>NC_090226.1:5287500-5887500 GCF_024489055.1 Chanodichthys erythropterus | reverse complement strand
TGAAAGTAACATATACTTGCTTTACTTTATCTGTGAATGCTTTGGAACGCTCTTATTTAATCATAAAATTGAATAACTTCATTTTCATAATCTCAGTCTGAGTACATAAAATACATAGTTCTTAAGCCAAATCAATTGATAACAATTAACTATCATTTACAATGTTGATTTATTTGAATATATTGAGTATGAATATGTTTTGGACATTAATAAATATTCTTGACATTTGCAGAACCAATTAGCTTCTGTATGTGTATGTACGTTTTACTCACAATATTACGGGCAGAGAAGTTTCTGATTGGGTCCTCAGCTGCCAAGGAGGCGGAGCTTAGCATAATGAACACGAGGATGAGGTTGGTGAAGATGTGGTGGTTTATCAGCTTGTGGCAGGCCACTCGAATTCTACAGAGAGAGAGTGAAAGAGAGAGAGAGAGAGAGAGGGGAGGAGACACTGAAAAACATCTTGAACACTATATGTGTGTAAAAAAAAAAAGGCTTTTCTAAGAAATTAAAATAATAAAATCGTTTGCCTTGTGACTTTCTTTAGGAATTAGAAATGTGGATTTAATCAAAATGCAAAAACAACAGTCTGACCCTTGCTCAGGTTTTTCTTGTATTGTTCAAAACGACAAACACATTTTGTGGTGACATTCCTGGCAACTAAAAACGAACATTTGAAGAACAAACTTATAATGTTTTTGTGACAGGCTCTGTTCAAACACAAATTTTGTAACTTTAAAGGTGCCGTAGAACGTCTTTTTAAAAGATGTAATATAAGTCTAAGGTGTCCCCTGAATGTATCTGTGAAGTTTCAGCTCAAAATACCCCATAGATTTTTTTAATTAATTTTTTTAACTGCCTATTTTGGGGCATCATTAATTATGAGCCGATTTAGGCTGCGGCCCCTTTAAATGCTCACTGTTGTCCTTGTTTGCTTACCTAGTCTGATGATTCAGCTGTGCACATCCAGATGTCCTGCCCTTGTCTAATGCCTTGAACATGAGCTGGCATATGCAAATATTGGGGGCGTACATATTAATGATCCCGACTGTTACGTAACAGTCAGTGTTATGTTGAGATTTGCCTGTTCTTCGGTCTTTTAGACAAATGAGATTTATATAAGAAGGAGGAAACAATGGTGTTTGAGACTAACTGTATGTCATTTCTATGTACTGAAAAACTATGCCAAGATAAATTAAATTTTTAATTCTAGGGCACCTTTAATGAAATTAAATTGTGTAATTTAAAATGTTCTCAAATGACCCAAAACAGTGTTGTTAATGTTTTCGGTAATTGAAAAAGCTGAAATTAAATATTAATATAAGATTTAAAAAAAAAAATACTTTTCAAAATTTGAAATATAAACTAACTGAAATAAATAAGTTTAATTACTACAATTATTAAAACTAAAAAATCTAAATAAATTAAAGCTAAATAAAAATACAAAAAAGACAAAGGCACATAACAAAATTACAAAAGCTTAAAATAAAATTAAAACTGAAAATATAAAAATAAAAGCTCATCCAAAATATTAACAAATACTATATTAGTACATAAATAATACTAAAATAAAATGCTAGCAACACCAAAGTCATGGGTTGGATTCTCAGGGAATGTATAAATGGATATGAATATCTTGAATGCAATACAAGTTGTTTTGAATAAACGTATCTGCCAAATGCATACATTTAATGTAAAAAGACAGTTTTTCATGCATAAATGTCTACATGTGTCTTTGTTCCTGTCTATTTTTGTGTATGTTTGAGCAGACTTCAATGTGACACATACGGGTTTGTGTTGCTAAAGATGAAGAACGCGCTGCCCTCTGGGATTGGAGTGATTTTCTCCTTCTTAACGAGCTCTGAGATCTGTGGGCGGGGCCCCGCAGGAACGTCCGGCTCTTCTTCATCCTCCTCTGTAACACGGACACGATGATCAGGACAAGTATGCAAAAAAAAACATCTTCAATGTGCAACCACATGATATAGATCTTTACCTGCATTCTCCTTCTCATCCTCCTCTCCAATCTGAAGGAAAGAAAGCAATGCTATTATATCCTGATACTAACACAAAAACACATAAAACACACAAACATGCATAAACTAATTACCTTGGGATCATCTTCAATTTCATCAATTTCGTCACTTGGGAAAAAAGGCAAGAAAACAAGCACTGTAAAATGTAGCACACGAGCAGCGGAAACTAGATCCAGGTCCTCAGTGTTTGATTAAATGACCTCTATCATTTACCCTTTCTTCTTATCATCATTGTCCGTGTTCAGAGACTCTGCGTCTGCAAGGTTGTCCACAGCGATAGCCAAGAACACATTCAGAAGAATGTCTAGGTGTCAATGTGTTAAGCAAACCAACAGCATTATACTGTAATGCTCATAAGCAAACAACAAACTTTTGCAATGCAAAACAAAATATTTTTAGCCTTTTCACAATATTCAATATGTCTTGACTACAGTAAACGGCTGGTATTACTACAACAAGCTTCTTCCCATGTTGGTGACATCACTAACCCTAAAATTGACATAAACCCTGCCCCCGAGAACATGCAACAAAGGGAGCGAGGCCATGTTGGGCTGCTTTAGAGAAGAAAAGAGTTGTTGCCATGTCGCCATTTTACGCCGGACTGCTTCACAAACGAGGGTCAATTCATGCTAGTGGATGAGTTGAATCAACTCCACAGCAACTACATAAATGTATCCACTAACCATTCAGAAACGTCCAGTTTCATTCTAAAAGTTGTAACTTCTTCCTGAGTCTCTCCATCAGTGTCGACTCCGGTTTGAACAATGTAAGGCTGAACACTGTTACTGATAATCGTTATTTTACTGATAACCTTCATTTTGTTGTTGTTGAGCAATAGAAGCGTGAGCTGTTAAAGCTCCACCCTCTTCTGGAAAGGGGGGTGGGAGCAGCAGCTCATTTGCATTTAAAGGGACACACACAAAAACAGCGTGTTTTTGCTCACACTCAAATAGGGGCAAATTTGACAAGCTATAATAAATGAACAGTGGGGTATTTTGAGCTGAAACTTCAAAGACACATTCGGGGGACACCAGAGACTTATATTACATCTTGTGAAAAGGGGCATAATAGGTTCCCTTTAATCAGAGTAGTAACTAGGCACTAGGGTTCAATAGCCACATTCAAGACAAAAATGGCAAAGGGGCGGGACTTAACTCTCTGACATGGGCAACGCATTCCAGGAACTCAAACTACGAACTTTACTAACCGCACAATTAGGCTATCAATGACACGTCTGACATCTAAGAAGATGTATTGACTTCTTAAGGTAATGACAAAAAATTCCCTACTTTTTTTTTCTGTTTCCTTCATCAGGAAGTCAACAGAAGTAAGAGGAGGATACAGTTTCCACAGATGAAGAGAATGATGAAGTAGATGCACACGATCATTCCTGACGATGATGGGCCGCCGTATGCCATAATTCCATCGTACATGACGGCATTCCAGTCTTCACCTGTCAGAATCTGAGAACAACATTGTGACACATGAGAAAAACAAATATCCCATTAAAATAACATTAAAAAAAAAAGACAGGTGGTCACAGACACACCTGAAACACAGTGAGCAAGGCCTGAGGGAAGTTGTCAAAGGTGCTCCTCTTCGTTTGTGTCTCGTCGAAGTTAAACTTGCCGCCGAACACCTGCATACCGAGGAGGCTGAAGATGATGATGAAGAGGAAGAGCAGCAGCAGTAGAGATGCGATGGACTTCATGGAGTTCAGCAGAGATGCCACCAAGTTACTGAGAGATGCCCAATGACTGTGTTAAAAAAAAAAAGTGCATTATGCTTTTTCAGATATTGCCTTTCATGTAGTGTGTGATATAGCTGTTTGTGACTGTGAAAGGTCTGCAACGTTTCAAAGATTAAAGTACACGATAAATGGAGTTGAGGAAGCCTCTGGAGCTGAAATTCAGATATGGTAATACGTGTTTGCTTTCCAACACATGCTGTAAGCTGCAAAACAATCACAACAGACTGGACCAATCAGAACAGAGTAGGCTCTTAGAAAGACTGAACCCTTTATCGAACCGTTTCAGACACTGTGAGAAAAGAGGTGATGCTGCAATGTATATTATGAGAAAATTAAAGGTGCCCAAGAATGCTTTTTCACAAGATGTAATATAAGTCTAAGGTGTCTCCTGAATGTGTCTGTGAAGTTTCAGCTCAAAATACCCCATAGATTTTTTTTTATAATTTTTTTAACTTTTCCACACAAGCTCTCGACTATATTACAGTGCATTTACAAAGTTCACACAGCTAACATAACCCTCAAATGGATCTTTACAAGATGTTCGTCATGCATACTGCATGCATGCTTCGAATTATGTGAGTAAAGTATTTATTTTGATGTTTACGTTTGATTCTGAATGAGTTTGATAGTGCTCTGTGGCTAACGGCTAATTCTACACTGTTGGAGAGATTTATAAAGAATGAAGTTGTGTTTATGAATTATACAGACTGCAAGTGTTTAATAATGAAAATAGCGACGGCTCTTGTCTCCGTGAATACAGTAAGAAACGATGGTAACTTTAACCACATTTAACAGTACATTAGCAACATGCTAACGAAACATTTAGAAAGACAATTTAGAAATATCATTAAAAATATCATGTTATCATGGATCATGTCAGTTATTATTGCTTCATCTGCCATTTTTCACTATTGTTCTTGCTTGCTTACCTAGTCTGATGATTCAGCTGTGCACAGATCCAGACGCTAATACTGCCTTTCCTTGTGTAATGCCTTGAACATGGGCTGGCATATATGCAAATATTGGGGTCATACATATTAATGATCCCGACTGTTACGTAACAGTCAGTGTTATGTTGAGATCTGCGTGTTTTCCGGAAGTCTTTTAAACAAATGTGATTTATATAAGAAGGAGGAAACATGGAGTTTGAAACTCACTGTATGTCATTTCCATGTACTGAACTCTTGTTATTCAACTATGCCAAGATAAATTCAATTTTTGATTCTAGGGCACCTTTAAAGTGTTTTTTTTTAAAGTTGGATGCATGTAAACCTATTGCAGAAGACCTCCAAAACAAAATTAGGAACCTTTAAAATGGCATAATAGAGGCATTTTAACAATTTTAATTTTCCGATCCCTTACCGTGTGACTTTAAAGATCCTGAGAAGTCGTACACATCGAAACACTGAGATGCCGAGAGGTGACATTATCTCAAGCTCCACTAGGATCGTCTCTGTGATGCCTCCGCACACCACAAAGCAGTCAAAACGATTAAAGAGAGACACAAAATAAGCCTGCAGGCCCAGACTGTACATCTTCACCAACATCTCACATGTGAACAGGGCCAGCAGCACTTTATTGGCCACATCTACGGGAGAAAACCAATCAGGGTCAGAAAAGAGCAGATATAGTGAGAACATGAAGCAGTCATGATCTTTTAGCTTGTGCACAAACACACAAAGCGCTCACCCTGTACTTGTGTGAGCCACATAGGCTGGTTGTAATGTTCTGATGAGATGGTCAAAGTGTTGAGGAACACAAGGATGATCACCAGCCAATAGAACGGCACAGATTTCACAGCCAAACGACAGTTCCTCCGACACAACCGGTTCCAGCGACGCCAGCGCCGACTGAAAGAGGAAGCAGTCAGATAACATAGACACAAGAAGAAATTAAAATAGAATGATGCTTTTAAAGGAGAGATAGAACACTACATAGAATGCCAGAACTCCGAATAGACACTAGAACACAAGAGAATGCTATATAGATTGTTGAACAGAATGTTGGATAGACAGAACACTTGAACAGTCAATTGAATGCTAAATAGAATAGAATGCTACTGTACATAGACAAGATGCTAGAATGCTAAACATAACACTAGAATGATAGAATGATAGATAAATAACACACTAGACAGATAGAATTCTAGAACACTAGCCAGAGCAATAGATAGAACACCAGATAGACAGGAGACTCCAACATTAGAATATTAGAGCGCTTGACAGAACCATAAACTGATAAATAGAACACTAGACAGAGCAATACAATGCTAGACTGAATGATAGGATATAGATATGTTGGAATGATGGCAATGGCAGATGAATTGGTGTTTCTACATCAGTGTTACTCATCTATCATTTCCCTATAACTTATGGGTAGGGTTAGGTTTAAGGGTAGGAATAGGGTTAAGACTAAATTTTCAGACTGGAATGTTGTTCCAGGATCAACAAAATATGTTGACCCAGGAACGCATCTAACTCAGCAATATCAGGACGTGCAACACAATGCTAGAAAAACAGAACACTAGATTCAGTAGCATGCTGGAAGGTTATAAAACAGCATAACTATAAAACAACATAATGCTACATTTTATATATGGCAAAATGATTGAATACTAGATAAATGGAGCAAGACACAAAGCAATAGACAGATACTAGAACGCTATTTTGGTAGAACACTAATATGATAGAATACTACAGTGATAGATAGCTAGAATGTTAGCTAGACAGATAGCATGTTAGATAGAAAGCTAGCCAGCTAACTAGACGGACAGCTGGAATGTTAGCTAGTTAGACAGATAGCGGGAATAGCTAGATAGACAGATAGCTGGAATGCTAGCGGGAATATTAGCTAGACAGACAGATAGCTGGAATGTTAGCTAGCTAGCTATATAGCTGGAATGCTAACTAGCTATACAGATAGCTGGAATGCTAACGGGAATATTAGCTAACTGGACAGATAGCTGGAATGCTAGCGGGAATATTAGCTACCTGGACAGATAGCTGGAATGCTAGCAAGAATGTTAGCTAACTGGACAGATAGCTGGAATGCTAGCGGAAATGTTAGCTAACTGGACAGATAGCTGGAATGCAAGAGGGAATATTAGCTAACTGGACAGATAGCTGGAATGATAACAGGAATATTAGCTAACTGGACAGATAGCTGGAATGCTAACGGGAATGTTAGCTGGTTAGACAGATAGCTGGAATGCTAGTGGGAATATTAGCTAACTGGACAGATAGCTGGAGTGCTAGTGGTAGTATTAGCTAACTAGACAGATAGCTGGAATGATAACAGGAATATTAGCTAACTGGACAGATAGCTGGAATGTTAGCGGGAATGTTAGCTAGTTAGACAGATAGCTGGAATGCTAGTGGGAATATTAGCTAACTGGACAGATAGCTGGAATGGTAACGGTAATATTACCTAACTGGACAGATATGGAATGCTAGTGGGAATATTAGCTAACTGGACAGATAGCTGGAATGGTAACGGTAATATTACCTAACTGGACAGATATGAATTGCTAGTGGGAGTATTAGCTAACTGGACAGATAGCTGGAATGCTAGAGGGAATATTAGCTAACTGGACAGATAGCTGGAATTCTAGCTGAAACATTAGCTAAATGAACAGATAGCTGGAATGCTAATGGGAATATTAGCTAACTGGACAGATAGCTGGAATGCTAATGGGAATATTAGCTAACTGGACAGATAGCTGGAGTGCTAGTGGTAATATTAGCTAACTAGACAGATAGCTGGAATGATAACAGGAATATTAGCTAACTGGACAGATAGCTGGAATGCTAGCGGGAATGTTAGCTAGTTAGATAGCTGGAATGCTAGTGGGAATATTAGCTAACTGGACAGATAGCTGGAATGCTAACGGTAATATTATAACTGGACAGATAGCTGGAATGCTAGTGGGAATATTAGCTAACTGGACAGATAGCTGGAATGTTAGCGGGAATGTTAGCTAGTTAGACAGATAGCTGGAATGCTAGTGGGAATATTAGCTAACTGGACAGATAGCTGGAATGGTAACGGTAATATTACCTAACTGGACAGATATGGAATGCTAGTGGGAATATTAGCTAACTGGACAGATAGCTGGAATGGTAACGGTAATATTACCTAACTGGACAGATATGGAATGCTAGTGGGATTATTAGCTAACTGGACAGATAGCTGGAATGCTAGTGGGAATATTAACTAACTGGACAGATAGCTGGAATGCTAGTGGAAATATTAGCTAACTGGACAGATAGCTGGAATGCAAGAGGGAATATTAGCTAACTGGACAGATAGCTGGAATGATAACAGGAATATTAGCAAACTGGACAGATAGCTGGAATGCTAACGGGAATGTTAGCTAGTTAGACAGATAGCTGGAAAGCTAACGGGAATGTTAGCTAGTTAGACAGATAGCTGGAATGCTAACGGGAATATTAGCTAACTGGACAGATAGCTGGAGTGCTAGTGGTAATATTAGCTAACTAGACAGATAGCTGGAATGATAACAGGAATATTAGCTAACTGGACAGATAGCTGGAATGCTAGCGGGAATGTTAGCTAGTTAGATAGCTGGAATGCTAGTGGGAATATTAGCTAACTGGACAGATAGCTGGAATGCTAACGGTAATATTATAACTGGACAGATAGCTGGAATGCTAGTGGGAATATTAGCTAACTGGACAGATAGCTGGAATGTTAGCGGGAATGTTAGCTAGTTAGACAGATAGCTGGAATGCTAGTGGGAATATTAGCTAACTGGACAGATAGCTGGAATGGTAACGGTAATATTACCTAACTGGACAGATATGGAATGCTAGTGGGAATATTAGCTAACTGGACAGATAGCTGGAATGGTAACGGTAATATTACCTAACTGGACAGATATGGAATGCTAGTGGGATTATTAGCTAACTGGACAGATAGCTGGAATGCTAGTGGGAATATTAACTAACTGGACAGATAGCTGGAATGCTAGTGGAAATATTAGCTAACTGGACAGATAGCTGGAATGCAAGAGGGAATATTAGCTAACTGGACAGATAGCTGGAATGCTAACGGGAATGTTAGCTAGTTAGACAGATAGCTGGAAAGCTAACGGGAATGTTAGCTAGTTAGACAGATAGCTGGAATGCTAACGGGAATATTAGCTAACTGGACAGAGAGCTGGAATGCTAATGGGAATATTAGCTAACTGGACAGATAGCTGGAGTGCTAGTGGTAATATTAGCTAACTAGACAGATAGCTGGAATGATAACAGGAATATTAGCTAACTGGACAGATAGCTGGAATGCTAGCGGGAATGTTAGCTAGTTAGATAGCTGGAATGCTAGTGGGAATATTAGCTAACTGGACAGATAGCTGGAATGCTAACGGTAATATTATAACTGGACAGATAGCTGGAATGCTAGTGGGAATATTAGCTAACTGGACAGATAGCTGGAATGTTAGCGGGAATGTTAGCTAGTTAGACAGATAGCTGGAATGCTAGTGGGAATATTAGCTAACTGGACAGATAGCTGGAATGGTAACGGTAATATTACCTAACTGGACAGATAGCTGGAATGCTAACGGGAATGTTAGCTAGTTAGACAGATAGCTGGAATGCTAGTGGGAATATTAACTAACTGGACAGATAGCTGGAATGGTAACGGTAATATTACCTAACTGGACAGATATGGAATGCTAGTGGGAGTATTAGCTAACTGGACAGATAGCTGGAATGCTAGTGGGAATATTAACTAACTGGACAGATAGCTGGAATGCTAGTGGGAATATTAGCTAACTGGACAGATAGCTGGAATGCAAGAGGGAATATTAGCTAACTGGACAGATAGCTGGAATGATAACAGGAATATTAGCTAACTGGACAGATAGCTGGAATGCTAACGGGAATGTTAGCTAGTTAGACAGATAGCTGGAATGCTAGTGGGAATATTAACTAACTGGACAGATAGCTGGAATGCTAACGGGAATATTAGCTAACTGGACAGAGCTGGAGTGCCAGTGGGAATATTAGCTAACTAGACAGATAGCTGGAGTGCTAGTGGGAATATTAGCTAACTAGACAGATAGCTGGAGTGCTAGTGGGAATATTAGCTAACTAGACAGATAGCTGGAATGATAACAGGAATATTAGCTAACTGGACAGATAGCTGGAATGTTAACGGGAATGTTAGCTAGTTAGACAGATAGCTGGAATGCTAGTGGGAATATTAGCTAATTGGACAGATAGCTGGAATGGTAATGGTAATATTACCTAACTGGACAGATAGCTGGAATGCTAGTGGGAATATTAGCTAACTGGACAGATAGCTGGAATGCTAGTGGGAAGGTTAGCTAACTGGACAGATAGCTGGAATGGTAACGGTAATATTACCTAACTGGACAGATATGGAATGCTAGTGGGAATATTAGCTAACTGGACAGATAGCTGGAATGCTAGTGGGAAGGTTAGCTAGTTAGACAGATAGCTGGAATGCTAGAGGGAATATTAGCTAACTGGACAGATAGCTGGAATTCTAGCTGAAACATTAGCTAACTGAACAGATAGCTGGAATGCTAACAGGAATATTAGCTAACTGGACAGATAGCTGGAAAGCTAACGGGAATATTAGCTAACTGGACAGATAGCTGGAGTGCTAGTGGTAATATTAGCTAACTAGACAGATAGCTGGAATGATAACAGGAATATTAGCTAACTGGACAGATAGCTGGAATGCTAGCGGGAATGTTAGCTAGTTAGATAGCTGGAATGCTAGTGGGAATATTAGCTAACTGGACAGATAGCTGGAATGCTAACGGTAATATTATAACTGGACAGATAGCTGGAATGCTAGTGGGAATATTAGCTAACTGGACAGATAGCTGGAATGATAGTGGGAATGTTAGCTAGTTAAACAGATAGCTGGAATGCTAGAGGGAATATTAGCTAACTGGACAGATAGCTGGAATGCTAGTGGGAAGGTTAGCTAACTGGACAGATAGCTGGAATGGTAACGGTAATAGTACCTAACTGGACAGATATGGAATGCTAGTGGGAAAATTAGCTAACTGGACAGATAGCTGGAATGCTAGTGGGAATATTAATTAACTGGACAGATAGCTGGAATGCTAGTGGGAAGGTTAGCTAACTGGACAGATAGCTGGAATGGTAACGGTAATAGTACCTAACTGGACAGATATGGAATGCTAGTGGGAATATTAGCTAACTGGACAGATAGCTGGAATGCTAGTGGGAAGGTTAGCTAGTTAGACAGATAGCTGGAATGCTAGAGGGAATATTAGCTAACTGGACAGATAGCTGGAATGCTAGTGGGAAGGTTAGCTAACTGGACAGATAGCTGGAATGGTAACGGTAATAGTACCTAACTGGACAGATATGGAATGCTAGTGGGAATATTAGCTAACTGGACAGATAGCTGGAATGCTAGTGGGAAGGTTAGCTAGTTAGACAGATAGCTGGAATGCTAGAGGGAATATTAGCTAACTGGACAGATAGCTGGAATTCTAGCTGAAACATTAGCTAACTGAACAGATAGCTGGAATGCTAACGGGAATATTAGCTAACTGGACAGATAGCTGGAATGCTAACGGGAATATTAGCTAACTAGACAGATAGCTGGAGTGCTAGTGGTAATATTAGCTAACTAGACAGATAGCTGGAATGATAACAGGAATATTAGCTAACTGGACAGATAGCTGAAATGCTAGCAGGAATGTTAGCTAGTTAGATAGCTGGAATGCTAGTGGGAATATTAGCTAACTGGACAGATAGCTGGAATGCTAACTGTAATATTATAACTGGACAGATAGCTGGAATGCTAGTGGGAATATTAGCTAACTGGACAGATAGCTGGAATGATAGTGGGAATATTAGCTAACTAGACAGATAGCTGGAATGCTAATGGGAATATTAGCTAACTGGACAGATAGCTGGAATGCTAACGGGAATTTTAGCTAGTTAGACAGATAGCTGGAATGCTAGTGGGAATATTAACTAACTGGACAGATAGCTGGAATACTAACGGGAATATTAGCTAACTAGACAGATAGCTGGAGTGCTAGTGGGAATATTAGCTAACTAGACAGATAGGTGGAATGCTAATGGGAATATTAGCTAACTGGACAGATAGCTGGAATGCTAGCGGTTATGTTAGCTAGTTAGACAGATAGCTGGAGTGCTAGTGGGAATATTAGCTAACTAGACAGATAGCTGGAATGCTAACGGGAATATTAGCTAACTGGACAGATAGAATGCCAGACAGACAGACAGAAAGAGAGCATGCAAGCTCACAGTAATACATGCAATAACATGTAAATAAACTGACATTAGCATGCACTAATCACATCTTTACTGACCTGCACTTTGATTTTGAAATTTTTTGACTGCAAATTGAAACAAATTGTAAAAGTTAAAAAAGAAACCAGAGTATTCACCTCCTTGATACAGTATATTACAACGATTCATTACTTATAAAACATACATTCATTCATGTGTATTTGTGAGGTTTCTCACCATGTAGGGCCACAACATGTCGCTTTCTCATCTTCTACTTTCTCATTCTCTGTATTCATGGATTCGGTCTCACTCGCCGGCATACTCGCTGTTGTGTCACAAACACAAGGTTCATCACACACACATTAAAATACTCACAACATACAGTTCACATATCCTCAGTCAAATTTTAGTAGACAAGAACTTGACCATCTTTCTGAAAAAGATTCAATAAGAAAGATGAGACTTTTAAATGCATCCTTAGTGAAACTTGGAGAAATTCACTGTGCCGAGAAGAAATCGAAATTAAAAGGCCGACAGTAATTCATTAATGGTAAAACAAAAGGATGCTTGAGGGGAAAAGGACAAAATATCTGTTCTGCTCAGCCCTCGCATTCCCTCAGGATTTACGGATAAATTCTGACACATCCAAAGACAGTAATAAGCGAGTGTGATCAGACTTTTTGTGACTGCTCTATAAACTGCTGACCACGAGTCTGGTGATCTGGGTTTAACCTCATTTCTATGTTAGAAACTCGCTGTCACTGTTTTAAAGTGGGATTTTTAAGTTGGAGAGACGCTGCACTCCCACTCCTGCCGGATCTGATCTCTGACTCACTCTGATTTTGAGAGAATGAGAATGAGAGGACTAAATTAGTATAGGAAGGAGGAAACGGGCAAGCGAGGAGTTTGATAACGCTAATGCTGAGGAAAATCTGATGGGTACAAAGAGCATATAGGCACTGATGGTCATAGAGAAGGAAAACACACACTTGCAAAGCACAACTAGTGCATTCACACACTATAGCATCCGCATAAACATCACACACATAGACGTATTATTAGCTTAAAAACATACTTCCTTACAGGCCAAAATGGGATATTGTGCACAAGTCAATGAGTAATACAGTACATATCTTTTTTTTTTTTTTAAAGAGAGACAGCTATAGTAAAAGTTTACATGGTAAATTTACATGGTAAAATTTTAAAATATATTAAAATAGAAAACATTAAATTATAATACTATTTCATAATATTACTGTTTTTACTGTATTTTTTAGCAAATTGTACAGTGTACAGCCTTGGTGAATAATTTTTCAAAAACAAATTTTTGTGACTCCAACCTTCTGAACAGCATTGAAGAGTGAAAATCAATCAAAAAATAAAAAAAAACGTTGGTTTTCAGTTAATTTCTGTTAGGTCAGTAAATAACTGCAATCAATTAGTAAAAATACCTATCACACACACACACACACACACAAAAAAAAAAAAATTCTCTGTTAATTAAATGTATTATCCCATTACTAATATTAATCCATTTAGCTATTGATAAACTGGTATTTCATAATGGCTTTGAATGTGGCTCATCCAATTAGATTGTATAATATTTTAAAATTCTTAATAAGCAAACACTATGTAAGGCTTCTAACAGGTAATATTCATGAATATCATCAAGTAATCACACATATGAAAGGGACAGAAGGGTGGGAGGGAGATTTACCATGAGTGTCAGAGGACTGGCTGAACCAGCCAAACCCTTTCTTCTTCTTCTCCATGAGGCTGGCCAATGTAACCCCTTCATTTCCCATGCAACCAAAGCCCATGCATGATTTACACAGCACAGCACAGCCGTGGCACGGTCACGAGGGCGAGAACGAGTAGCCACATCGACACAGGTTAAAGCACGGGAACAAGAACAGCACCAACACAACAATTAACAACAATAAACAACAACAACAACATTGAGGCAACTGGTCTGCTGGATGGGAACAAAGGATGATGGGTAGTTAGTTAACAGAGAGCAAGAGCAGGTTATTAGGATCAGGGTGCAATGAATTCAGTGAAAACAGGAACATTGCGAGGCTCCAAATGTTGAAATTTGATGGTGCAGATGTTTGCATGCGTGTATGATATGAAGCTGACCTCTGACCTCGATGGTAACACATACTTTCATGGGAGTTAATCAGTACTTAAAAAATAAGTTTTATGTAAAAAAAATGTCACTGATTATATTTTCAAAACCAATCTTATTACTTCTCATACTAAAACTGCACAATTAATTCAATTAAAACTGCATGGTTTTGTATGATCACTAAACCACAAGAGTAAAATTTAAAAGTGGCATAAAAGTCGCAAAAGAATCAAAATGAAGATGTACAGTAGATGAAATTGTTTGCTAGTTTGTCATTTGCTTAGAGATGCATGCTAATATTTGTACTTCATGTCGTTTTTTTTACTTTGGTTAACAACCAATTTACACCTAAATATAATAAGTACATGGCCAATCAAATGATATATGGTAATTATTTAGAATATTATTTTCAATGTGATTTTATGCAGTTTTTTTATATCTAAGCAACAGAAATGAGATGTTGAATGTTATCATATCAGTTCAAACTGTTTAAAACAATAATTAACTACAATGAGTAAATCATGTCAGAAAAACATCTATTTTTATTCAATGTCTTTGTCTTGTTTTTAAGTAAAAATGTTACGACAATTCATAAAAATAGTGCCCAATATACTGTGTTAATATGACGGAATTTTCCGTATTGATTTTTCACAGGTGTTTTTACCCATATTTAGAATCCACAATGCACTGTGTTGTGTTTTAGGGTTAATAGAAATGATCATAACATTAACAGATATTGTCCTGGCAGAAAATTAACAGCACTTTTTCTGTTTCTGTTATAAAATAAAAATCAGCATATTAGAATGATTTCTGAAGGATCATGTGAAGGATCATTCAGCTTTGACATCACATGAATAAATTACATTTTAATATATATCCAAATAGAAAAGAGTTAATTGTAATAATATTTCGCAACATTACTGTTTTTGAGCAAATAAATGCAGCCCTTAATGATCCCAAACTTTTGAAAAGAAGTGTATATGTATATAAATCACAATTTATTTTAAAAAGTAAATGTACATATAAATTATAACTTCACTTCTGTATGTGGTAAACCTTTCTACATTATTATTACATTATTAATGTGATCAAATGTTCAGTTTTAAATATGTTTTACTGGAAAACAAGACAAAGATAAAAATGATTAAAAATGGAAATAAATTCATTTCTAACAGATAAAGCATTCAGTGAACTTGTGGGAGTGGAAACAGAGTTCAGCTTGATATTCCATTTTCAGAATAAGTTCTGCATAAATGCTAAG
Source organism: Chanodichthys erythropterus (assembly GCF_024489055.1). NCBI lineage: Eukaryota > Metazoa > Chordata > Actinopteri > Cypriniformes > Xenocyprididae > Chanodichthys > Chanodichthys erythropterus. Next base: position 5,872,031 of record NC_090226.1, on the reverse strand, counting down.
CTTTCCAGACAAGCGACTTTTGTGGGTCTGTATCAATCAATTACAGCAAAAAAAAACCTTTTAGAATCCAGCCGGCTAATCTAACCCGACCGTCCTCTCACAGAACTGAGGTCAGTCAAAGAGCTCTGGTGACAGTGGAAGCTGGTGTAGCAGCGGCTCGAACAGCATAGAATCATGCGTGCTGCTTATATAAAAGGGATTAGGATTAGTGCTTATTTTGCTCAGTTTCTCCACTTCATGCTCTTATGAGCAAACTCCTCTTGTTCAGCAGATACCAGCCATACCATCTGACTTACATTCAGCTCGCTTAATGTCACTTTTAGACATGGAGAAGACAGTATCTTGACCAAAGTAAAATTGTAAGCAGAATCAGCCCTAGCTGTCGGTCCAGTACTGTACTGAACCCTCTGACCTGAAGATGCTCGACTTTGATTGACAAATCTGCGGTTCGGCGGCAGAGACAGCACTCGTGGAGTCAGCGCTTGCTGACTGCTCCTCAACTATTTCATCAAAAATACACCAGAGGCAGCTGTTTTGGGTTTGCTGACGTCTGTTCGGTGTCACGCTGCAGTTTGACGGGCATGACGGGCCAATTAAAGGCGGCTCTGTGGCTGCTACAAAAAGTTGCAAAGCTTTGGTTGAAACATCACCCTTAATACAAGTCAGAAAAGGGCAATTCGGAAGTTCAGTCACTGAACAAATTTCATTAGTTCAATACAAAAAATAAATGATTAATTGTGACTAATTATGGCTATTGATTCCTTGATATGCGTATTGTTCCCTACTGATACAGTCTGACATTTTTCTAAACTAAAGAAATACTGTAAAAATAGCCAGATATTAATCATTCAGCATCACAATCTCAACTACACTGTTTTTTAGATAACTTTACATTGCTTGACTATTTTGTAGGGGTAAATTAAAGCATTCTGGGAAACTGACTGTTGCATAAATAGAATGAAAGTTGAAATGCAATGCAAATAAAATGAAATGCACTACTTTTCAAAAGTTGGGGTCAGTATGATTTTTTTTTAAGAAATTAATATTTTTATTCAGCGAGGATGCATTAAATTGATCGAAAGTGACAGTAAAGATATTTACAATGTTACAAAAGATTTATATTTTAAATAAATGATTAAGCAGCACAACTGTTTTCAACATTGATAATTAGAAATATTTCTTGAGCAGCATATTAGAATGATGTCTGAAGGATCATGTGACACTGAAGACTGGAGTAATGATGCTGAAAATTCAGCTTTGACATCACAGGAATAAATTATATTATAAAATATATTAAAACAGAAAATAGTAATTTAAAATTGTAATAATATTTCACAATATTACAGTTTTTACTGTATTTTTGATCAAATAAATGCAGCCGAAAATATTTAATATCCCAAACTTTTGAACAGTAGTGTATATATAAATTACTACTCAATTTTACATATAAATTTACATATAAATCACAACTTCTATACTGTAAGTGGCAAATATTACTACATTATTACTATCATCAAATGTTTCTGGAAATAGTGTATTTCATTCTTTAATAAAAACTATACTTACAGAAGTCACAGAAATTTAAAATTTTACTTCCTTAAATACACATTCAAATTGATCCTGTTTGCTACTCTAAATATAATTGAAATTCATGAACAAATTTGGAATTTAAAAAACATTCTCAGCGCAACTGAAATAACTTTCTGCATTTACCTGAATATTTAAAGTGCGTTTAGTACTTGTCTAGTTACTACTATTCCTTTAAATGACAATATCGCTCATATGGTTTACGGTCATGTACTCTATTCAAGTACTCACGGTTGCGTTTGCTTTCTTCATCATCCTCCTCATTCTCAGGGTCGATGTCTTCAGCCTGCGTGATCCAGTCCAGATAACCTTTCAGATCTTCCTCCAGCTGTTGTTTTTCCCGTAGCTTCTGGAAATCTCCACGAGCTTTTGCCTTCTCTCGCTCTTTAGAGAACTCTCTGCGTTCAAGAAAACACAGTTTTACCTTCAGTTCACTAATAATAATGCAAATATAATATGGCCACAACATTTTTATAATATTTAACCACACTTATTGTCTAAATGCCATTGCATTACATACTAAAATATTTAAGATAGCACTTTTCAAGCATAAAATTAAACAAGATGTTTGTAAGGTTTGGAATAAAACAAAAAATACAATATATTTTCTACAGATATATGGTTTTTAAAGTTTTCAAAAACAACATTTTTACACCTGAACAAGGATTTTGCATCAAATAAATTATGAAAACTTTTAATTAAAATTTTTTTTTCTTGAAATTACTTAATTCATATGCATAATTATATGGACATTGCTATTTTTCAGAACCAATGTTCATCACAATGGACATGACTATTTAAAAGCAAAAAAAAAAGAAAGAAAAAAAAAGAAAGAAAAAAATCTCACTATTAATGTACATGCATTTTTCCATACATCTAAACCTACAGTAAGTGTAAATGCTTCAGCGTCCTGCCAGCAGGGTGCATGCTTGTCCACAAAGGACAAGGAGAAACATCACACAAACACACTGGAAAGGTCACACGATGTGTGTGGCATCCTTAATAAAATGGCAGAAGCACAAAAATGGAATCCAAACCTAATTTCAGAAGATTGCTCGATCTGCAAATTGTATATGTTGCACCACGGGCACAGTGTCTCTCGTGGCAGATTATTAATAACCCTGCAGCTCTAAGAAATGGCTTGTAGGACTTGCGGACACAGGAAGCAGATTAATTTCACCCTTCCGGAGAGGGTCAGAAAAACTGTGCCCCCCTCTGAAGGACATGAAGGAGATGAGGATGTATATGAGAAACATGGGTTGTCTTTCTGATGTAAAAGACAAAATAACAATATCAAATTGAGTCACCTGTCTAGCTCAGGTCTCCTTTCTCTCCTCCATTTGCCCTTCCATTCTCACCTCCTCCTGTTTCTACTGTCAGTCCCACTAATTACTTTTGTCTCTTTCTTTCTTTATAAAACCCTAAACCCTATATCCAGTTTAAGGTTCACCCAAAAATTAAGAACAAAAAACTGATGTACAACATAAGATATGATAAACCACTCACAATAGTTCAAAAGTTTGAGGTCAGTAAAATTAATGTTTTTATTCAGAAAGGATGATTTAAATTGATCGAAAATGACAGTTAAGATATTTATAATGCTACAAAAGATTTATATTTTAAATAAATGCTGTTCTTTAGAACTTTCTAGAAATCAAAGGATCTTGAAAAATATGTATAATGGATTCCAAAAAAATATTAAACAGCACAAACTTTTTCAACTTTGATTATAAGAAGAAGAAATGTTTGAGCAACAAATCAGCATAGAATGATTTTTGAAGGATCATGTGACACTGAATTCATCTTTGCATCACAGGAATGAATTAAATTTTACAGTATACTTAAATAGAAAAAAAGTTATTTTAAATCGAAATAATATTTCACAATATTACTGTATTCTAGATCAAATAAAGGCAGTCTTGGTGAGCATAAGAAATTTCAGACCCCAGACTTTTGAACAGTAGAGTATTTAAGTGCTAAATTGCTAAATCATCCTGACTAATGTTTATTTTTTTATTTTTTTCCAAAAAGCAAATCTTTCTGCTGAATTATCAGCATACACCTGCTTTGCCCTAGTCATTGTCCTTTAGTCTAAACAATTTCATTTCCTCTTCTTGACTTTCATCAGTCTGAATCACTTCCTCTCTCATAGTTTTTCATTCTGTCCTTGGAACCGTTTTACTTTAATAATGTCATCAGCTTAGAACGATTCAACCCTGCAGACTTGAAGATCATCTCACAGCACACAACACTTCAGAAAACACCTTAAACCTGTAAAAAACAAAAAAACAAAACAAAAAAAAAAAAACTCTAGGAAGAACTCTAGTCATGGAAAAAAGATTGCAGACACCCCAAGCAGATGGATCCGTTATGTTGCCAATTTATAATGAATCTAAATCTGTTTCAGTTTTCAGTTGCAGACAGATATCTGTCTTTTTTTAACATTAAATGATATATATGGCTAAAAAAGGCTAATTTTTTATTAAATAAATGTGTTCATCAGTTACACTAAAAGTCTTAGGACCTAGAAGGGACATGCATGTGGAAATCATCATAAAATACAAGACATTTGGGTTTTTAGATGGTTTTTTAGCTTTAGATGATAACAATGCTGATCTGCTACTGGAATAAATTGGTTTGTTAAAGGTAGTCCATCTATTATGGGTGTGACGAGACGCAAGAGTGAGTTCACAAGAACGAGAAGATTTTTACACAGTATTTTTAAGAAATCCTCAATGACAAAATACATGACTAGAAAAATAGTCTGCAGGTGCATTTGAAATGTTTTAACTAATCATCTTGTAGTGAATATCATTTCAGTTCTCCTTTCTGAGTATGAATTATCATATACATTGAAAGACAACAATACACAAGCACTGTTAAAAGTTTTGCCACAAACTCAACTGACTGGCTTCTCTCCTGTATGATTTCATATTTCGAGTTTTCTAACAGTTTTCTCTTAGTCTTATTAAGTGCAAACAATAAGTGTTCTCGAAGTTCTCTGTCAATATTCAAAGTGCAAATAGAGACCAAATTTTTCTTCAAGCATGATACAGAGCTGAGAGATGGTTACAACTACACAGCCCAGCCTAAGATAGCTTTCATATAGGGAGATATTCGCATGCATCAGGGAGCCGCTTTCAAAATGCGGGGTACTGAAATTGCGCTTGAATGCATGCTTGCATTTTACTTTCACTTTCGATTTCGCAATCGCACATATCAGGAGTGGCGGTGCTGAGCGTGCATTCTACAAATTAAAACATTTATCAGAAGTTTAGGCTCAGCTCTGCTCTGCAACGAATCCTCCGCCATGGTCTTGTCAGTCAACTCATCACGTGATCAATGAACTTTGATTTCTGCTCCACTACATACGACTACATACTGAACCCAAGCTCCACTACATACGAGCTTGTGTTGAATGGGACTGAAGTGATCGTTATCCAACTGAATTAAATGTATTTTATTTCTATAAAAAACAAATGACAGTCCAATTTACATGAAGCTATCCTAGTTTAATTAAAAATAACCAGATTAGTTTGCAATTTTTATCCATGACTGTAGTATTGATCCATGATCAGGTCTATTTTCAAACTTCATGCTGAACCCCATGCAAGAAAATGTTTTGTGAAACGACCGGCAGATATAAGGAATTCACAGCAGTCTCCACGGCACACAGTGATTCTCATTCTCTTACCCACTGAGAACACCCAGAACAAGATTCAACACAAAAAACGAGCCCAGAATGATCAGACTAACAAAGTAGATCCACGGCGTCTCCCAGCCAATGGCATCATTCACCTATAAGGGCCCAAACAGGATGGTTAACCCGGAGAGACAAGACTTCATTTAGCTGAGAGAACTCCACAGATGGAGCTTTGGGAGAGAGACAGAGAAAAAAAAGGAATGGACATCAGGGGCCGTAGTGAAGAGAAAAGAGGAGCTGCTCACCCGCTCAACACACCCAGAACCAGGTTCAAGACGAAGAAAGAGCCGAAGATGACCAAGCTCACAAAGTACACCCAGGGCAGCTCCAACCCCATAGCATCATTCATCTGAGAGAAAAGAGGAAGACAACGAGGAGGAAGAGGAAAAGCAGTGGGGAGAAAGAGAAAATGAAGGAAAGTATGAAACAGAAAATGTGAGTGGAAGGTTAAAAACAGGTCTAGAGAAGATGTTCTGCTCAAAATCAATCTGGATTTCAGATTTAACATGTTTAGATCTTTTGAAGAAATACCAGAAGACTTTCACAAGTTTAACTTCTAATAAGAAATTTGAGTGTAGGATGAAGTCAATATAAAAGGAAAGATAAAGGAGAAATCCCACACACTGTCCATAAAAAATTATTGAATATGTTTCAGAGACCTTGTCAGGCATTTTCTTATAATATTCTTTTCTCTAGTCTAGTCTGACCAAAACACTGTTAATTAATAAACATACACATATTACGCATATACATATATGACACACACACACACACACACACACATGCACATAAATATATTTAACTAAATATATATATATATATATATATATATATATATATATATATATATATATATATATATATATATATATATATACATACACACACACACAATTGTTTTAATAAGTCACATTACAGAAAGAAGTTTTTATTTATTTATTTATTCTTATCTATCATTTATTTTATATATATATATATATATATATATATATATATATATATATATATATATATATATATATATATATATATATATATATATATATATATATATATATATATATATATATATATATATATATATATATATATATATATATATATATATATATATATATATAGATTTATAGATATAGTCAAAGATTTTGATATATAAAAAATGTAAAAAATTTTTTTATGTATTATATATAAATCAGTGAGTTTGAACCGATGCAAATCTGTTAGAAACGATGCATCATGATATATTTATATATATATATATATATATATATACACACACACACACACACACACTGTACATGCATACAGTACATACATACATATAGTCAAAGATGTTAATGCAGCTTGCCTTCTGAAAAAAATATATAAACAATGTAAACAACGCTTTTATGTATGTATATATGTGTGAGTAATATTATATTATATATATATATATATATTTATATATATATATATATATATATATATATATATATATATATATATACATATATACATTTGTCAGGTTTCTTCATAGAATGAATGAATGAATGAATGAATGAATGAATGAATGAATGAATGAATGAATGAATGAATGAATGAATGAATAAAAAAAATTCGCTAGTTTAGTCTGAATGAAACACTGAAATGCGCACACACACACATATATATAAAAATTGTATCATTGTTTATAATTTTTTAAGGAGGCAAGCTGCATTAACGTACATGCTGCATTACACAATATTTACATGTTCAAATATTTCTTAAAATTGAGCATGTCAAATAAGCAGCAATAAAAAAGTAGGAATTTACCTTAGGAAAAACCCATAGAGATTAACCACTAATCTGAATATTGTGTAGACACTTCCTCAGTGTCTATGGTGGTCCAAAGGTAAATTTGGCTTTTTAAAAACCCATTACAAGGTTTAAAAACAGTTACTAAGAATGGATGATTCACAAGAAATCTAGACTGAAAATCTATTTGGAGTTTATGCAGCTGTAAATGAACCATGTGCTGTGATGAAATGGAGGAAACATATTCCAGAGGATGGTGTGAAAGGTGGGTGGATCTCATCAGAGCACACTGGTCAGTCACAGACCCTTGAGTTCCTGCTTCAGTGTGTGGGCTGCTAGTTTGAGCATCTCACACTCTCCTCAATACAGTAATGACTGTATGAGCACTTCATCCTCTCTACACAAATATAATTATTGACTAACACTCATTATACGCCAACAAGAAGACGTGCTAGCTAGGATGCGAGAAGTATTATCATGCTAATACTAACCCAGTAGAGTACATCCGTCCAGCCCTCCATGGTAATGCACTGAAACACAGTGAGCATGGCAAACATGAAGTTGTCGAAGTTGGTGATGCCTCCATTGGGGCCGTGCCAGCCCTCCTTACACACAGTGCCATTGATAGGACATGTACGACCATGACCATTAACAGCACACGGTGCAGGTTCGTCCTCTGCTATTATCTCTGCAGAAAGAGGAGAAGATCAAATATAAACAAGCACAATAGCTATAAAACAATTCCTATGAATCTCAATTTGTTGAAAAATATTATACAATCACATCATATAATCTAAGTTACAATAATGCATTATGGGAATCTACTTGGAATACATGGAAACTATAGCAGAAATGCTAGACAAATCTTACTGACCCCAAACTTTTGAACGGTAGTGTCAATATTCATTGTAAGGCACATAAGTTTAACAAACCTGTCCCTTGAAAATAACAGGTAGCGTGCATTTTTCCAATGAAAAGCTCCAAACCGATGATGGCGTAGATGATGATGACAAACAGAACCAGCAGGGCGATGTGGAGGAGAGGTACCATGGCTTTAATGATGGAGTTCAGCACCACCTGTAAACCTGAGGATATGCAAACGTACGCAAAAATGCAGATTTACACTCATTCACAGTGTTTGAGTGTTCACTTGAGTGCAATTAAGTCCAAACTTTCACATCTAATTCCTACTGCACACACTCAGACACACACTGGTGTCTTTAGAGCTTTGAGTTTGACAGCTTGTTCTCAGAGAACGATCCTGAGGGGATGCAGCAAGGAATGCTGTGCTTTTCCTGCCATATGGCCACATCATGCGCCATCTCTCACCCAATATCCATCCCTCTGTAGGGGTCCGGTGCTCTGGGCGCTCGGAAGGGGAAGCTGTCAAATTGCCTCATGATTACTGTTGTGCAAAACTACATATTATTGAAATCGACTAGTCGGTGCACAGCCTGAACGACTAATCTGTCTTGACTGGAAGCCTTGAATATGTAATCAGCTTGATCACTAGGGTTACTAAGGTTATTATAGTTAACTAAAACTTAAATCATTACCTTTAATCATTAAATTAAATAAAATATTTTATTTCCGCTAGTTGCCAAAGCAATATTTCTCATTTTCTTTTAGTTTCGAAATACTAAAATAACCTAAATTAAAACTAATAAATAAAACACAATATTGCTTATACTTTAAATAAAGGTGAAAATATATAATATACAAATTAAATCTAATTCAAAATATTAACAAAAACTGTAATCTAAAATGAACCTGATATCATTATATTAGTGATTTATATTATATACTCCCTATATTTAAAGACCAAAACCACTCTTTTTTTAAATAGAGAATAACATTAGTTTTATTATTAGTAAAACTAATGATGGATGTTTTTTTTGTTTTTTTACTCACTGGGCACTCCTGAGACCAGACGCAGCGGTCGCAGCACTCGAAAGGCTCTGAGGGCTTTGACGTCGAAACCTCCTGGTTTCCCTCCGTGGCCATGCACGGGCAGTTCGGCTCCGACAGCTTCCTTCTCTCCATCTTTGGTCAAAACTTCCAGGACAACACTAAACAATCTTTAAAAAACAAAAAACAAAAAAAAAAACTCATCAATATCTCAAAATCATTCATCATCCAACACATTGTTACATGAACAACCAGCATGTTTCATTAAGCATAAATTAATGGTTATTGATTTTGTATGTCTTACAATCCTCATGTGCACCAAACCTACTGCATTCTGAGACAAAAAGAACTTGCAGTTCAATAAGCACTATGATGGATTTAGACTGATTCAAAGCAAGAACTCCTTCATTTAAAGATTCATTAGAAGAACCTGTTCATGAGTCATGTGAAAGCACCAGTGAACCCCACTATTGTTCCTTTAGGACTATTTATATACTACTATAGTATTGTTTCAGCTCAAAATGTCCCATAGATTCTCACTCTTGTGAACTGCCTATTTTGGGGCATCATTAACTATGCACCGATTCAGGCTGCGGCCCCTTTAAATCTCGCTCTCCCTGCCCCCCCAAGCTTTCGACTCTATATACATTGCATAAACAAAGTTCACACAGCTAACATAACCTTCAAAATGGATTTTTACAAAGTGATCGTCATACATGCTGCATGCATGCTTCGGATTATGTGAGTATGGTATTTATTTGGATGTTTACATTCGATTCTGAATGAGTTTGATGGTGCTCTGTGGCTAAAGCTAACATTACACACTGTTGGAGAGATTTATAAAGAATGAAGTTGTGTTTATGAATTATACAGACTGCAAGTGTTTAAAAATGAAAATAGCGACGGCTCTTGTCTCCGTGAATACAGTAAAAAAACGATGGTAACTTTAACCACATTTAACAGTACATTAGCAACATGCTAACGAAACATTTAGAAAGACAATTTACAAATATCACTAAAAATATCATGTTATCATGAATCATGTCAGTTATTATTGCTCCATCTGCCATTTTTCACTATTGTTCTTGATGCTTACCTAGTCTGATGATTCAGCTGTGCACAGATCCAGAAGTTAATACTGGCTTGTGTAATGCCTTGAACATGGGCTGGCATATGTAAATATTGGGGGCGTACATATTAATGATCCCTACTGTTATGTTGAGATTCGCCTGTTTTCTGGAGGTCTTTTAAACAAATGAGATTTACATAAGAAGGAGGAAGCAATGGATTTTGAAACTCAATGTATGTCATTTCCATGTACTGAACACTTGTTATTCAACTATGCCAAGATAAATTCAATTTTTGATTCTAGGGCATCTTTAATATTTTGATATTTACAGTTTTCATTTTAAGTCTGAGCAATTTTGTACTGTGCTTTTGACCTTTTTATTAGTTTTGGGTATTTTAAATATTTCTTTTAGCATTAATCTATTTTATTTTAGTTTTAATTTTATTAATCTTAGACTTTCAACTGACATTTTTTTTTTCATTATCATATTTTAATCAGTCGCCAGGGCAATATTTCTAATTGTCATTAAAGTTGTTTAAGTTTACATTTTTTATCTTTTATTTTATTTCAGCTTTATAACAGTTAACAAAAATGTTTTGAATAATTTTAGTCAAACAAAATCAGTTTAGTATTGATATTTTTTTCTGTGTATAAAAAAAAAATTCTTGCCATTATTGATATATAATCTTTATATTTCCCCATATTTAATTTAGAACTTATTGTAGAAAATGCCTTGTGATCTATTAAAATCAAATCAAATTTCTATATAAAAAAAATCTAATCTAAAATGCTTGTAATATTGATCTAAAGTAGCAATATAATAGCTGAAATATCAAGACATGTTTGGATTATAAAATAAACCACTTTCAGCATCACATGACAGCATGACCTTTCATGAATGTGCCAAAACATAAACAGCAGGACATTCAATCTGAACAACATCAGACGGCATCATCTGCTGTACACACGAAAAAAGCAGCATGTGATCACCTGAAATGACCATGGTGCACATCTGAATAGTCATGTATTTATTACAAGATCTCAACAACAGTGAATAAAAAAAAAAAAAAGTGTATTTAAAGTATCAAATAAGCTGATTTTGAATGCATCTGCCTCTGTTACCATCATAAAGCTTTATTAACGCCAGCGATTCATCCTTTAAAGTCTGAAACAGTAGTAATAGTCTTTTTTCCCTATTGTGACGTATATCTGAGTGAAACGGCATCTTGAACAAGAAAAAATGAAGGACGGTGGTTTGTGGTTTGCTATTGGTGGATCTCATGTGAGTGACAGGTTGCCCCGCCCTCACGCCATTAAACACATCATCAGAGAGGAGAAGTCACTATAAGACGGAGGGGAAGTTATTTTAATTAAAGATCATGAGGGCACATGAATTTAAAAAATAATGCACAAAAAAAATATTTTATAATAAATACTACAATATTCCATAAAAATTGTCAGTTTTGATTTCATGGTGACTTTAAAGAGTGACAGTCTATCTGTAACTATTCTTGGCTAATCAAGGCTGCTGCTCAGGAGCCAAAGATCAAGAGCGACAGCCTCGTGAACAGAGAGACGGGTAGGTGAAGAGAGAGAGGGAGACAGCTCTTTCTGCATGAGGCGAACTGATCGAAATGTGACCTAGCTACCCAGTGGACTGTGCGTGTATGAGTGAGGGAGAGTCAGATAGAGATGCTGATGAGGAAGAAGAGGAGAGTGTACACAGTTTGAGATGATCTACAGAGAAGTGAACAAGACAGTTTTATAAATCGCACACATAAGCCATGTGCTTTTACGTTTTCATTTACAGACGCACAAACACTTTAAATTCAATAAAATGACTGACTGAATCCAGATGATTGAAAGGAGTTGTTGATTATGATTTCCCTTTTTTAACTTTAGTTAGTGTGTAATGTTGCTGTTTGAGCATAAACAACATTGCAAAGTTTTTAACCCTCAAAGTTCAATGCAAAGGGAGATATTTTCTTTTACAGAAAATCGCTTTTTAAGGACTACAACAAACGGCTGGTAGGGACTAAAATGAGCTTCTTCTCGGGATAGTATCACTAACCCTAAAATTTACATAAACCCTACAACAAAGGGGCAATGTTGGGCTGTTTTAGAGAAGAGGAAGAGTTGTTGTAGTAGAGTGTTGTTGTCATGTCGTCATTTTATGCTGAACTGCTTCACAAACGAGGGTCAATTCAACGCTAGATTTGCACAAAAGATTAACATGACAGCACATGCTAGTCGATGAGTTGAATCAACTCAAATAAATTTATCCACTAACCATTCAGAAATGTCCAGTTTCATTCTAAAAGTTGTAACTTCTTCCTGAGTCTCTCCATCAGTGTTGACTACGTTTTGAACAATGTAAGGCCGCTACTAACAATCATCATTTTGGCTGCGTGAGATTCTCCAGTTTTGTTGTTGTTGAGCAACCGAAGCGTGAGCTGTTAAAGCTCCACCCTCTTCTGGAAATCGGGAGCAGCAGCTCATTTGCATTTAAAGAGACATTTGCATTTTGCTTATGTTTTTAAATCAGCTTGATTTTAAAGGAGGGAAGTATGATCGTTTTGTTGTAATCAAGCCACAGATGTCGTCAATCAAGCTTGTAACTAGTAATGAACACTGGAATATTCCTTTTATTATCATTTGGATGTAAATGTGGTCTCACTCTTTATGCAAATTAGATTTCATGAATATCACGTTTCTAATAATTCTCAAATGGAACACTCACGACGATCATTGTATAATTTATAGACATTATTAAAGCAAATGCTCAGTGTAGTAACCCAGAAACACTTTATTTTCTGTATAGAGAAGGGCAGTTGTCAGTGTGAAAGCACAACGTGAGCCTGATGGTGCAGTTACACAGCTTTTGCTTACACTGCTTATGCATGCGGTATGAAACCGGCCTGAGGCACGGACAAAAGAGGAGAGGATTTTTTCCTCATGATTTTATCTTTGGGCTTCTGCATTTATTTTTTTTTAGGCTGATACAGTAGAAAGTGACATGAAATTAAAACATTTAAATAAAAAACAGCCGGAAGAGGTGGACTCTTAAGGGTTCTTCCTCATCTGCATCATCCAAAAAAAAAAAAAAAAGGAATGGTTGATAAAAAGCAACTAAGACTGGCACAGGAAGTGCTAGTCTCCAGGAAAAGTCTTCATCTGAAAATAAAGAGCGAGTAATTCAGTCCACGCTGAACTCCATAAATGCTCCATAGATGCTGGTATAAAGACAGAGTATAAAGAAAGACAGCAGCTGACGTCGCTGGTTTACTTTACAGGTCTTTTCTGGGCCATAGAGCTGCATGAGAAGTGTGTGTGTGTGTGTTTTGGGAGTTGAGGAGAAGGTGAAGGGCCTCAAAGGAGGAAAATTAGTGAAAGTGACATTGCAGAGGATGATGGAAGAAAGACCAAAACAGAATGAAAAAGAAAACGAGAAAGACATTGGCATATTTGGTCTTATTTTTATCTTTAATTCACTCTTCTAAATGCCTTTCTTCTTCTATGCTGTATATACACTACTGTTTAAAAGTTTGGGGTCGGTAAGGATATTTTAATGTTTTTGAAATGCTCATTACAGCTGCATTGATTTAATCAAATATACAGTAAAAACAGTGAAATATTATTACAACTTAAAATAACTGTTTTCTATTGTAATATATTTTAAATTGTCATTTATTTCTATGATGGCAAACTGAATTTTCAGCATCATTACTCCAGTCTTCAGTGTCACATGATCCTTTAGAAATCATTCTGATATTCTGATCAAGAAACATTTCTTATAATGATCCATATTTTTGGTGGAAACAGTGATTTTTTTACAGGATTTTTTTGATGAATAGATAGTTCAAATAAAAGCATTTATTTAAAACAGAAATCTGTTGTAACATTATAAAATGTCGCATTTGATCAATTTAATGCGTCCTTGCTGAATAATTTTTTTCTGTAATTCTGTAATGGAAATGAGAATATTAAAATAATAAATAGTAATAACTAGGTATTAAAAGGTGGAATTTCAACAACACTGTTTGGAAGTTAGTTGGGCCGACCCCAACAACAAACATCTAACCAATCAGCATTAGGGGGTGTATGACGGTCGAGGAGAAAGAATAAATAGGGAGATTTGAAAATAAGAAAAAAAACTGTAGAACGAGATGGGACACAATACAAAAGAGGTAAAAAAAAATCACTTCAATGAAGGTTTATGACTGGGCAAGCTTTAGGACCTGCGTTTATATTAGTAAAGCTTTCCAGCGCTGGACAGAGCTAAGCGGGAAGGCCTGAAAACAGATGCGGAAGCTGCTTTGATTCTGCTTCATATGTGAGTAACACTGGGTTTGAGTGTCATTGATTGTCTGGAGCTGCTGTGCTGTTGGCGACTAACAACAAACACTTGTTTGTATTAGTGTTGTCACGATACCAAGATTTTGGCTGCGTCCGAAAACCTAGGTAGCTGTCTTGCTGCCTCGCTATCTTATAAGAGAATGACTTGTACGGCAGTGTTTGTGCATGAAGGTACCTCACGAAATTGATTTCGGACAGACTTCTGAGGCAGCGTAACAGTTTAATGATCTACAGCAATATAGCGCGAGCTTTGGTGAGAACTAAACAAATATTTAATTACTACAGTAGTAATTTCTCGATAGAAATGATATCAAAATTGAAATATGTTGATCAAAATCGTACATTTATACACAAACTGATCAGCAAACGCAACCTTCGGACGCCATCTTTATTTTTCTAGCTCAACTGTCACAGAATGGAAAGCACAGGATTGTGGGATATCAAAGGCAGCTAAGGATACATCTATGCTTCCTTCAAAAATCGTTCTGAGGAAGGTATCTCATGAGAGAGGAAGTGAAGCTAACATTGGATTAGGACGTGCCTTGATGCCTTACTACCTTGAAATGTGTCCTCTGAAGGCAGCATTTTTCAGTTTTCGGACGCAAGCCTTTGACTTCGATACAATACCCAACTTAAATATCACGATTAGGGCTGCAACGATTAATCGCGATTAATCGTTTGCAAATAAAAGTCTGTGTTTACGTAATATATATGTGTGTGTTCTGTGTATAATAATTATGTATATATAAATACACATACATTCATGTATAAATTTAAGAAAAATGTTATATTTATATATAAAATATTTGTTTATATGTAATATAAAATATATATAAATATATATATATTTATAATACATGCATATATTTCTAAACTTTATACTTGTGTTATGTGTGTGTATTTATATATACATAATTATTATACACAGAACACACACATATATATTACGTAAACACAGACTTTTATTTTGCAAACGATTAATCGCGATTAATCGTTGCAGCCCTAATCACGATACCGATACTTAAACGATACAATGGCAACAACCTAAAACAGCAGGAAAAGTAAATAAATAACATATGACATAACTTCTTTCTTCACCAGTGTGCAGCTGATAATTCTGGATTTGAGCTTCATTGCCATGAAGTTTGAGTTAGATTTATTATCATTTTTAATGTTTATTATTTTCATGCTCAATAAAATTGTGAATTATTTGCTGCTTTTTTTATACATTTAGGTGTTTTTGACAGTAAAATGATTGTAAAAATTATATTACTGTAAATAATTAGAGCAATGTTATTAAAGCATAAATTGGTTTAAAATAACTTTATATACCCTTCACATATTTATGTATTTTTAAATTAATTTTATTTTTGCAACCAGATATCACATAAACTCAAGACTCTTTCCGGAGTTCTGCTTGCATGAGTAAAATAAATAAATAACACTCATTTAATGTTTGAGAGCATAAACATAAAGCTGCTATCACATTCACTAACCTGTCGCTCTTTAAATTCTTTGTACAAATCGGGATGTTTGACGGCAAGATGCTTTTGACTCCCTTCGCTTGCGTTATT
Organism: Chanodichthys erythropterus; assembly: GCF_024489055.1. Taxonomy (NCBI): domain Eukaryota; kingdom Metazoa; phylum Chordata; class Actinopteri; order Cypriniformes; family Xenocyprididae; genus Chanodichthys; species Chanodichthys erythropterus. Next base: position 5,856,061 of record NC_090226.1, on the reverse strand, counting down.
TTGTAACATCTTTTGCAGACGGGCTTTGTGGTGTCCGTGGGCTTTTTTCCTGGCTGTCGGCAATGTAAATAAAATAATGGCATATTTTGCTTCGTGCATATGCTTTCTCAACAATTTGTGGACGGTCTGCAAGAGCACCTGTATTTACAACCACATCTCTCGTTTCGTCACCATAAAAGCCGTTGCGCAGTCGAGAGGAATAAAGACGCCCTCAATTTCAATTAGAAGCAGCGCACTGCACGCACACTGCCCCCTGCTGTCACACATTAGGAAATACAGCTGGCACTCAAAGTACCGGTACTAATAAAATTAAGAACCAGACCGTTTTTAAAAGCAGGGTATCGCGATACCTTTCTAGTACCGGTATATCATGCAACACTAGTTTGTATTTACTCTTGTGTTCTGTACATTCATTTTTTGGGCTTCCTTGGTGTTCGTTCATCAACTGTGCTATATTTTTCCACTCGGATTGCGTGTAACAGTGGCCAGATAATGAGATTTGAGCAGGTAAACCACTGCACACTGACGACCACTAGAGAATGAGATGTTTAGCGTCATTGTTAGTGCACTCACCTCGCATGCCAGCAGGGGTTCTAGACCGACTCAGATTAGGGTGGTTAGGATTGGAGTGTGAATTTTAGAGGCAGAGAAATTAAGAGAGGGGTGGGTGTGTTTGGGTTGATTTCAAATATCAGCAATGTCCAACAGCTTTGTTCAAAATCAACTTATCGCACCTTTAACCCTGAACCTACCCCTAACCTAACCTTAACCCATGTAGTTACCTTAAGTACTTTCTTAGGTAAGTACACTGTAAGTACACATAAGTGCATGTACTGTAAAATAAAGTGCAACCGTTAAAACAGTAAAACAGTAGCTAAGCTTTGGAATATAAGCAGATAAAATGTACCCTATAACGACAATGACGAAATCCAGCATGTTCCATCCGTTTCGGACATATGCGTTCTGATGCATCACCAAGCCGTACGCTATGATCTTCAGGAAGGTTTCGATCGTGAAAATGATAAGGAAGGCATATTCGACTGTTTCCTGTGGGAGACAAAAGAGGGAGAGACATATTAATCTATAATATGAATAACTGCGTACAATAAATTCAAAGAAACATTGCCGCTAACTGACAAGATTACTCTACCCTCCATCAAACACATGCATGAACATTTTTGGATTAGTTTGATCACACACAATAACCACAAGAGAGCTTCGTCAGTCTAGGTCTGAAAACATTCAATTTGAGACTGAAAACATGGGAATTCAAATGAAATTGGTTTATGATTTGAAGTATGTGAAAATGAAGTGTTTGTGACAGAATGATGATGGAAAAATATTTTTCAAATATTTGAATTTTTTTTTAATGCGAAAAACTCTTTAAGTCAGTGTCTTGGAGAAACTGTACAAGCAGAAACAGATCCATGGCATCTAAAATGGTCCTTGAATGTGTGCTATGAGGGAACATAAGTGATTTGCCTTTTAGTAACTCCTAAACACCACAGCTGCATTACTAAAACTGAAAGCGAATTGTTTTTAAAGCATTAAACCATGCCGCTCAGTCATGGCAGTGGCTAGTGGGTTGTTTTCTGTGCATTGATGGTGTTAGACACAGCCATTTAACTTGTCAAATACCATCTCTTTATACAAACACACAGAGACTCAAGCTTTCTCCTTTATGTGTGTGTGACAGCTGTGCAAAGGTTGCACAATGAAAGAGGTTAGTTGGTGTGCGTGCGTGTGCGTTTAAGTGTAAGGACATTTGGGAAGCTTTTATACGCTGTGGGCCTCGTTTTGCCAACATTTTACAGACGACTGAATGAAGCACTTAGCCCTGTGCAACAGAAAAAGAGCCTTTTGTTACTGCGGGAAAAGAGTAACCCGGGCTCACTGATCCTGCTACTACAGACAGAGGCAGAGTGAGTTGTATGAGTGACAGCAGCGGAGAGAAGTCACCGCACTGAATATGAGCTATTTACAGGATGTCAAAGAGGCAATCTGAAACAGATGACACAGAAAAACACATGATAGAAACAAACAAATGCACTTGCCAAAAATCTAATGCATCAACTTTGAAGTATACATACAGTATATATGCATTGTATAGCACACATTTATCCACTTAAAAAAAGAATCAAATAAGGATAAACAATGAAAATAGTTTAATTCATTATACATCATGGTACTATCTGTTGTACTGCCTTTAATTTATTCTGATTTAAAAATAAAATAAAATAAAATAAAATAAAATAAAATAAAATAAAATAAAATAAAATAAAATAAAATAAAATAAAATAAAATAAAATAAAATAAAATAAAATAAAATAAAAATAGCGACAACAATAATACCGGAACTTAGAAAAATGACTTTGTCAGTTGACATATTTCTTTTTTTTATTATTTGATATTAGTTTTATTGCATTTAATATCAAATATTTTTGACATCTCAATTTTCTCTGAATCTAAAAAAAATGTGTCATTTTGTTACTTTCGATAAAAAACAAAGTATCATCTTTCAAATTCTGTCCATTTCATCAGGAAATTAAAACAATAAAATCAATTTTAATGCTCTTTGCTGTATAGGCGTCTAAGCTCAAACAGTAGCACGGAGCGCGAACGTGATCATTTCTTTCTCTTTACTACTAGTTATAGCACAAAATAAACATGAATCAACATCTCATGTCTCATATAATCGCTCAATCAGTGTTTCAACCATGGAAAGACATCATTAAACACGCCATGACCTACATAACATTTATGTAAGACGTTTTAAATGCATCACTCTAATAAACATTTGGGGGGATATGCATTTGGCTATTTTTTTTTGTAAAAAAGGTCACAATGGTGCTTAAACACACTTTATTTTCATTATGCAAAATATTTTTGCAAAATATGGCCTGGAAATCTTTTCGTGAGATTCACAGAAAGAGCAAGGAAATCCTGTTTAAAAATCCTATTTAAAATATGGCCGCTTTAAATGATAGGCTTTGCTAACAAAGCAGTCTTTAACTTGTCATATCATGCAAATAAACAACACAAATTTACATAACAAATAAACAAATGAGAGCTAGAGAGCTTCATTAAGCGATATGCGGTTGAGGACAAAGTAATACAGCATTCCCAATCCATTACCCCTCTACTTTTATTCATCCATCAGCAGAGAGTATGAGTATAGAGAGAAAGAGAGAGAGGAAAACAGAGGCCTGTGGGGCAATCCATAAATATCTCTGACTCATATCTGCTTATTTATGCTCTAAAGACTAACTGTACATACTCTCTCTCTCTCTCTCACACACACACACACACACACACAAACCATTAGTTAGTTTACTAAAACAAAAACATTTCACAAACACATGCCCTACTGTTCCACACATGCAAATTTCACCTTCAACATCAAAAGCTCAACATCCCTTTTATGTTAATGAAGTCTGTTTTAATTGTTTTGGTTAGTGCTGTGATACATATTTGTCTGGATATTTGATAAGAGCAAAATAAAATATCAAATCTATCTTCAGCCATACATTGTTTAAGCTCAATCCTTTCAAAAACAGTCATTATGAATACAAAGGATGAGTTGTGAAAACCAAGAGGTATTTTTTTGACTCAAGTGTCCCATACACTTAACACAAGAATGAACTCACCCTCATTGTAAACTCGCATGACTTTCTTTTTTCCGTGGAACACAAAGGGGGAGGTTTTGAAGAATGTCCATGCTGCTCTTTTCCATATAATGAAATTAGATGTCAAGCTCCAAGGAAGACACAAGCGCACCATAAAAGTGGTCATATGGACTTATACTCTATATTTCATGGAAAAGAGCAGCATGTACATTAAAAAATATATATATTATTTTTTTTTGTGTGTCTCACAAAAGAGAGAAAGAATAAATTAAACGTTTTAGGGGGAACTATTCCTTGAAAAATCTAATTTCTGTAATTTCTCACCTCCAAACCCGCAAGATCTTCGGAACACAAATTAAGGTATTTCTGATGCAATGCAAGAAAGCAACATAATACCACATTCAAGGTCCAGAAAAGTAGTAAAGACATCATTAAAATGGTCCACGTGCCTACAGTGGTTCAACCTTAATATTATAAAGCAACGAGAATGTGCAAAAAACAAACAAAAATAACGACTTTATTCAACAATTTCTTCTCTGCATTGTCAGTCTCCTACACAGTTGATGTAGTGAACGCAGTGCAAACTTCCTGTTTACGTCCCAACGGCGGCTCAGTATTGGCCGATGCTGTACATGTGAGTAGCACGACGTATGCGTGATGCTGACGCAGGAGCCGGACAATAATGAGCTGGCGTTCTGACGTAGAACATGGAAGTGCTGGACGTAAACAGCATAGGAGAAATGCAGGGGAGAGAAGAAATTGTTGAACAAAGTCATTTTTGTTTTGTTATTGCACACAATAAGTATTCTCGTCACTTCATAACATTAAGGTTAAACCACTGTAATCAAGTGGACTATTTTAACTATGTACTTTCTGGACCTTGAATGATAGTAATTATGTTGCTTTCTATGGGGGACAATAAAAAAAAAACTCTCAGATTTCATTAAAAATATCTTAATTTGTGTTCTGAAGATCTTGCGGGTGTGGAACGACATGAAGGTAAGTAATAAATTACAGAAATTTGGGTGAACCAACCCTTTAAATTCAAAGCTACAGTTACATTGATTTATCTGAGAGCTGCCCACAACCATAATGCAAATTAACTCTATATGTTACAGTTCAAATCAATACAATAGTGGAAACATAAAACTGAATCAGTGTATGAGGAAACCTTCGGGATGAAACAATCAAATCCAAAACTTCTTTATGGAATTATTAATAATAAACTGGTTCACAGAAAAATGTGAGGAGAGTGACATAAACAAATTCTAAATGCTGATCTGAAGAAACGGCTAATTTGTTTCCGATTTGGTTCAACTTATTGTTTTGATTTATTCTATAATTGGTAAACACAGCATGTCATTTATCATATTCATTGGTTTGAAATGAAGCATGTAAACACACACACACACATACACGAGCAGGCACATTTGTGCATGTGGCGAATAGCTGGCGTGACATGAGTCAGTGTGACATCATGTCGTTTATCATCCCGGAAACATCACGATGTCCTCTGTTCAAAGTAACAGAATATACGGCCATATACCAGAACATGAATCTATCTAGCAACAAAATATCAATAAATCGACTGTCATTATATCAGTCATTTAAAAAACATTTAATGAACAAGTTTTAATGTATACATTTACATTTTCACTGGGGTTTGATGTCATGTGACTAGTGATTTCAAGAATCCAAGGTAGCAGAAGCATCATTGTGACATGGCTGAAGCTTGGCATTTTTGAGTGACAAGAAAAATGCATTAAGACATCTCTCTACATCCTCCAATTCCATCTTTCTTTCTCTCTCTCTTGACTGTAGAGATCAGTCAGTGTACACCAGGAAAGCTGGAGGGAGCGCAGACCACTTCATAGAGTTTCCCCTCTACCTCCTACTATACAGTGTGTGTGTGTGGGAATGAGTGTGTGTGGGGCTTGTGGAACAAGAGTGACAAGCAACGTGTCCCAGCACAGGAAGTACTTTTCTTCAGGAAAAAAGACAGCCAGCCAAGGAAACACAAATAGAAAAGATCACAACTGCGTTATAGAAATATGATGGTATTTCAAATGACCTTGCAGTGATAAACTTTGAATGCATAAAGACAGCCAACTGAATGCAGCATGTATTCCACCTCCTCTCTCTTATAGCCATGCAATCCTGAACCTCGTCCTCTCACTCAGTAACCCAGCAACCAACCGCATCCTTTCCTGCTCAGAATCGGGTGGTCTTCGGAGCGCTGTTCCACTCCTGACCACTGAGGGGCAGTGTGTGGGGACGGTAGCAGGAAAACGCGAGCAGATGTAATAAACGACTGAATACTAATGAGACCAAAGATGCCCCTCAAAAGACCATCATACTGCAATTCAAGTCTCCATTTCAGATTCCATTCAGATTTCATTTATCACACGATGACCTCTGAAGCAAAGCAATTTCACCTGAAATTGTGGTACCTGATTGAACGGACGGGAACTATAGCAGAGACATTTGAGCTAGGGCATTATTTCTTTCATTCATTAAACAGAACTAAGCAGCTCTTTCCCATACAATGAAAGTGGAACCAAGGACAGCCATGGTCATTCATTTTCATTGCATGGACAAGAAATGCTGGAAAGATTTTGTCATGTAGTCTCTTATGCTCACCAAGGATGTACTTATTTGATCAAAAAATACAGTAAAAACAATAATGGTTAGATAACACTTTATATTAGGGTCCAATTCTCACTATTAACTAACTATTAACTATGACTTTTGCCTCAATAAACTCCTAATTACTGCTTATAGTAAGGTAGTTGTTAAGCAGTAAAGGGATGTAGAATATGGTTGTGCAGAATAAAGCATTAATTAAGCATTATTTTTAAAGACAACATTTAATAACATGTTTTTACTCCAAACTCACTTCATAACGACAGTTGAGCATCCTTCTGTGAGATGATGTGGCTTCTTAAGCCGAGTTCAGACTGCACGATTTTAGCCCCGATTTTGGCTCGCCGACAGGTTTTGAGAAATCGCCGACAAATGCCCGAAATCACAGGCAAATCGGTGCTCGTTTACGCGAGTGACAATCACGCAGTGTGAATGAGCAAAGACGCGATATGAGAGAATCGCCGACGAGTCCCCGACGCCCGTGAGATATTGGCATGCTAAATATCTGGACCTGTCGGCGATTCAAAATCCTGCAGTGTGAAAAGTGTTCTGACTGAAAACTACATCGGCGATGACAGACAGCCAATGAGAGAGCAAGTTACAGAGCAGCGGGGAGTTCGGGGAGGAGTTATAGACCACAATATCAGCAGGCATGGCTTCTTTTCAGATAAACATTACAATTCTATCAAGCAGAAACAAAGCACAAACATTTGCTTGACCATCCGCAACAGCAGCACATTAAAAAGTTATGTATTTAGTTCCATCTGTCGTTGCAGAACACACAATCCACAGTCTCCCCAAACATTTCCTTCTCCATATTCTTCTTTTATAATGTTGTTTTCGCTGCAAATCAGCGCACAGGCAATTCATATTTCAAGCTTCTTGCGGACTACTATTTTTAATAATAATCCCACCGTGTGTCTCAATCAGCTCCCTAGTTCAGTACTCAGGGCACTGATCAGGGTATCAGCCACATTCACTTTCATTATATACTGATTCACGACCTAGGGAACTAGGGAGCTGATTGAAACGCAGGACCAGTCTCACGTGAGAACTCCGGTCTTGAACGCGTGATATCGCGTTGTTTCTTTGTCACGTCTCGCGTGTGTTTGGTTGTGAAACGTAGTTTGCGTGCCAGACAGAGTTGTCGCCGATTCTTCCTATTGTAAAGTCATGCAGTTTGAAACCTTCTATCGCCGAGCCATCGTGCAGTTTGAACACAGCAGCGACTGAATGCTGGCCAAGATAGTCATGCAGTGTGAAAAGAACAGTGACCCGACTACTTTGAAAATCGTGCAGTCTGAACTCGGCTTTACACAGAATAAGGCAGTTGTGTGTTTATTAGTCATGTTTAATCAATCAAAACATTTCAATCTCCTGTTATGATGCGTGTTATCTTCTTCTACGGCAGGGCATATTTGGATTTTCTGTGCAAGAGCACCCTCTGGCTTTCAGATGGAGAAGCATTTACTACTAATCTCAGAGCCGTACAGCTCTGTCAAGCTGCGCATAAAATAATCGCAGCCTTTGCCAAATCGTGTGCGGTTTAATCGTAATAAATCGTACAGCCCTACGAATAAGTTGTCAAAACTCAAAAAAAATTGCCTCAAAATTTTTAAGTTAAGAAATTAAAAGTTTAAGACGGCAGAACTGTCAGATTTTAATTTTGTACTCATATATTTTAATTGTTCTTAACTTGAAATATTTGAGTACATTAATTCATACAATTACCTCAAAATTATCATGTAACCTCAATGTAAACATTTTTTTATTAGTATAAACTTAGCTAGCTATGACAAGCTAATTCAGAAAAAGCTAATTTGCTAACATGTTAACAATAGCATGACATATCATTGATGAATGAGTGCACCAATATAAAGCATTTAACATACTTGCTCTCAAACCAAGCAGCATGCTCCACTTGTCACCATGATGGTAACTCTCCAAAAACCCACATTAACAGAAACTCTTCTAAATTAGCATAACAAAACATTAATCACTACTAAATCTCCCACTTAACATTAATCTTGCACACACACACAAAAAAATAACATTATATAACACTTAATTTTAGCATTTACTCTCCCTTTCGAGTGCCAAGGGCAAAGCATGCTGGGAAATAGAAATCCCAGCCCAGTTTAAACTTAAGATCGTCTAAATTAAAAGAAATAAGTTCATAAAACTCAAAACAATTAAACAGTTTAGTTTACTTAAAATATATCAGTTCTGTCAACTTGAAAGAAAAAGTGCTAAATACTGAACTCATAGGGTTTACTTTGTATATGAAACCAGTTAAAGGATTAGTTCACTTCTGAATGAAAATTTTCCTGATAATTTACCCACCCCCAAGTTATCCAAGATGCTCATGTCTTTCTTTCTTCAGTCGAAAAGAAATTAAGGTTTTCAATGAAAACATTCCAGGATTTTTCTCCATATAGTGGACTTTAATGGACTCCAAACGGTTGAGGGTCAAAATTACAGTTTCAGTGCAGCTTCAAAGGGCTTTAAACGATACCAGACGAGGAATAAGGGTCTTATCTAGCGAAACGATTGGTCATTTTCTTAAAAAACAACTGTATATGCTTTATAAACACAAATGATCACCTTGCAAATGCTTCCACCATTCCGCTTTCCGTATTCTTCAAAAAGCTTACGCCATATGTCCTACGCCTTCCCTATTCTACTTACAGAAAAAATGGAACTGGCGCCATGTTCGTTGCGTGAGTTGAATAGGGAAGGCGTAGGACATACAGCGTAAGCTTATTGAAGAATATGGAAAGCAGAAGCACTTGCAAGGCGATCATTTCTGTTTATAAAGCTTATACAGTTGTATTTTTTTAGAAAATGACGATCATTTCTCTAGATAAGACCCTTATTCCTCGTCTGGTATAATTTAAAGCCCATTGAAGCTGCATTGAAACTGTCATTTTCTCCGATCTGGAGACCACTGAAGTCCACTATACGGAGAATAATCCTGGAATGTTTTCATCAAAAACCTTAATTTCTTTTCGACCGAACAAAGACATGAACATCTTGGATGACATGGGGGTGAGTAAATTATCAGTCAAATTTTATTTTAAAGTGTACTAATCCTTTAACCAAACATTAAGAAATTCTTCCCACCGAATATGTGACCAGAAGTTTCATTCATGCAGCAAACATCTTGCAACAAATCTCTAGTAAAGACCCAGTTAGGTTGTATTGCATCCAAACATCAGCACAGAAGTCAGAACAGCAACAGATCGAACACATTTAGTAAACTACTAGTGCAATGTCTTTGTAATGCAAAAGTTGCTAATTAGTAATTTGTAGATGTTATGATACATTTAACACATGGAAAATGATTTCGTTCCAACATCCTTACAATAATCCAGAATCCTTTTTTCTAGATTACTAGTCAAGTTATTTACTACCACCATTTACAAATAAAGCCTGTTTGCAGTTGCAGGCACTACCAAAAATGAATGATCCTTTTATATTATGGGTGTAACTGCCTATATTATGTGTGTGTGTCCCTGCGAGTGCCTCTCCATGTTAGTAAGTGTGATTCTGAAATCTGACTTGACTCGATGCCCATGAGCAAGATCGCTTATTTATGCCTGAGCACGAGATCACCTGAGGAAAACTCAGTGCTGATGCAAGAGACGCAAATATACACACAAAGAGCACCACCAGTATCTACGTTTACACATGAACACGTGAAAACCACTACATAAATGTAGAAAATTAAATAGCTAGAAAAAAAACTTGTCAGCTGTATTAGTCACAAACAGTCAGATAAATGTGAGTCTTTCACTGCTTCACAAATTATCAAAATTCAGATGCGAGCAATCAAAACTGTAATTAATACAATTCCGCCACAGAATAAAAAAATTATGTTAAAGATCATTTTGACTTTTTATCTCGCAATTCTGACAATGGCGAGTTATAATGTCAGAATAGTGAGATATAAACTTGGAGTTGTGATATAAACTCACAAATTTGACATTTGTTCTTGCAGTTGCGAGTTTATATCCTGAAATTCTGACTCTTTTCTCAGAATTGTGAGATATAAACTCTGAAATGGTGAGTTAAAAAGTCCAATTCTGAGGAAAAAAGACATTGTGAGTTTATATCTTGTAATTGCAAGTCTATATCACCAATTCTGAAAATAAGTGAGAATTCAGAAAACAAAAAAAGCTGTTAAAAACAACCTTGTTTACCTCCAAAATGGATTTTCTATTATATAATAATATTGTAATACTGTTGCCCAATTTTCATGATCAAATCAAAATATATAAGATTATGAATGCTGCATCTGTGGATGGTATTTCATGCTGTCTCTACATTAAAGCATGACATTTGCATTTATTCATTTAACTGGTGCTTTTATCCAAAGCAACTGAACGGTACAAGTGCAATAACACATTCAACAGAAATGGCTGTACCTGTAACTAATAGACATTTGAAATGTTAGAAAATGCATTGAGAGCAAACTAGACATCAAACTCCATATGAATCTCTCTCTCCTCTCACACACACATTACACAGAATCCTACTAATCGAAATACATACAAAACACATACTCAGTGTGGCACACAAAATCAGATATTCCCATCAATATTACATATGCATACACACACAAATGGACAGAGGCTTTCCAAAGCATCAAACCCACACATGCTAAGATAAAGAGCACTGGGAAGTCAGCGCATCTGGGGAAAATAAGCGGTTAGCTAAGTGATTAAACATACACTTCAGCCTTCATCACCGCTGGGGTCCGGAGACACAGCCAGACACAAACACACAAACACACATCTGATTACCCCTGAGAAATCACCAGCTTCTCCTCCGAAACAGGTTTACGCTTAGGCCGTTTGTCCACCAAAGCATTTTTAGAAAGCTGAAAAGCTAGGCGCTCTGCTGAAAACACCTAGCTGTGAGCGCTTGAAAGCACTTCGGCAGTGCAGCGTTTTTCTTTTCTTTTCAGTTGAGACGCTTTGCTTGCTATGATAGGGAATAACCTCGGAAGTGATACCAGTATCTCATTTCACAGATAATTTGTTTGTTTCTGTACTGTTTCTATTTAAAAATGTCGATAAAATGTAAAGTTTTTGCTCTGGCTCTTGTTTTAAGATATTTTGTTTCACTATTATGCTTTTTGTTGTCATCTGTTGACACTGTACAAGCAGAATATGGCACTTGGTCAGTGTGGTATTTGTCCCGCCCCTCCTCCACTGTGATTGGACGGCTAGGTACAAAGTGACAGTGATGAGTGTTGCGTTTTACCCAAAGTTGAACATTCTTCAACTCTCAGCAACTGCTAAAAATGCAGAGTGTTCAGCACTTCATCCTGAAATATGCGCTCGGCGCCTCGTTATGCTACTGCCGTTTTAAAAACACGGCGCTCCACCAAAAAACAATTGGAAAAATATGCTAACCTCGGAAAAAAACGCTTTGGTGAATACATGACCTTAGGTCTCGAGACGCGCTTTTGAAATGTGATGCAAAACCGGAAATAACAGTGTACTGTTCTCGCTGAGGTGTAACAACTCCAACTAAACAGTGAGCTAAACTCTCTCTATTCATAAACATGAAGAAATCCTGAATTCTTGTATGCAGATTTATTTTCTTCACATCGTACTGAATCCATACATATGAGATGAATGACCAAACGAGAGAGTGAGAACTAGAAAATAAACAGCAAAATACTGTAATTAGCTAAGCCATTTAGCTTTCATAAACATTACTTTTACAGCACAAAATCAAATGCTTAAAAGTTAACTTAGTCAGAACAAAGATTATATACATACAAGCGATGCTTCTGCTGGGGAATCAACGTGCAGGAAGAATTTTCTCTGAAGAAATGACTGTCTGCATTTTTCTAGCGCGTTTTTTTTTTTTTTTTTTTTTCTTATTTATTCCGCTATTAGCTCAGTAAAACAACCGTCAAAATAAAAGTCTCCATGAAACTGAAAGTATACCAAATTAAAAGCATAAAATTAAACTTAAATGCCTGAAAGGCAGAACACTCCCCGTCTGACCTTAAAGGTCACTATTAACTACCAAATGTCTCTGAACATTCAGTCATTGGGCAGAAGAAGAACTACTTCTGACAATGGTCTCAAGAACACCTTCGCAGAACCTTGATCTGATGTCCTGAGCTCCACCTTCCTTACTTTACCGTCTCTGCCAGGGAAGACAGCTGTGATCCTCGCCATAGGCCACGCATTACGAGCAGCTTGACTATCCTTCAGGAGCACGATGTCCCCTTCTTTTAGATCCCTTTGAGAATTTCTCCATTTCTTGCGGATTTGCAGGGAAGGGAGGAACTCCTGACGCCAGCGACGCCAGAATCTGTCAGCGAAAGCTTGAACTTGTTTCCATTGTCTGCTGAGAAGATCCTTGTCTGTGAAGTCTCCGTGCGGTGGGGCAACCCCAACCTTCTGGGTAAGTATCATTGCAGGAGACAATATGAACGGTGACTCTGGGTCAGTGGAGACTGGAACAAGAGGCCTGCCATTGATTATCGCAGTCACTTCCATCATGAATGTGCACAGGACATCGTGGGTAAGTTGGATGTTCTCTTGAAGCAGGATTGCATCGAGGATCCGTCTTGATAGGCCTATCATACGTTCCCATGATCCGCCCATATGGGACGCATGAGGAGGATTGAACACCCATGAGCACCCTTGTTGACTCAAGAAGTTCTGCACTTTGAAGTCAGGTTGTTGTTGGCTTAATCCCAGTTCCTTTGCAGCGGCCACAAAGTTTGTTCCGCAGTCCGATCTTATCTGCTTTGCAGGTCCTCGTACAGCGAAGAACCGTCTCAATGCATTGATGCAACTTGACGTGTCTAAGGATTCGATGATCTCGATGTGCACGGCTCGGGAGCTCATACAGCAGAAGAGCATCGCCCATCTTTTACTTTGGGCCTGTCCACCTCTTGTACGCCTGGAGACGATCTGCCATGGTCCGAACACATCCACTCCTACATAGGTGAAGGGTGGACATGTGTACAAGCGTTCTGGAGGCAGGTCTGCCATAAGTTGTTCCTCTGTTCTTCGACGTAACTTCCGACACACTACACATTTGTGCAAAACAGAGGCAATAAGTCGTTTTCCACCTACGATCCAGAAGCCCGCTGCTCTCAGGGCCCCTTCTGTGAAGTGGCGGCCTTGATGCTTCACCTCTTCATGATACTGTCGCACCAACAGGAGTGAAAGGTGGCTGGTCTTGGGCAAAATGATGGGGTTTTTTACCTGAGTGCTCAAGTCAGCGTGTTTTAATCTGCCACCAACACGCATCAGATCACCATCAAGAACAGGTCTGAGCTTGTGAAGATAACTGTCCTTGGTTACAGCTTGTCCAAGCTCAAGAACTGCGAGCTCTTTTGCATAAACCTCTTCCTGAGCTGCTCTGATGATGATGTGTCTCGCCTGAGACAACTCACCCACAGTACGTGGAATGTTGCAGTGATGCCACCCTTTACACTCACTGGACTGGTCATGTCTGAAAGTGCTAGCTATGTGGATGAGTAGGACAATAGCCCTGATGAGGAGCGCATACATGAAAAACGCTGAAACCGCGTGGCAGTAAGGCCTCGGTTTTGAGTCTGAGTAAGAAAACTACTCACTTCAGGTCGTATCTCCATGTCTGTTTCTGGGTTAACAAGTTCAAACGTCCTGCTTGTATCTGTGTCAGATGGATTTGGTTTGTGTAAAAAGGCTGGTCCAGTGAACCACATAGTCTTTGTCAGTTGGGACGCAGGAACTGACCTGGATGCGTGGTCAGCAGGGTTGTCCTCTGTGTTGACATAGAACCATTGGTTAGGTCTTGTTGATTGACAAATTCGTCGGACTCGATTATGAACGTAGACGTAGAAGCGTTTTGTTTGATTGTAAATGTATCCAAGCACGACCTTGCTGTCACAATAGAACTTGATCTCATCAAGTTTCAGGTCCAGTTCATCTTGGATGAGTTCGGCGACTTCCACGGCTAATACTGCGGCACACAATTCCAACCGAGGAATGGTAGGTTCGGACTGTGGTGCCAGCTTAGCCTTCCCTAAAATGAAACCTACTTCGACTTGTCCCTCAGCTTGAATAGTCCTAAGATATGCCACAACTCCAATGGCTTTTGTGGACGCGTCGGAGAACACACACATAACTCTGTGTGTACAGCATTGGAAAGGGACGTTGCTGTGTACGAACGTGGAATATGCAGCTTACTTAAGTCATGAAGTGACTCTCGCCATGCCTCCCATTGCTTCAACTTTTGTTCTGGAAGAGGAGCATCCCAGTCACTTGTGTTGACACTGAATTCCCTCAAGAGACTTTTGCCTTCAATAGTCACCGGTGCGACCATGCCTAACGGATCGAAGACACTATTCACAGTTGACAGAACTCCCCTGCGAGTAAAGGGTTTCTTGTCTTTTGAGACTTTGAATGTGAAAGTATCTGTCATTGTCTCCCATAGCAGTCCCAAACTGCGTTGCGCTGGTGTAACTTCACCGCTTAGGTCAAGGTCTTTCAGAACAGCTCTGTCCTCTGGTGCAAAGGCCTGAAGAACAGCTTCACTGTTTGAGGCAAACTTGTGAAGCCTCAGATTCGATTCACTGAGAGAGGTCTGCGTTCTCTGTAGCAGACTGATGGCTTCAGCTTCAGTAGGCACACTGATGAGCCCGTCATCTACATAAAAATGACGTTCAACAAACTGGACCGTGTCTTTTCCATATTTATGTGCACCTTCATGGATGGCTCTCCTTAGTCCGTAGATGGCTACGGATGGTGACGGACTGTTGCCGAAAACATGAACCCTCATCCTGTAGTCGATAATGTCCTTAGACATGTCATTGTCTCTGTACCACAAAAACCTCAGGTAGTCCCTGTGGTCTCTGCGGACAAGAAAACAGTGGAACATCTGCTGTATGTCAGCGATCACTGCTACCTGTTCCTTACGGAAGCGGATCAGCACCCCAATAAGTGAGTTATTGAGGTCTGGGCCTGACAGAAGAACGCCATTTAGAGATGTGCCGAAATACTTTGCGCTGGAGTCAAACACCACGCGGATATTTCCAGGCTTTTGAGGGTGGTAGACTCCGAAAATAGGCAGGTACCAACACTCTTCATTCTCCTCCAGTGGAGGAGCCACTTCTGCATGTCTGTTGTCAATTATTTTCTTCATGAATTCTCGGAACTGGTCTCTCATCTCAGTTTTCCTCCAGCGTTTTCTCCAAGGAGGCGAAGCGAGTAAACACCTGTTCACGGTTGTTGGACAAGCGTTGACGGGGAACTCTAAAGGGGAGAGGAGCGACCCAGTTGTTTGACGCATCTCTATACATTTCTTGGTCCATGATTTCCAAAAAGACTGTGTCCTCCATGGACTGGGCGGGTTTGTTGTCGGACTCAGTCTCGCTGAAAACATGTAGTCCAAGGGCTTCCAATGATGCCTTGTGTGGTTTGTTCTTCTGCCTTTTGCCATGGAACACATCTTCAGTCGTCTTCATGAAGCCTTTACATGGTCTGAGAATAGAGGGTCGGCCATTCTCTAGCACACTTGTCTTGAATGCACTCACATCTGGTTTGTGTGCATTTCCTAGGCACACGTCTCCTACCAAGACCCATCCCAAATCCAATCTTTGTGCAAAGGGGGCGTTGTGAGGTCCGCTCACCTGCTGTCGGACTTTATGGACTCTCACAATGTCTCTGCCTAGCAAGAGAAGGATTTCCGCCTTGGGGTCGAGTTCTGGTATGTGTGCCGCTACACCTCGTAGGTGTGGATGATGATGGGCTGCATCAGGCGTCGGTATTTCAGAGCGATCAATGAGAATGTCATTACACTCAATTAGCGGCGGTAGCAATAGACTAGTCTGCCCATCAAGCGATTCTACCTGGAAACCCTCTGCCTTCCTACCGGATGTCTCAACCAATCCGGCACAGGTCTTCAGTGCATAGGGGAATGGTTGGCCCTTGATGTTGAAAAGCTCAAAAAACTCTGAACGCACCAGCGAACGGTTACTTTGATCATCCAAAATAACGTACATGTTGGTTGCCTTTTCACGTTGACCTTGAGGGTATATTCGTACCAGACAGATCTTCGAGCAGGATCTTGCAGTATGACCTTGGCCACATACTTGGGTGCAGTGCGAGGAGATGGCTGTGCTGTCGCTAGCATGTTCCTCTTCCTCCCCGCCATTGTCTGGTGGGGGTGTAGGCCTCCTGTAGACTTGAAGTGATGGACCTGGATGCATAGCAGCATGATGTCGCTCGCTGTTGCATTCCAGACACTTTACTTCTGCTTTACAGTCTCTTGCTAGATGACTAGCTGAAATACAGCACTTAAAACAAATTCCATTCTCCTTCAGAATGCTCTTCCTTTCTTCAAGAGACTTCCCTCTAAATACTCTGCATTTCCTTAGCGAATGTGGTTTGTTGTGAATGGGACAGTTTTCTCTGGCCCACCGAGCCTTCTCTCAGGTGAGTTCGCAGGTGGGTCTTTACTTGAAGAGATGTTTGTCTTGTGAACGGATATTCTTCCTCTATAATTATTTGAGACTACCCTGTCAGATTTCGGTCCGTTATTGCTGGCATATAAAAGGATGAAACTGGGATCATTCCGCCGCCGTGCTTCGTCGCAGATGAAATTGGCAAAGTAATCGAATGGAGGGAAGTAGCCATTATTGTCTTCCTTAAATTTTGAGCCAACTGAGAGCCATTTCTCCTGTAGCCCATGAGGGAGTTTCTCCACAATGGGCCCAATGCCTCTGGCGGTATCCAAGTAGGCCAATCCTGTGAGGTAACCTTCTTCTCTGGCTCCCTGGATTTCCATAAGAAGATCGCCTAAGTCTCTCAGCTTCCCGTAATCTTTAGCTGATATTCTTGGGAATTCATCCAATCTCTTAAAAAAGAGACTTCTCCATTATTTCAGGTGCAGCGTAGCACTCCTGGAGGCGATCCCAGGCCTTTTTAAGTGCTACATCTGGAGTTCCCGACATGCACAGAGCGAATCCTTTTGATATGTTTCACAGACTCTGGTCCGAGCCATTTAATCAGCAAATCTAACATTTCAGTGGAGGTGAGTCCTAAGCCTTCAGTAGCATTGCTAAAGGATGACTGCCATGCTAAATAATTTTCAGGTTTATCATCGAATCGGTAGAGACTTGTACTCACTAAATCACGACGAGCCAGGTATCGTGCCAGGTGTTCTGTTTCAGGTATTACACTTGAGATGGGTGCTGCATACACAGGCACGTATGATGATGCTGTTGCTTTAAGTGGTGATTTGTGAGGATGTTGTGGTGTCTTGGGTTTTGCGGGGTGTCCGCTGTCTCTAGCAGGTGTTGTGTGAAGTCCGCCGCCTCTAAAGGGTGATGCATGACATCCATCATATCTTACCAGACCCGCATGACCTCCAATAAGTGGTGTACTGCTTTGGGTTTCATCCTTGAATTTAGCACGGTTGCTGAAAAATGGCTTTGCAGGCGCTGTATTATACGCAGATGGTCTGTTAAGGGTTTCTACCTTTTCTTGCCCATCCACTAACTGCAATTTGCTTTCTACTGGAGGATTCCATGTGACATAGCTCCCTTCTGACAATGTTACCTCAGGTAATGTCGCATGTGCAGATGGTTGAGTTTGTGGTACGTTATGTTCAGCTTGTGCTTCAACATATTCATTAGTGCGCGTTACAATTTCATTTTGTAAATTTGCTTGAGAAGATATATCGGTCTTGCTTGAACCTTCTATATCTAGCTCGGCTGCTTCTAACGCTTCAGCTTGGGCAATAGCCGCAGCTGCCTCTCTTTGAAGTTCAAGTGCGCCTAATTCGGCTTCCAGCTTTGCTTTTCCTAATTGTAGCTCTGCTTCCCTCTCTGCCCTTTGTACCTTCAGCTCCGCTTCTTTCTCGGCAAACGCTGCTCGTGCTTTTGCCGCCTCTGCTTTAGCGCGCGCCCTTACTGCCGCGCTCGACGCTGACGAATGAGAGCTCTTTGATCTCCTTGTGCGCGCGGATGCATCGTCATTCCTTTCTGATTCCATTTTAATCTTTCTTGCTTCTCACGATGTTGAAACTTCAGCTGGATTACGCTTTTCTCACTGTACTGTTCTCGCTGAGGTGTAACAACTCCAACTAAACAGTGAGCTAAACTCTCTATTCATAAACATGAAGAAATCCTGAATTCTTGTATGCAGATTTATTTTCTTCACATCGTACTGAATCCATACATATGAGATGAATGACCAAACGAGAGAGTGAGAACTAGAAAATAAACAGCAAAATACTGTAATTAGCTAAGCCATTTAGCTTTCATAAACATTACTTTTACAGCACAAAATCAAATGCTTAAAAGTTAACTTAGTCAGAACAAAGATTATATACATACAAGCGATGCTTCTGCTGGGGAATCAACGTGCAGGAAGAATTTTCTCTGAAGAAATGACTGTCTGCATTTTTCTAGCGCGTTTTTTTTTTTTTTTTTTTTTCTTCTTTCTTCCGCTATTAGCTCAGTAAACAACCGTCAAAATAAAAGTCTCCATGAAACTGAAAGTATACCAAATTAAAAGCATAAAATTAAACTTAAATGCCTGAAAGGCAGAACAAACAGAAATATCCAAACAGCAGAACAGCTACTGTGTTTGACATGAAAAATAAAGAAAGTAATCGCATTGGCTATCCGGACACAGCCACTATGATCGCCTCCTCTGCCATGTAGCCTTCAAATAAAACAATTGCCATTCTAACTTGCTTCTGTAAACAAAAGCTCACAACGCTTGCCCCACCTCCGAGATCATCTGATTGGTCCACTGTTATGGAACTGACATTAATGTAAGGTGCTGCATGTAAAAGTTTAAATTCTTTTAACTTGACACGGCATCTTAAAAGCGCAGTGTTTATGTGCGTCCCCAGTGGTCATAAATTTCCATCTAGCGCATTTTACATAGAAAAACAATGGAAAGGTGTGCATTGGAATGGAAAAATGCCTTCTATGTGAACGGCCCCTTACAGTGTAACTTCACTGATTTTCAACCTGCTTTGTATTGTTACAATGTCAATAGTGTATGCAAATGAACAACGTTTACTCGTTTTCTGTTACCTGGACCAAGAAATTCACAATTATTTGTCAGTAAAAGTCTGCTTCTGACAGCTACAGGGCTTTCGTGAAAACCTAAAACACTGTGTAGTCATCCAGTTTGAAATGTTGACTAGACACACAAGGAGGTTTTTCAGATTTTCAATCATGGAGTTCTCTCTGTATCATTGCAGCCTTTAGCATCTACCTACAACACGCTGGATCCTTCACTGGAAACCAAATGTAACTCACACCAGCTAAATGTTTACGTTAACGTGAACTTTTGCACCCAGGAACAATACAAGTCGACACCATTATGACTAAAAGTTTGCTAAGAAGTATTTCCTACTAAAGCAAGGCGGTATTTGACTGGTATGCATAGCAGACTGGTGGGAGTGGTCTTGGATGGCAACATGCCCAGTGCATTATGGGTGTTGAAGTTTTGCTACCTATTTGGCAAAAGAGAAAAACTTTTTTTTTCTCCATTTTCTGTAGTCAGGTAGCATTGATTAGCAATTTTTTCCCCACCTTTCTACTGTATAGGCAGACAAGTTTAAATGAAAGCCCATTTTGTCAATGGTGAAGTGCCCCTTTAACATCAATCTTTTCTCTCATACTTCTTATGGTGCAGTTTTCGCTTGGGGCTGATTCCATCTCAAATCATTTTGCTCTATTTTAAGCTTGTCTTATCTCACAGTGACTCTAATGTAGGTTAAACCTGACAACTGTGTGAAAAAGCTGGTGTAAAGCTTACTTATGCCAGAGTGTGTTGTGTTTGTTGTCCTTTTTGTAGGGATAAATTGTCTCCATGATGATGTTAAAACCTGAAAAGTCTACATTGTGGTCAACCTCATGGTAACCAAAGGAAAAGATAAATTGGCTATCAAAAAAGTACAACAGCACGACCATGTTTTCTTTTTTCTTTTCTTTTTTTTGAATATACAATGCAAAAAATAAAAAAATAAACTAATGTGGGTTTGGAGCAAAAATGTCACTAAAAGTGATCAAAATCAAATTGTGTGTGACAAAAAGCTCCACGTTACCAGTATTATATAAACAAAATCGTATACATGAAATTCAACTGTAAGACAAGTTAATCATATTAATTATTCAGAATGGAATATTTATTTAAATGAATTTGACATAAATGGGGCACACATTATTACAAAAAATGCTGTCTGTCAGAGCTAGAAATGCGTGAATTACAATCACTGTAATACTGTATTTTGTATGAGTTATTTTACATGTAAAAATGCCAAAGGGTGCCTAGAAGGGGTAACGTGATGGCGTAGCACTAATAATTAGCTTAATTTAACAACAACAGGAGTGAATGTAATGTTTCCACCGTGATGCACAACATGACATGCATGTGTTTGTATGTGTGGTAAAGGTTGGAGAATATGAATATTATTGGCCATGAAAAGGGCACGCTTGTACACAGCAGTGTTCAGCAGGAGCTGCCTGGAGCCTTCAATCTAGTGCAAGAAACAGCCAGGAATAACCTTATTCCAGACCCCGCATCTATGTATGTGTCTGAAGAAGAAATGTGAGTGTCTAAAGAGGCTGTGTGTCGCCTTGTGCACCTTAGAGGTACCAAATGATGACTTTCCTTACTTATACATGCTGCAAACCACATTTCTGAGCACCATATTATATGTAAGGAAGGGTAAAGGCAAGCCAAGTATTGTAAAGAATACTTGTCAAGGGAATGTTTGACTCAGACAGGTACGTCATTAGCGGAGAGAAAGCTTGGGGCTTCAGGATGTGTTGACTGCTTCTCAAATACTCGATTCAAGATGTTCCTTTTTTTGGCAAACTGACGCATGATCTATTTGAGGCAGAAATCTTGTGGGTTGGAATAGACAACACAAAGTTGTAATATGCAATAATGTAAGTTGTAATCTTTCAAAAAGTGCAAAATATAAATGCAAGTCATCTTCAGGATTTTTAACTGTATTATAATTAATTTGATTTGATGCAGTGCTAAGTAATCAATAATGAAATTAAGCTTCTTAAAGGTGCCATAGAACGTCTTTTTAAAAGATGTAATATAAGTGCAAGGTGTCCCCTGAATGTGTCTGTGAAGTTTCAGCTCAAAATACCCCATAGATTTTTTTAATTCATTTTTTAATTGCCTATTTTGGGACATCATTAAATATGCACCGATTCAGGCTGCGCGGCCCCTTTAAATCTTGTGCTCTCCGCCCCCGGAGCTCGCGCATGCCTTAACCAGCATAAACAAAGTTCACACAGCTAATATAACCCTCAAAATGGATATTTACAAAGTGTTCTTTATGCAACATGTCTAATCGCGTAAGTATAGTGTTTATTTGGATGTTTACATTTGATTCTGAATGAGTTTGATAGTGCTCCGTGGCTAAAGCTAACATTACACACTGTTGGAGCGATTTATAAAGAATGAAGTTGTGTTTATGAATTATACAGACTGCAAGTGTTTAATAATGAAAATAGCAACGGCTCTTGTCTCCGTGAATACAGTAAGAAACGATGGTAACTTTAACCACATTTAACAGTACATTAGCAACATGCTAACAAAACATTTAGAAAGGCAATTTACAAATATCACTAAAAATATCATGAAATCATGGATCATGTCAGTTATTATTGCTCCATCTGCCATTTTTAGCTATTGTTCTTGCTTGCTTACCTAGTCTGATGATTCAGCTGTGCACAGATCCAGACGTTAATACTGGCTGCCCTAGTGTAATGCCTTGAACATGAGCTGGCATATGCAAATATTGGGGGCGTACATATTAATGATCCCGACTGTTACGTAACAGTCAGTGTTATGTTGAGATTCGCCTGTTCTTCGGTCTTTTAAACAAATTAGATTTATATAAGGAGGAGGAAACAATGGTGTTTGAGACTCACTGTATGTCCTTTCCATGTACTGAACTCTTGTTATTTAACTATGCCAAGATAAATTCAATTTTTAATTCTAGGGCATCTTTAAAATAATCTTTCTGGTTCAATACGTCAATATGTCTTTCATCATCTTTCAGTTCATAAAAACAAGCAAAAATCATGTTTAAAATAGGAACATTGGTTTTCATTGAGCATCACAACTAAATATCCAAAATCTGCAGATATATATTAAGTAATTAAAAAAGATTCTCTAATCTCAGCCGATTACGGAGCCCCGCACATTGGTATATTCAGTACACACTGATAGACACTGTTTTCAAAAGCTCTCGTTCATGTTTGTTTGAGCACTCTAAGGTTAACCGTCAAAGGTTTCTATTTACTGCATGTTTGTTTTACAAGTGTTAAGGATTGTAGCCAATTACAATCATATCAGTTTAGCATGTGAACGCAATGGACTACCAGAGGTGCTAGTGCTAACACAGCTGACACAGCTGCTAACACAGCTGAAAATGCATGCATGATTATCCTTTCATTATAACCAACAAAGTGTTTTTTATTATAACGGGAGTTTTCGCAAGAGTGCAGAATACAGTGAGCTTGTACTTTAAGATTGACAGCCTTAACAGTAACTGAGGAAAAATAACCATCATTTTTCTTCTTTTCTTCTGGTCAAATATTGTGCTGCAAATATCAATATGAGTTTTAAGTTGTCAATGCTGCCAAATGACCATGGTATAAGTTGGATAATCCATGGCTAGCTGTACATTAAATGATTTTAACGCACTCCGCGGCACATCGGGTGGTTCTTCACGTCCACATTGTGCATTAAATCAATTAATGCACAGCTAGCCATGGACTATCCCTTACATATTCAACAACAACAACAGCTCGTTTCGTGCAGCATACATCATTACACCATTTCTACATCATCACATGTTCAGTTTTCACGTGTTTCACAAGTGTTTACATGTACTATTGAACGGGTTAGAAAAGGTTTAAACCATCCCTTACAATCTGAATGAATCCGCTTGACTTTTTGAACCCGAAACACTCCTTTGAGAGTTTTCACTTTCTATAGTCCAATACTCAACCCTTTACCACCTAGAAAGGCCAAATGAAAGCTGAGACCTTGGGTAATGCAGTCCCTTCGAAATGGGACACCTAATATGCAGGGAACTCATGCATAAAACGAGGCAAAGAAACATCCCATAACACAGCACAGATGTTATTGTTGTTCTATAATGGCAGAATGGCAAATGAAAAGGTGCATGGCTGCTGTAATTTACACTGAAAAGCATTTATATTATTTATAACTGTGTGGCATTAAACAGATGGTTACTACTTAAACACATGAGGTCTGTCCCATTTCACATACTGTACCTCTGCGCCATTACATTTTATTCTTTGCGTACATACCAGCCAAAAGATTGTGGTCAGTAAGTTTTTTTATGTCTTTTTTTAAGTCTCTTATGCCCATCACTGCTGCATTTATTTGATTACAGTAATACTGTAAATATTATTACAACCTAAAATAACTCTTTCTATTTGAATATATTGTAAATGCAATGTATTCCTGTGAATAAAGTTGAATTTTCAGCATCATTACTCCAGTCTTCAGTGTCACATGATCCTTCAGAAATTATCCTAATATGCTGATTTGCTGCTCAAGAAACATTTCTTAACATTGTTAGTTGGAAACAGATGTGCTGCTTAATATTTTTGTAGAAACCATGATCTTTCTTTTTTTTATCATGATTCCTCGATTAGAAAGTTCAAAAGAACAGCAATTACTTGAAATGGAAATATTTTGGAACATTATAAATGTCTTTACTGTCATTTTTGATCAATTTAATGTATTCTCAGTGAATAAAAATATTAATTAAAACAAAACAAAAATCTCACTGACTTTTGAATGATAGTGTTGCGTATAATGTTAGTACGCACTATATATCAGGATTAAAAGTACCCTGGAAAACTATTAGCTGGGAATTTCACTCACATGAGGAAATCTGTTGTCTGTGTGCGCTATGTGATAAAGGTTTGCTTTGAAAAACACTTAAAAAATTTTGTATGGACAAAGACACGTTTGATCCTGAACTGGACCCCCTAATTAGAGTCCGTGCTCTAAACGAAACTCCCCTGAGCTTGATCTAAAACCACAATTAAAACTAAAGCTCAGCTGAGAAAAAACTTTCAAAGGAGAATTACCAACCAACCTGCTTTGTAGTCAGTAACAATGCTTGATCTGTGCCACTGAACCTATTTCTGAGCTCTTCACACTTTGAAAGCAGCCCAACCTCATGCGGTCCTGAGGTGTGTGAGGTGTTCTCTCTGGTGCTAAAATCAGTGATAGAAAGTCTCTGTATTCATTTGCATGGTATTATGAGAGGCAGGAATGCAGTGCTAGGTACTTTTGAGTTCTCTGAACTACATATGTGCATTTCAAGACGTTTGAAGGCCAAAAACATTTTAAACAGTAGCTTTAAAATTGTGTCAGTGGGCAGTAGATTATTTGTCAATACCTGCTCTCTCTCCTCATCTCCATCACTCTTTCTTTTTCTCTCAGTCTCACATGTCTCATGTCACGCATAATCATTTATGGCTGATCATTTCACTTCAGCGTACTCGTGCACATCCCTATAGTAGTAAAA
The DNA here is from genome assembly GCF_024489055.1 of Chanodichthys erythropterus. Taxonomy (NCBI): domain Eukaryota; kingdom Metazoa; phylum Chordata; class Actinopteri; order Cypriniformes; family Xenocyprididae; genus Chanodichthys; species Chanodichthys erythropterus. The sequence continues at coordinate 5,831,207 of NC_090226.1, read as the reverse complement.
TAATATCCTAGCTAACAAAATTATGTTCTAAGAATGCTTTACTAACATTCACATTAAGTTATATTATTTTTTTAATGTACTGTTCACATCAAAAGTTTTTAAAATGTTTTTAAAAACAATTTTTTACTTGGTTATGCAAATCTTCTAACATTTAAAAAAAAAAAAAAAGGTTAGACAAGCATCCAAATAAAACGTTTCAGAAAAAAAAATGTTTCATGAACAAATTAACTAATGTTTTTTTTTTTATGTTAACATCTTGAGAAAATTATTAAAGACCAGGTAACTTTGAATGAATGTTAACTATTATTGTTATTGGAAGAACGTTTGTTCTTAACTTTGAGAGAACCTTGCCAGAACATTAGCTAAAGTAATGTAGCTTTTGTTATGATGGAATGCATCATATTTAAAACAACACAAATTCATTAAACATCTAACCTTTGGTGATTTAAGACAAGTTTGAGGTTATCCTAACTTTAAGAGGTTACAAAGATTTACGATGAATTCAAATTCTTTTGTCTTAAGAATGTTTAGTGAATCCGGCACCTTGGTCTTTTAGCCATGTTTTACCATTTTCACCAGGTGAAAATCAAAATTTTTAAAAACTGCTCTACTAATATGGTAAAGGGTTTGTTCAAATCACTAACCTCAAGTATGAGCAATACTAATAGTGATACTTTACTTAGTAACATCACAAATTATTCATCTAGAAATATAAAAGCACATAGATCTTGACCGTGCGTGGTTCAGTTTATGGGCTACTGGCGCATCTCTGACCCTCTAATGTAACTATAGGCTTCCCAGCATGACCTCTGCTCATCCGTGTGAGACAACCTGGGATGTATGTTATCATGCCTACTGGGATCCTGATGAAATTTTGCTCCACGATTACCTCCCACTGTTTAACACACATGGGAGCGCAGACGGATAAGATAACACAACCGACACAAGAACAAAATAACCAAGCAAGAGGAAAACGACCGATAAGGATGTTTGTTGGATGTGTATTGTTATCACATCTGTGCACTTGTGAGGTTTACGGTAACCTGAACTGTACTATAATGGAGCAGATGGTCACATTTCGTCGCTGTCAGGTGGAAACCTTGTATAATTTATATTGTGGCTTATTGTCAGACACTTGCATGTATCAGTATATTATTAACATTTTATTAAAATCAAGCTCATATAGAGTTCTGTCATGACAATTCTCTGAGTGTTTGGCATAGTAATGGGTATGACAATGTTGATATGTTTGGTGCTGGCGGAATAGATCTGCAATACTGCTATTGCTGCTTTCATTGCTGCTGCTGCAGAAAAGTACAAGACTTGCTGCTGCCAATACATACACAACACACTGCTCTCAGAGAGTAAGACATGCTGCTGCTGTACAATATAGCATGAATTACCTATAGCAGATCTATACAGGTGGAGCTGGGGAAGGTGGAGGGTTTCTGAAAGCGTACTGCACTGCTAAGGCAAATGCTACCCAAGTATTTGAAGGTTGTGAAGCGAGCTCATTGGCCACTGATACAGCAGGAACAAATCAGCTGTGCTCTATGAACTTATTAGCCTGCGATCTCTAGAGTTTCATAACAGAACTTTGGATTTACGAGGTTTTTGACCAGCGAATGTATTGCGTGTTTTGTCCGTCATTACAATGGCCGCATCTGAGGCAGCAAGTGCATTGCATTACATTTTCATCAACTTATAGGTTATAAAGTTTATTGTAGCTATTTATTGTAGCTGACGTTCGCCAGTTCCTGCCTCTTTTTTTTTTCATACTTACGAACTCATGTTTTAAAAGATGAAATGCTACGCAAGGCTATTTAAGACAGTATGACTCAACGACAAATGCTAAACTAACACCATGTCTTAACCAGATGCGACACCACAGCACATGATAAAAGGTATCTTTTCCACGTTAAACAGAGTTTTTGTCCTAACTAACCGCCACAGAGACACGCAACAATGTCGTCATGTCGACATGTCGTGGCTGGAACAACAACACAAAGTATGAGAATGATAATCTCAGGTATTGTTTATGTGCTTTATTTAATGTTAAAAGCACCTAATGTCAGTTTAATTATCATTTTGTGAGTCTTTTATAGCCGTAGATTGTTTCAGTAACTCAGTATGTATTTTTAAATATGTTAAAATGGTGTAATATTCATTAATTTGATTATGTACTTATCCATTTCGTTGCCAGTGCTGCGGGCTTGATGAGAGAGCCCGCCCGCACTATGTTCTGATTGGCTGTAGTTTTTGATTGATTTTGTCTTGTAGTCGTGTCGCGTCTGGTGTGGACAGACAAATTGTTTGTCACTGGAATCTAATCGCATAACATCTGGTTAGGACACAGTGTAAGACACTCTTCTCCGCTCCTCTAATATATCAAACATTAGCCTTACATATACATATTCAAACAAACAGTTCTTTATTCACCCTTGCATTGCAAACAAGCAGAGACTGTTCAAAATGTGTTTTCATTAATGATAGAGGCAGTGTGGAATTATGAGGTTTGACTGACAATTTGATGAGCCAATGGAGTTTCGAGATTTAGTCACAAACTCTTTTTTAATACTTTCCATTGGTTAAATATTTGCAAAACCCACAGACAGACATAAAGGGTGGCCAATAGTAATGATTTTTTTCTTAATTATGAAATATGGAGATACAAGATTTCTGACTGACTGATTTGTAAGACTACAAATGAAAAAGAAGTCCATCAGAAGCATTCCCTGCACAGTTTTAACATTTAAAGACACTTTCAATACAAACTCTAAGTTTCATAGCCAAAAAAAAAAAAAAAGAAAAAGCGAAACACTTTGTCAAAATGCTTGGGGGAAAAAAAAACAGGATGCAACATCTTTGCCTGCCGTTTCTCCTTCCTGTCTGAGTTTAAATCACTAAATTAAACCGTGCCAGTAGCCACAAGAGCTATTCACAAATCACGAAGCCCTCGTGCTGAGCTGCACTCCACCACAAGATCGAACAGCTGTCTTATCTCAACTCACATTCGTCCTCTCGGTCCAACGCACGGTGAAGAACATCCGCCCCCTCCAAACTCGCCAAATCTGCGATCCAATTGCTCCGCTTGTCTAAATATAAATCTAAAGAGTGCAAAATCAGATCAATTGAACTGTACAAATGAAGCACTTTCTCGACAGGAAGAGAACTAATTTTGAAAAGAAAATGTCTGAGCTGAATGTGCATCTGTTCTCAGAAAAGATCATCGAGATTATAATGAGACAGATTTTCCTCTATGTCCTTCCAGGAATATACGCATATAATCACAATGCCGTGGCTCTGTTTGAGGAGACAAAGACATTCGCCTGTTCTCGAAGGAAGAAATTATTATGAAACAACTGAAATCCGGCCTGCTTTGCTAACAATATATGGTCTTTATTTAAGAAAATTCTTGCAAAAAAAAAAAAAAAAAAGTCCTCATTTGCTATTATTTTAAAAGAAGATAGTATGTTTAAGCCACAAGGCCTCACTATGAAATTCTCCATGATGTGCTCTATAAAGATACCTGCACACAATTAAAGAGCTTAGCATCGATTGGACAATGACATGTACGTCCCTTAGAAGATGCTCTTTGACCTAAGACCCATCTTCAGATGTACACACCAGTTAATGTGAGTGCGGGGTTTGGGGTCATGGCAGGGGTCAAGCTAGAACATGTTAAAAGGTCAAAAGGTAATTTACTCACCAGGTCGTGGTTGGTTGAGTTGGAATCATCCTCGGGAAAGGGGATGTATACAGCTAAGGCCATGCAGTTGGCGAAAATCGCTATCAATATAAAGATATCAAATGGCCTGAGATGAAAGTTAAGGAGTAGAACAAATAGAATATTTAAAGTTAGAGGCAATTGATATACACATTCAGTCATTCTTGTAAAGGCTTAAGTAAAATTTGCTTCTGGAATCAATTAAACAAGACAAAATGTGACATAATACAGTTCTGCAGATCGAAAAATAGAGAAAAAAAAAAAAAAAAGGTCAAATCAAATTTCAGCTCATCCCTTGAATTTGCTCCAAACCTATTATTTAAAAGTTTTCAAGACAAAACAAGGCTCAAAAATATTTCTGCCAGTAAAAAGTATACTTTTATTTTTTTAAGGGTGTAAAAAAAAAGAAATTAGTAAACACTTTATTTTACAGTGTCATTTTTACACGTTACATGTAGTTACTGTAGTAATAACTATAAATTATGCATAATTACATGCAATTAACCTGAAACCAAACCCTCATCCTAACCCTAACCCACTAGTAATTATTATATATAGTCATTTATTTATTATTTAGTTATTAATTATTATTACTCACTACTTAAATGTGTAATTACACTGTAACACGGACACCTTAAAATATAGTGTAACCAAAAATTATATTTTCTTAAATATTTTTTTTACAAAAAACAAAAAAAATTATATAATATATATTAAATATATATAATATAAATAATATATATATATAATATATATTAAATATATATAATATAAATAATATATATATATATATATATATATATAAATATATATAACATATATATATATATATATGATTATATCTTAATATTTATATTTTTCAAACCATTCTAAATTATGCTTCCAAGACTATAACAAGTTAGTCTCAGCCTTAGACATCAACGTTGGCTGAACATCTGAGGCATAAGGCACACAAAATGGGAAAAACTTCAGGAGTTACAAAGTCATCATCGGATTGGTTGAATTCTAAGCCTGGAGTCAAAGCAGCCATGACGTAATCAGTGTTTGTTACTTTTAGATGATCTGAAATTCTCAGAACAAAATCTACACACATTTCCAACAGACTTCTTAGGTGTTTTGCAAACAGATCTTTTGGAGACTGATGCACCATTGTTGCAGTAGGTTGCACAAGCTTCTATCTTGAATGAGTGATTTATTATTTGCATGTCGCATTATTATTGTTGGGACATCGACTTCACATTTTCACTCCCCTAAGCATGATGCAGGAAAAACAATCTCTGATTGGTTGATTTACATGTGTGCTGTGATGCAGTCCAGACCTTCTGCTTTCTGAGTAATAACAAGTCTAGCTAGTTACCTACATTTCCATGGTGGCATTTAATTAGCAGAATTCAACAGAATTAGAAAAACAATATTCAAAGCATTGTAGAAAACAAAAATTGAATGTTTAAAAGCTATGAAAAAACATATCATCAATCAGATGAGCATGAACTTTGCTCCGTCAACTTCAACAACCTCTGACACCAGCTCCTATTCATCGGCACATCTTTATTATTAGGCCCAGCTAAATCTCATCTTGTGTTTGGTCAAACGGGTCAGAAGGAAATAGCAGTGAGGAGTTACTTGCATGCGTTTTAACAGCAAAAAGTCCATCACAACAGTACTGACTCAGCCGCTCTGCTTTCCTGCTAGTGAGACATACAAATTGTAAATAAAACTGGTGTGAGTCAGAGGACCTGAAAATGCTGCAGTCTACATTAAACATTCAACATAATATAAATCTATACTCTGCTTTCACAAAAATGCATTATTTTGTGTCAAGGGAACATTTTGTTCTAAACTGAAGGTTGCGTCTCGCATTACTCTCTCATTACTTTTTGCACTCACTTAATGCATTTTTTTTTAAATCCAGTACAACGCAATGTTCTAATTTTACACTGCTAAATACTCTTATTAGGCCATGAGCTAGGACACTAAAATGTTGGATTATGCGCCATTCAGGGGAAGTTCTCTTTGACTTTCCCATTGTTCCCTTGAGTAAAGATTCACATTTTAACATTAGTGGAAGAACGCTTGTTCATAACTTTAAGAGAACCTTGACAGAACGTTAGCTAAAGGTCTGAGAACATTCCCTGCTAGCTGGGAACTTGGTAGGGCTAGGCTAACATTAGCTTTTGCAGGTTCCTACACAAATGTTCATATCTGCAATGCTTGTTTCACTGTATATTATATTATATGATAACAACAAATTGAAAAAACGAGACATCCTGGACTTAGGTTAGATGCCATATTGAATTTAACGCAGATGAAAACAAGGCTGTGAGGGACAGACGTACAGTTTTTACAGTGGAATGCTCTGTATAAAAGTTCTAGATCACATAATTTTTTAACTTTCAACAGGCACTTTTATTTTTCGGAGTTGTTTACTGACAGCGGAACAATCGGATTGTTGTTCAACAACAGTACAATTCATTGAACGCACTGTATTCTATCCCTCACAGCATCGTTTTCATTCCTATCAAAAATTATGGCGCTACCCTGACTAAGGTCTAAACATCCTCTCTTATAGAGATGAATTTGAGATCTGCAGCTTGGAAGCTATAGCACCTTTATCTTCCCTGTGTGGCCAGGGAACAGATGTTCTTTTCAAAGCTCAGCTTTACACGCTGACTTGCGCTTGAGATTAAGGTGCTCCTCACTGCAGGGAACACAGTTTCTCTCTAATAAAGACCACCAGACAAGCTTCTACCGGAGATCACAAGCTGAGATGTCTGTTCTAGATGCAAAGGTGGACTACTTTCATTCGTCTACCTGTTCTCTTGATGATTTGCTCAACTACTTCATCCTGCCTTCACCTATTTTCAGCAAAGGCCACAAGCAAACCACACCATATGTTAGTTTTCCTGAGGAATAATGCTAGAAGAACCTTCAAAGTGTATTTACAAACAACAAACTCTGACCTCAAGAGCAGACCGACATTTTTTTACCACGTTCAAATGCTAAAATAGAATATACTGCAATCCACAGCACATACTGCACACAAAAATGAACTTTCTGTCATAGCAAACCTATACTGCATGCAGCCATTTTTTCCATAAAATGCAAACTGAACCCACTGTTCAGCCATGACGTTTTGTAGGCCAAAACACATAAACGAGTTAACATTTGAGCACTTCTGGTTCCATCGACCTGAAGTCAATAGGTTTTTTGAAAGAGGTTTTGGGTTAAATGCCTGAAATAAGGTCTGTGGTGAACACAAGCTCAAGATATTTTATTCTACGACATAAAATACAGCAGTAATGCCCTCTTGTGATTTTTTTTAAAGCTTTTACTTGTGTTGAAAAGGGCACTTGCTAACAAGTGGCTAAATGGGACTACAGAGGTTTTCAGGGAAATCAAACTTCTACTCACAAGTCTGCTTTTACAGCCTCATTGGCATTGTGTATATAATCATGCTTGTGCAAACTATTCTAAAACAAACTTTCAGGGAAAAAGTTTGTTTTTTTAAGTCATGACTGAAAGAGGTGTTGGAAGCTTGATGTTTAAGTCATGCGATCGTGGTGTAGTTCATTTATTTAATTCATAAATGCTCTGTTTATTTGTGAAAATTATCATGATAAAACTTCATGAACTTTTGTTGGTCACAGAGCGTATTTTCAGCAATAATCCAAAGCCAGTGGGTTTTTGTTGAGGGAACCAGGGCGATGCTAACTTCTGGGTTGGCCTACAAAAATACATCATCACTGCAGCACTCTTTTGCAATTTTCAAACAACCTTCCAGAACACTCTCCTCATCCTCCATCCTCATATACATATAGTTGTCTATAAATATTAAAGGAACAGCTGACCGATAAAAATAACAATTCTGGCATCATTTACTCACCATCATGTTGTTCAAAACCTATATGCATTTTTTTCTTGAGGAACACAAAAGAAGTTATTTTGAAGAACGCTGGAATCTAAACAACATTGATTGGACTTAATTGACTTCCATTGTGTGGAATAAGAAAAAAGAAAGACATACAGGTTTGGAACAACATGATGACAAAATTTTCATTTTGGGAGAACACACACAGGTTTTGAACACCTCAAGAGTCTTGATATTAGTCGATCTTGACAGAAACCAATGTTTTACAAATGGCAAAGGATACTTCCATTCCACAAGGCTGATACAGGCCCGGCGGATGGGGTTGTTGAGGTTGAGGCAGAAGAGAGCTCTCTGCGGCCGCGTGTTGGCCGAACTGCCCTGTTTTTTGCTCTTGGCATACTGCTGCCGCTTCTTCTGGGCTAGCGAGCCGACCGGTACCACCGAGGATACAGGTACGGAGGCTGCGGGGGGCGCGGCAGGAGTCGCAGCAGGCGGAGCAGGGCCGTTGGCGCTCATGGTGCGGGCGTGGACCTGAGCAGGGCGTCCACCAGCATGGGCCTGCCAGGGGAGAGGGCACAGGGGTGGGCGCTGGAGCGGAGGGTCTCACCAACAGGCTGGCACGTCACCAGAGAGAGGGACTCTGGTACTGCTGGCATAATTTGCCTCTGTAAAAGATAGAGAGGAGAGTAAGAGGATGCGTGTGGTCTGAAAGAGAGAACACGAGAAAGCGCAGAGAATATAGTGGGAGGCTGTGCAGCGACTTCCTTCACTGCTACATTATATTATGCAACAATGTGGGTGTAAGACTAAAAGATGCATACAGTATGTCTTTGGGTCTAAAGGCCAGTATTTCAACCAAGGTTCACGAGCAGTCCAACGTGTGAAAGACGTGGGCCTAAAAAACCCTATATTTAAAGGAATAGTTTATCTAATTATGATAATTTTGTTATTATTTACTCACTTTCAAGTCGAAAACCACCATAAAAGTGGCCCATAGGACTAATATACTACATTTTATGCTTTAAGAAGAAGAATAAGACCAAAATTTAGGTTGCTGCTATTCTTTATTTGATAACACATTATAATAAGTTAACATTAGTTAATGCATTAACTAACATTGAGCAATACATCTGTTAGAGCACTTATGAATCTGTGTTAATGTTAGTTAAAGTCCCTGTAAAGTCAATTTAAAGTACGTGTTCTGAGTTTGTCACACCGCAGAAAAATGTGTTATTAACCACCCAGACAAATTTGAATGATTAAAAAAATCTGGAAAAAAAAATAAATAAATAGAACTGTTCATTAGTTCACGTTAGTTCAGGTCCATTAAAGGCACAATATGTAAGATTTTTGGATTAAAATATGCAAAAACCACTAGAACAATGTTATATATTTTGTTGACTTGTGTACTTGCATTATCCCAAATGTTTCCAAGAATTTTTAAATCCAGAGAAATAAGCAATTTTAACCAGTACATGGACCGTGTCCGTGCGTCGCTATCAATAACATCATACCCGCGTTACCCTCGGTTTCCAGTAGGGCTGACCGATATATCGCATGCGATTGTCACGTGCATTTCGTCAGTAAAGCCGGTTCCCTGATTACCGCTAAATCACCATCACCTGCTTTCAAATGGAGCGGCATTTAATAGACAAAGCCGTAGTTCACTGACAAGCTACGCAATATCGCGTTCATTATCGAAGGCGATTCATCTGCGATATGAACGCGATATTTCATGGCTTGTCCATGATCTATGGCTCTGTCTATTAAATGCCGCTCCATTTGAAAGCAGGTGATGGTGATTTAGCGGTAATCAGGGAACAGGTTTTACTGACGAAATGCTCATGACAATCGCATGCGTTATATCGGTCAGCCCTAGTTTCCAGTTTTATTTTGTAGAAACCATGGAAACACCAAAGATGCTTTAATATATTATGTGTTTTATTAGACAGGTGAGCTACTTTTTGGATAGATACATTTGGATAGAATCATCCTGATTCTTTTCCACCGGTTGTGAGGTAAAGACGACAAATCCCAAGATTCCGCGTTCAATCTCAGCGTCATCACGCTACGCGATAATCGACCTCTAGTGGTGAAAATTTACATAGTGTGCCTTTAAATAATACTAATACTAACAAATACAACTTTTGATTTAAATTATGTATAAGTGAATGTTGAAAATAACATTTAGTAAGATAAATAAATGCTTTAGAAGTAATTTTTTCTACATATCTGAAATGCTGCATCAATATATTAGTAAATGTTGAAATTAACATTAATGAAGATTAATAAATGCTTCAAGAGAATTTTTCATTATTAGTTTGTGTTAACTAATGGAACCTTATTGTAAAGGGTTAACCTTCATTCTACATATCTGAACTGCCGTATCATGACGCATGAAAAAACAATGCATTTTCCATCAAAAACTTTTCACAATATGTAAATACTGACATAATTGTCATGTTTAATTGCTTTAAATCTAAAATCAAAACCATGAAACCAGCAGCATTTAATACTGAAAAGTCTGAGGTTGTGCAACAAGACTACGAGGACCATATACAATGTGCCAGTGTAAACTAAAAATAACATACAATTTCTCAAAAAAGACAGCGTAAAACAAACCAGGGCAGCAAAAAAGAAACGCAAAACATGCCGCTTAAATGACAGAGGTATTATTAGGATAATGTCACAAAAAAGTTACAGCCTGTGGAAAAATCAATGCGTGTAGCGTGACCCAATGAAAACCAGCCTGCAAATAGATGCATTGTGGCAGAGAATCACACTACCAACATCCCCACACACAAACAGACATTATCCGCAAACAACAGCAAAGAAAATCATCATCTACATTCAAATACGAGAAAAAAGCACACACCCAGGACTATGAGATCCACAAATGTCACTCATATATATCAGAGTCCTTGAACCACTAGGCCCCGCAGAGGAAACGAAGACATGCATGGAAAGGTCATACCGCCTGTATACATTTCCCTTTAAGCATTTGTCTTCCATCATATCGTGAAAACCCAAGACATTGCATCCAAATGTGTCAAATGCTCTGCTATCGTTGCATATAAAATAAATGTTAATATTCACACTAATCATATAGGATATTAAGTGCAGTGTATCCTGTACTGGCTAATATATTAGATTATTTGTCATTCTAACACCATGCATGACAATGATGCTCATTGATAATGAAACAGTTCCTTAATGAACATTTCCTGTTGTGCTTCCATAGATACTAAACGTTGATCTTTAAACTATCATGAAGGACAATGACACACTGTCATTCTAACATAACACGGAAATTATGCATTCATACGCATATATTTGGTGCTGACACATGCTTAATGCGTATTGATAAAGATGCTCGTGACTTTAAGGCAATAACTGTAGCGTTTCTTCAAAAAAAAGATGCAATATTCCATATATGTTGCAGCTAAATCTGTGTCTTTCTTTATGTGATGCTGCCAATGATGCTCAGTTACAACAGCTGTGATGCGTCTTTATAGCCTCCGACTGTTCATTTCTTTAAAAAACGACTGATTATGACAAGCAGTGACAACATCAAAGGTCTAACGGGACCAAAACGAGCGCAGAATCCTCTGCATCAGCATCAGCAGCATCTTTTCAGGTCTGACACGGATGCAAAATGATTGCACTCCGTCATTTGTTAAACAGATTCATTTTAACCAGAAAGACGCCAGGCCGCTGCGTGAATATCTTACCTTTGATGAGGTCTTTCCTTTCAGATGATGATGATTCGGCTTATATCCAGAGATAAAACTCCGACATCGATTAAAACGCTCAGGTCCGCTCTGACACGGTAAATTCAAATTCATTAGTATGCATTCGTTATTTTGCGCGTGAGAGAGCGCGAGAGCTTCCTCGCGTTCGGCGCGCGTTGTCCGTGTTTAAGCGTCACGCGGCGTCGGTGAACGGTGAAATGAGCTGAACTCCCCCTCTGGCTGTGCACGCACGAACCGCGCTTACTTTAGTGACGAGGACTCTGAATCATTTAAAGAGTCGGTTCGCTCAAATGGATCATCTTACAGCTCACTTGAGTCATCGTTCAGTTGTTCCCAATGCGGGATTTTACTTTTCTATTTTTGTTTGTTGTAAAATGATGTTTATCGCTATGCTTTTCTATTGGGTGACATTTATTATCCCAGCAATGTTGATAAAAAATATAGTTTGTAAAATAAAATTATTCCCAGTTTTACACCTAAAAAAGTAATATTGAGTGATTTATGATTCATTTCAATGAACGTTCACAAAATGATTTACGTTACCAGTTCACTTGAGTCAATATATATATATATATATATATATATATATAAAAATTTCTTCATACATAGTCGGAAGAAATATTAAAATAACGCAACGTTGTTAACCAATCAAAATCAAAGATAACCTTTCAAGCCAATCAGCTTCCAGCGCCTCATGAGTGCGTCAACAAACCTGCTTGTGGTGGTTAAATGGTTAGTTCACTCAAAAATGAAAATAATGTCATTTATTACTCACCCTCATGTCGTTTCACACCCGTAAGACCTTCGTTCACCTTCAGAACACAAGATATTGTTGATGAAATCCGATGGCTCAGCTTAGCAAAGCCATTCAAACTCTCAAGGTCCATAAAGGTACTAAAAACATATTTGAAACAGTTCATGTGAGTTCAGTAGTTCTATCTTAATAGTATAAAGCGACAAGAATACTTTTTGTGCGCCAAAAAAAATAAATAAATAAATAACGACTTTTCAACAATATCTATATGGGCCGATTTCAAAACACTGCTTCATGAAGATCTGAGCTTTATGAATCTTTTGTATCGAATTAGTGATTCGGATCTCCTTTCAAACGGCTAAATTGCTTAAATCACGTGACTTTGGCGCTCTGATTCACTGATTCGATTCGTAAAGCTCCGAAGCAGTGTTTTGAAATCGGCTCATATATATATTGTTGAAAAGTCGTTATTTTGGCGCACAAAAAGTAACCTTGTCGCTTTATAACATTAAGATAGAAGCACTGAACTCACATGAACTGTTTCAAATATGTTTTTAGTACCTTATGGACCTTGAGAGTTTGAATGGCTTAATTTGCTCTCAATAGAAGCCTCACTGAGCCATTGGATTTTATCAACAATATCTTAATTTGTGTTCGGAAGATGAATGAAGGTCTTACGGGTGTAGGACGACATGAGGGTGAGTAATAAATTACATTATTTTCATTTTTGGTGGAACAGGTGAAGAGACACTTTCAAATTTAGCCAAAATGAAATATTAATGACTGAATGACAGGTCCATATATATTTGCCATGATGAAGGATTGCAGGATTGGTGAGTTGGTAGATGTTAAATGGGGTTGGGGCTCTGTATTCTTGTATTAAAAGGGAATATTTTGTGTACGTGAACATAGTTATAAGCAAATATATTTGGGTCGATCAAAATGAATTCATACATCAGCCTTCCCGAATAATTCGATGTAATATTTGGATTGTAGTAGCAAAGTAGCTAGCCTTTGGTAGTAGGTACTCATTTCGACCGAATCTTCAACAATAATTGATTCAAAAATGATTCATTCGCGAATCGGACATCAATTACTTGAATCAGTAAGAACGAACAAAATTCAGTTTGGCAGTACTGGAACACGATATAGGAAAGTTTATTTCCTTATAGTGTGTTATTTAAATTATTTTCAGTGTATTGTGAACAAACGTGAATTTTCTTCCCTTTCACATCCAGTTTTTTTTTTTTTTTTTTTTTTGCCATTTGCTCTAAACACAAACACATAGCCTAATAAGATCATATGACTGGAAAATTATAACACAGTCATACTGTATTAAAACAGCATGTCAGTGGATGTCGCTTATGGGTAATAATATTTAGATATTTTGTTCTAGGCTTATTCTCTTCACCTTTTTCTCTTTTCCAGTGTGCATAAAACAGCAATGTATTGTAGTATATAAATAAATTTGTATTGTACTTCATTGTAAAGCCATAATAATTGTATACTTGGTTCGCATAAATGAAGGCTGTATCTGATTGAATAAGGAAGGCCGGCTTAAAGGGTGAATTCTAAATAATCATCACAGTTTTATTTAGATACAGTGTGTGTGTGGAGTTTAGAAATTACCTAATCAGGACAAGAAAATGTAAAGCTCACAGAACAGAGCAGAACAGACGGCCTTCAAGAACATGCAATTAAAGCTCGGAGTGTTACGACTTCCCTTGAGTAATCATTTTCAAAGAGAAAAATGTGTAATCTGAATTATCAGAGGAAACCCATTTTATATACTGTGCATGGGAGAACAAATACAGTATATTATTTCAGCATTTCTGAGGAGGTGAAGCTACTATTTCTGTAGACTATAGCAAACAGAAATGCCAAGAATATAACAGTAATATAATACATATTCTTCTCTATATATTTGGGCATGTTCATGCATACATTATTTCAAATTATTTTTGATCATCCTTGATCGAAGAATATCCCTGCCATGTTTCTTTGCATGCAACACTTCAATGATCCATCAGGCATCTTTAGAAAAGACAGCACCTGTTCACCACCTGCTCTACAATCGTCTCTCACATTACCAGTCGTGTCTGGAATATTCTCTGCGCTCTCGTGCAAACAATACAACGTTCAATGTCATACTTGATCTCAAACTTGAAATGAGTGATTTTCAGTTTTCATTGTTGATAGAAATTTGTATTTTACTACATAGATATAAATGTCATTGCTCTATACAACATATCATTCAAAAAATACTCTTTATAGGTGTATTTCATTGTGTCTTCTATCTTTTACCAAATGCCTGTCAACAATCCATAAAATATAAGCAGAAAATATGAAAGAAATTTGATGTTAGCTCACCTTTGAAATGGTTGTTTTTATGAATCTGATAAAAAGCCACCATAAAAGCCATGATGAAGCTCTATAAATTCCATGTGTTTTTCTGAAGTGACCGGTGGTAGGGTCAGGCAGGCCTTGGGCTCACTGTGAGACTGGGATAGATTTACAGCTGGTGTCTGCTTACCTGTCTAACAGATATAATAGTTTCTCCCTGAAGCAACTTTAATAATTAAATATTGGGTATTTCAGCCAATCACCATTCACAACTGTCACTGTCACATGGCATGACTGTACAGTGAAGAACACAGAAATGTCTAAAAAAAAAAGAAAAAGAAAAAAGTTTTATGTCCCAGGGTTGATTTTTATTTATACTAACAGATTTCTATTTTTTCTTTTTTCTATTTGTTTTATGAAGGCCACATTAAAACTGTCTTGGAAGATTTCATTGTTTATTTTTGTTACTTTTCAAGTGAGTTTTAAGTATGGATGTTATTGTTTTTTCAGACCCAGATCTTCAAATATGAAAATCTTAATTATCTATGATAATTAGATTATGGTATGATATTATATAAAGACTATGATAATATACAGACAGAGCGTGAAGTAATCAAAAATTTATTTATTGTGAAAATTATTGATTATATTTCATCATATTTCCCTTTATATCAAAGTTTTATCAAAGGTTTGTCTCCAATCACGCTATAGATTTGTTAAAATGTGCAAAAAAAAAAAAAAAAAAAAATATATATATATATATATATATATATATATATATATATATATATATATATATATATATATATATATATATCCATTTTGTTTTTGTTTAAGACACATAAAAAGCAATGAAATTAGCCTTAGCAAGACAAAAAACATTTTATTACAAACAAATTTTAAAATGTCATTTCCATCACAGATGTAATGTAATCAGACAAAACATTTTATTGTGCTGGAAAAAAAAATTGATTAATCCCATCTAACATAAGTGTATATACAGTATATATATTTAATGGCACTAATTTAACACTTTTAAAATAATGAGGCCACTCAGCAAAACATTTGTCATTGCCTTTACATTTCTGTCCTTCTCTCTTTCTCTCACTATCTGTCTCTCTCTTTCTACATGCACTTCATCCCTGTTTGCCTCTCTAAGTGCTGAAGTGAAGCTCATATAGCATCAGAGGTGTCTGCTGACAGCAGTGAGAGCCATGTTTGTGTCATGGGGTTCTTTACCACTATCACTACCAATGACATGCTGTGTTTTCTCTTCAGACAATTAACACTTACTTTGCGAGAGTCAGCAATATTAAAATTGTAACTTAAATTGTGTGTTTTTTTGAGGAGAGGTGTGCTTTTGCTTTTCTAACTGATCAGACTTACACTACCACTCAACGGTTTGGGGTAAGATATTTTTTAAAGTCTCTTATGCTCACCAAGGATGCATTTATTTGATCAAAAATACTGTAAAAACAGTAATATTGCGAAATATTATTGCAATTTAAAATAGCTGTTTTCTATTTGAATATATTTTAAAATGTAATTTATTCCTGTGATGCAAAAGCTGAATTTTCAGCATCATTACTCCAGTCTTCATTGTCACATGATCCTTCGGAAATCATTCTAATGCTGATTTGCTGCTCAAGAAACATTTATTATCATTATTAATGTATAAAACAGTTGTGCTGCTTCATATTTTTGTTGAAACTGTGATATATTTTTATTTAGGATTCAGGTAAACCCTATGTTGCAAAGATGGTAATATTCGAAACCCTTGTCCTTTTTCTAGAAAATCTAGAAATGCAGAAAGTTTTCTGTGATGGGTAGGTTTACGGGATAGAATATACAGATACTGTATAAAAAAGCATTTTGTATAGAATATCCCGCATAAAACATGAAAACCCGTGGTGTGTGTGAGGGGGTGTGTGTGTGTGTGTGTGTGTGAGTGTGTGTGTGTGTTGAAGAGAGAAAAGATGTGAGTCTTTAGAGTCAGTTTTAGTGTGTTGTCAGCTTCTTTCCTAGCATCCTCACAATAACCTACCCTTTAAATTCTCACTCACTCATGCCTATCTCTGTTTCATGCATCTATTTTGCTTCTCTATGGTATTTATGTGTCCTTTATTTCTCATTAGTTAAATACACTTCTGTGTATTTTCCTTCTAATGTCACTTTGTACAGAATAACACACTACTAAATGTTTCCGCTCCATCAGGCTGGTGCACGTGATCCTTCCACCTAGTTGGCTGCAATCTGAGTGATTGACAGCTGTAGATAACTGATAGCTGACCACCCCTCCCCCTTGGGTGCTGAGGCTAAGTGCTATGTCGCTGTAGCAACCACAGAGTGACTTATGGGTAATCGAGTGAGCACCAAGGAACAGACATATCCCTCAAGGAGCATCTGGCATTAAAATCAAGTCTAACTCAGTCACATCGGCTGTTTGTGTCTGTGAATCTCACAAAACTTGTCAAAAACATTTGTCACATTTCAACTTAAAATCAGAAGGGGGGAAATGATATCTCCAAGCCTATTTTTTAGATCTACTACTTTTTTTTTTGCACTGAGACATTAATTTCTTGCATATTTCCATCTCAGAAAACATTACTGAAAAACATATAATTTATTTCACATCTGACTTGTGTCCGATGTGTGTCCAGTCACCTAAAAACATTCACACAAGATTGTATACTTGCTTTGAGTCTGTTTGCACTCTATGAATCTTCTAGTCACATTTGTATGTGTTGGAGCATGTGAATATTAGCATCTATGTCAGCAGGGTGGTGTTATTTAATATATCCCAAGGACTTTGCTCGCGTTGATTCAGTGCAACTAACACCTAGGTCTCCCAAAGCACATTGTGTGGCACTAAGTTATGATTTTAACGGTTGTTGTAGTCTGCGCCGTTTGCTGCCAAAGAAGGTAAAAATAGAAACAGTCATGCACCCTGAATGTACATTCCCTTCAGGAGGTGAGGGACCACAGGCTTCCCTGATTGGCTGACATGTGTCACATGGGCATGGGTTCTCAGGCTAGGATTGGGTCACGCATTTTGGAGCAGTTTGATGACAAGTGCTTCTGACTGGGATGGAAAGCCCAGAGGAGATACTGCTTACTCAGAGATAGAGCGACAGAGAATGGAAGGGGAAAAAAGGACAGCGGAGTGGGCGGAGACTAGCATTATGACATCAAAAAGGCTTTCTGAGAATTGATATTACACACTCCAAGATTTAAGCTGAACATTTCATATACCTGGCTGTGAATTTTGCCAATTTGTATTTACTCAATATTTTTTAGGAAGGATTTAGAAACCTATTTTAGCTGAAAACTATAGTGTATGATAGAAATTTGTGTATTTAATGCATAAAAGAAGTAGGCTGGCTAGGCTCTTTTTGCTTTTTTACATTTTATAAATGAGATTAAATTATACAACATTATAAAACATGTAATGCTATAAAAGCACTGAAATTTATGTAATTTTTTTTCTGGCCACTAATGTTGTTAAACATGGCATGTGCCTCTTGTTCTTGTGACATTGAATAAAAAATGTTGCACAGTGTTAAAAAATATTTTTTTAAACTGGGATCAGTCAATGATGATGTGGTAGATTTTTTCCCTACGCACCTTAGTTAAACCTGGGTGTCCCTGACACCATCAACCAATAAATTTATACTCTACTGAGCGTACTTCAGTACCTGTTCGAGTCGGCCAACGTCTCGGCCTGTTTTGGGGGCCTATCACCTGATTCTAAGCTCTTTTGTAAAGTGTCACAACTTTTTTGGAATCGGGTTTGTACTATTTCGTTCCCTCGAAAAATTGCAAAGAGTTTGAAGTTATCATCATCTACAGTGCATCCAAAGATTCAGAGAATCTGGAACAATATCTGTGCGTAAGGGTCAAGGTCGGAAAACCATACTGGATGCCCGTGATCTTCGGGCCCTTAGACGGCACTGCATCACATACAGGAACGCTACTGTAATAGAAATCACAACATGGGCTCAGGAATACTTCCAGAAAACATTGTCAGTGAACACAATCCACTGTGCCATTCGTCGTTGCTGGCTAAAACTCTATAGGTCAAAAAAGAAGCCATATCTAAACATGATCCAGAAGTGCAGGCGTTTTCTCTGGGCCAAGGCTCATTTAAAATGAACTGTGGCAAAGTGGAAAACTGTTCTGTGGTCAGACAGATCAAAATTTGAAGTTCTTTTTGGAAAACTTGGACGCTATGTCATCCGGACTAAAGAGGACAAGGACAACCCAAGTTGTTATCAGCGCTCAGTTCAGAAGCCTGCATCTCTGATGGTATGGGGTTGCATGAGTGCGTGTGGCATGGGCAGCTTCCACATCTGGAAAGGCACCATCAATGCTGAAAGGTATATCCAAGTTCTAGAACAACATATGCTCCCATCCAGACGTCGTCTCTTTCAGGGAAGACCAGGGAAGAAAGAGGAAGATGCGACAAAGAAGACCTAAGACAGTTGAGCGACTAGAATCCTGTATTAGACAAGAATGGGACAACATTTATTTTCCTAAACTTGAGCAACTTGTCTCCTCAGTCCCCAGACGTTTACAGACTGTTATAAAAAGAAGAGGGGATGCCACACAGTGGTAAACATGGTCTTGTCCCAACTTTTTTGAGATGTGTTGATGGCATGAAATTTAAAATCAACTTATTTTTCCCTTAAAATGATACATCTGTTTAAACATTTGATATGTCATCTATGTTGTATTCTGAATAAAATATTGAAATTTGAAACTTCCACATCATTGCATTCTGTTTTTATTTTAATTTGTACAGTGTCCCAACTTTTTTGGAATCGGGTTTGTAAATCATGTGCACAATTTATTTTTTATTTTTTTCTTGCATGTCTTGCGGGGCTCCGTACAAACTTACTCAGGTTTGTAATAATGCCATTCTATGGTCTTTATTGGCTGCCCGCAAACGTCTACTTTGACCCGCCCTCAAACACTGTAGTTGTAGCTGAGGCCTGGAAGAGTTTGGTTTGTGATGTTGACACATTGAGAAGATGCTGTTTTCTGTGCTGCGAATCCGCTTTGTATGCACCTCCAAAGGATGAGGACTCAGGCTCGAATTGATACGCTAAAAACGATGCCATCATTACTGTTCATATCACTGTGTATCAAGCACTGAGGAAGCCTCTGGAGCTGAAATTCAGATATGGTAATGAGCGTTTACTTTCCAACACACAAGTGGTAGACCATTCACGTCAGAATGGGCCATCTGATCAATCAGAGTAGAGAAGGCTCCCAGAAAGGAGGGGTTTAGAATGAGTGAATCCTTTAACTGTTTCAGACACTGTGAGAAAAGAAGTGATGCTGCAATTGATATTATGATAAAATTAAAGTGTTTTTTGAAGTTGGGTGCATGTAAACCTATTGTAGGAGACCTCCAAAACAAAGTTAAGAACTTTTAAAATAGCATAATAGGGGCACTTTAAGTTTTGTTCTGTTCAATATAGAAGTCTCGGAAATTTAACATATGACTTTTTATTTATTTTTTTTTCCCCCATCCTTTTTGATACTTGAAAACTCCAGTCCCCATTCATTGTAATTATTACATCAAATAAATGAATAAAATAAAACAATACTGAGATGGTTCTATAGGATTAAAATTATTTACAGTATGGATGCTAAAACTGGATTTCATTCTTCCACACCTTCCCTCAAGACATTCTAGTCCTTGTCTGATTGTGAGTGACAGGGATGCAGTAAAATGACATCACAGCATTCAAAATCCAACACGTGGCATCAGATGGCAGAATTCGACACGTGACATAACTGGTCAACTAAGCATGACATTGCAGAGGGGCGGCCGAGTCATGTGCTCATTGTGCAAACACTGCCAGCTGTGTTGATTCATGCCAAATGTGTGCACTAGACATGATATCATCAGCTAATTTCAGAAACACTTTTATTATTGTACTGCTATATATGGCTATAATTGTATTACTCTAAACATGCAATTTTAAGGGAAAGTTCTCCAAAACAGAGGAATTATCTGTGCTTTTGCATGAATGGCTTCTAAAATGTCTTCATCATAGTGACAAATAACTTTTTTCAAGATTCAGACATAAAGAATTTTGGTTAAAATGTATATTAATATATGCATATCAATTCATGTATATTCATAAAGTTTAAATTACTTATTTGCCTTAAACTTAAAATTCTATGTAATATTCTATACATAAAAAACTGAATTAATAACCTTTATAAAATAATATAAAATGTTTAAATTAGTTTTACATGCAGAATAAGCATGTCACACTGCTTGACATGTCAAGAACTACCCAACAATATTCTTTATTTAATAAATAAAACATAACATTTTATTGCATTCAAACATAAAAGACTCAGGATAGTGTGATCATTGTGTTTATTTCAAAAGAATCTGAGTTTTATTAAAGAAAGCTGTTAAATGTAGACGTCATTGGTACAGCTTGAGTTTATGGTGCAGTGGCGTCCTCTAGTGGTGATATTCAGAAATAGCAGGTGTTTGTTGGCAGGTAGAATTTGTGTTCTCTGACAAATGGACACTAGACTGGACAGAGAATGAACAACATAGACAATCAGCAGTAAAAGAATTGGTTTTTGCACCATGGCAGTACCTTGTAAGAACATGGTTTACCGATATGGTAATCATTCCGTACCAGGATAGGTATATATCAGTATACCTTAAAGGGATAGTTCACCCAAAAATTAAAATTCTGTTATATTTATTCCACTACAAGGTGTTCCAGACCTGTATAAATTTCTTTGTTCTGCTGTACACAAAAGAAGATATTTGGAAGAATGTTTCGTAACCAAGCAGATCTCGCCCCCATTGACTACCATAGTATTTTTTTTCCTATTATGGTAGTCAATGGGGGGCAAGATCTGCTTGATTACAAACATTATTCCAAATATCTTCCTTTGGAACAACATGAGGGGGAGTAAATGATGACAGAATTTTCATTTTTGGGTGAACTATCCCTTTAACGCACAGCCTTGCGAAGTATACTTCATTTGACTCATACGCATACACAGGCGTTCAACGCATGCGTAGTTTTGAGCAATCTCTCACCACGAGTTACAACCCATGTAAACATCTTTGCTATAGTTAAACAAATGAGGGTACTTGCTAATGTCTTCGCCAATCTCTCATCCATGTAGGCCTCCATCGTCGCTGTAGCTTGCATGCGTTCCAGTCTGTTCCGTTTATGCAGTTTTTCATCATCTACCTTGTGAATCGACGCCCCCAGGACACGGTTGCCACCTTGTGGATAAACTAATTACTGCAAGTACGAACTGGTGGTTCGCGTACAGTACGCACATACTTTTTTGATGACGAAATTTGTGTCACATGCACTGTACGCTGACTCCCGCGTATGCATGAAAAAAGTGAAGTATACCTTGGGCTATAAATAAGTATACTTTGAAGTATATACTCCTTCTTCAAAGGATCTATCAGCCTGCGCCCTCTAGAGTTTCATGACTGAACTAGATATTTAAGAAAGGGGTCCCATGCCAACATCGTATTTAGGGGTCAGTGGCATCAAAACATTTGAAAAATCTGGGATGTTGTTATTCAGATTACTCTTTTTCAGTGTGTATTTAATTTCTTGATATTCCTGTGCTCTTTATATATTGAGCATGTATTTTATTCAGGTGGACAATCTTGAGTTTTCTGCATTTATTTCTTATTCTGGACTCTTAGATTGCAGATTATCAAGGTTTATTTGTGCTTGTAACTCTTTTCCGTCTCATATTAGAAATTAACATCTAATATGAGTCAGTGGATTATTCTAGATTGTACCATGTAACAGCTGCAGATGGAAAGGTCTCTAATCCCTGAGCAGAGCCGCAACAGCCATTTGACGTCCATTAGACATGCTGTATCACACACAGCATAGTAGATTGCTCTCTCTCTCTCTCTCTCTCTCTTCCCAACCCATCCCACTCTTTTTTGCATTGTGATTTCTCCAAATTCCACTAGATGGCAATACAATTCTTCAACATTCAGCTTATTTCATTTTTAAACATCATTATTAGACTTATTTAGCAACCATCAGCTTTGAACAAAAAATGTAACAACATATTAACGATACATGTTTCTCTATCACAAGATCAAATCTGTCCAGTAGAAACCAGCCTCTGCGCATCAGTAGTGAGACATTTATGCATCTTTTTAGCTGCCAGCTGCTTAAACAGATATAAATAATTGAACCACTGGAAAACAAAATGTTTAAAGTTTAATTGAGTACACTTTTTTATTTCTTAGATTCTGTTATTTCATATATTAAAATAAAAATATATTTTAAAAAATAATTCATCAAATAATTTACTGTTTGCAATTAAAAAAAAAAAACCTCAGAAGACTCAGAAACTCTTGCTATTAGCGACACCGGTGGCCGTTAAATGAGCTGCAGCTAGCAATTTATTGCTTGTGTTTGGACTTGTGCACAAGCAATGTCCAAGAGACCGAACAGTGCCCTGACAATTTCGTTCTTTGCTTAGAAGTAAAAAGAAGCTGGAAATACTTTTACAGCAACGAACATCCCGAAACCGTGGCATCTATGCTACTGAGAGCGACGTTTAGATGAATATGTAAATATGTGCTGTGCACTTTCCTTTCAATAACAAAATAAACACAAAACAAAGACAGTGGTGAGAAAACAGCGGTTAAGAAAGCATCTGATCATAGCGATGTGGATATGTTTGCACCAGCTCTGCAATTCACCGGCATCGTGTCGACAGATGAGGTAATTAAAATTACATTGTTTTACAATTTGATGATAAAGTATATTTAAGACTATAGATCTGGTGACTATACTGTAGTTTGAATTAACCCATTTTCTTTGCATGACACATTGACATTACAGTACAGAACAGCTCTTTCGGCATTATCCTGGACATTGTATTTGTTTTGTGCATCTAGAATGGAGGATCTAGGAGCGTGCATTAACGTCACATCCTTTTTTTTCCCGGCAAAAACGTCCCGAGTCCTTCACATAAAAATCAATCTACAGGCTTTAGATTGGTCTCGTTTTTTTCATTCGTTTCATTTGTTAACTTTAGTGAACTACATTTGTTAACAAGAACTAACTCTCACAACAGCATTTATTAATCTTCAACATTTACTAATACATTTTTAAACAAAAAAATTGTATCTGTTATCATTCGTTAATGCATTGTGAACTTTACGGAAGAGGATTAGAGCTAAGCAAAAAATAAAAAAAATAAAACCACCTCGAGATTAAAGTTGTTAAATTTCGAGAAAAAACTTGTTAAATGTCAAGAAAAAAGTCGAAATAAAATGTTGAGCATAAACTTGTTAAATTACAAGAAAAAACTTGTTAAATTTCAAGAAAAAAGTCGAGATAAAATGTTGAGAATAAAGTCATAAGATTACGAGAAAAAAGTCATTAAATTACGAGAACAAATTTGTTAAATTAAATAATTAAAAAAAAATTAAAAATAACTACTTTTTTCTCGTAATTTTATCTAGACTTTTTTCTCTAAATTTAACAAGTTTTTTCTCGTAATTTAATGAGTTTATTCTCAAAATTTAATTTCGACTTTTTTCTCGACATTTAACAACTTTAATCTTGAGATGGTTTTGTTTTTTATTATTGCTTGGCCCTAATCCTCTTCTGTATGAACTAATATGAACAAACAACAAAGAATTGTATTTTTATTAACTAACATCAACAAAAAATTAATAAATGCTGTAAAATATATTCATAATTAATAAGATTGTTATAGCTAATGCATTAACATTAACAAATGCGACCTTATTGTAAAGTGTTTACCATAAATTTGAAACAAGTAATATAAAATGTAAAAAAAATATTTTGATCTAAGTACATAAAACCCATCTGCATGTATTTTAATAATCCTAATTGAGGATACCATAGACTTCTATTGTTTTTATATAAAACTAATATTTTTATTAACTAACCCCTACAAAAATCCCCTTAATAAATACTTTTTTAGAACACACACACACACACACACACACATATATATATATATATATATATATATATATATATATATATATATAGATATATATATATATATATATATATATATATATATATAATATATTGTTAAATTAAAAAATTTATATATTATTTATTTATTTATTCTATTGTTATAATTTGAGAAATTTGTCAGATTTGGAAGTTTTGTCAGATTTGGCCACAATTTTATCCCTACACTATAGCTAATTAAACCCAAACACGCACACACACGTCCTTTACAATCTCAAAAGACTGAGGCGCATCTTTAATCTGGTAATGAGTTTAGATCCAGCAGCCAAAGGTCATAATGAGTGATTCTTCCTCTTTACTCTCTCTCTCTCTGTCTCTCTCAATCTCTCTCCTCAGCACACACCCACTTTCTCTGTCACAGCCAATGCACATTGCCTCTCGTCCTGTGTTGCACACTATAAAGTGTGTGTATGTGTGCTGGCATAAAGCAGCCTCCCTCTCCTCTCCTCCTCCTTTTTCTGTCTCTCACAGACACGCAACCAGTGCTCTCCTCAACCTCATTCTCTCCTTTCATTCTGTGGTGCTATTAGGCTGAACCCATGGAAGACTACCACAAACCAGACCAGCAGACCGTGCAGGCGCTGAGAAACATTGCCAATCGCCTCCGAATCAACTCTATCAAAGCCACCACTGCAGTGGGCAACGGGTAAGAGTTGGTACACTTTCTGCAAATACCTGTCTTTTTAATGTGACTTATTTTAACAGACAGACAGACGGATAGATAGAAAGACAGATAGAAAGACAGATAGATAGATAGATAGATAGATAGATAGATAGATAGATAGATAGATAGATAGATAGATAGATAGATAGATAGATAGATAGATAGATAGATAGACAGACAGATAGACAGATAGATAGATAGATAGATAGATAGATAGATAGATAGATAGATAGATAGATAGATAGATAGATAGATAGATAGATAGATAGACTGTTGTGTGTGAGCAAACACACTCTTGCATGCACACCCTTATGCAAGGCGTAATCTTTGTCCTCTAAACCTTAGTAGACAGATGGTGAGATGATGCTGCTAGGAAAAGGACAAATTAAATTTTATTCTGGATTTTTGAGAGTTTTTTCTGTAATTTTTTATAAATTGAACTTTAAAAATGTAATTTATTTGAACTATTTTACTTTATTTTACTAGTTTTTAACAACAACTATACTTCATGTGGGATTGATATTAATAATAATAATAATAATAATTGTTTTACAGCAATGCAATTGCAGCTAGTTCTTTTCAATTTGGGACAATTAAAAGGGTTGTTTTATAGAATACACCTATAATCAACTTTTGCAATGTTTGAGAACAATACTAAATACATAATTTAATATTAGCAATTATATTTTACATTGCTATTTAGTGAAGAAGTCTTCTTTTTTAATTTTTGTAAAGCATATGTAATGCTTCATTGGAAAATCTTTTTTGCATTTTAGTTTGACTCATTTTCTTTATTCCATGCTCCATTTCTATTTTTATAAATAAAACATTAGCATCTGTAATTATTAAAAAACATCTAAATCTGGATGATTTGAAACAGAAACTTCAATAATGTAGTACAAGTTTTTAAGACGGGTGCATGAAGATGATCGTTGTTTTCCATGACCATTGTTTCAAATGGCATGTTCTTTCCTCCAGGCAAAGTATGTTTTCTAGTGGTACTGCTGAGCTGTTATGTAAACTGCCGCATGAATCCAAATGGCGCAGTTATTCATATCTGAAATGTGTAGATGATTGAGTACATTAAATTGCATTTTAAAACACTGATTGGCAGGTGAAGATTTGATCTGATGCCGAGTCTTTCTCACAGCATGTGGTTTTTAGTGCTGTCTGTGACCTAATCTTGAAGCAGATGGATGTTAGTGGGTGGTATGATTGCTCAAAGCTTTAGATTATGCCACAAGTGCGTTGCCGGTGGGGCATCCTGGATTAAACATCACCTTTGGCGTCCTTTTGGATAGACGGTCACTAATTGTCTTATTCAAACCTGACAAGCTCAATTATATGTCTTTTGTGTGCATCTGTGTGACAATAATTTGTTTATGTTGCATAATAAACCATGGTAAAAATGTCTAAATGATTAGTTAAATATAAAACTACCACCTCTTTACCTATCCTAACCTTCAGAGTCTTTCCACTTTTATTCGGCAGGCATCCAACATCATGCTGCAGTGTAGCAGAGATCATGTCTGTGCTTTTCTTCCATACTATGAAGTACAGGCCAGATGATCCCAAGAACCCCAACAATGACCGTTTCATCCTTTCCAAGGTGAGGTTACAAGAGAAGAGACACAACTAACTGGGATTATTCAAGTGTCAGGTTTAATATTTCAAGTTTAAACCAAGATGACAGTAAGTCAGGAGAATTACATTTATTTTGTCTATTAAGTTTCCTTTCAAAAAGTACTGTGCCAGTACCATGGTACAGTGATGATAATGCCATTGCACTTTGAAATAGTGCTATTGAATGATCAACATATCTATATACAAATTGAATTTTACATCATACTCCAATGTACAGTGACGAATACCACGGTATTACGATAGTAAATGCAGAAAATACATGGTACAAAAAGCCAAAACCCTAAGGAAAATTGGGTGCAAAATGATGGACATAGGTCAGTTATGATGGTCAGTTATATACATATTGATCTTATTACCCGGCCTTGACTACCCAAAATTAAACTATAATAAATATAACTAATTGTACTACGAGTTCCATGAAAAAAACATAATTGAGTCCAAGATATAATAAGCCTATAATATAATTTATATTAAAATATAAATAAATAATAAATATAAATAATTTAAAATAAAAGTAATTATTAATTAAAATTAATAATAAAAAATACATAATAATATGCTATACTAAATATGTTTTATAATATAATGTTTTATATGTTTAAATATGTTTTAGTTTTTAATAAACATATGTTGGTTAGCAATTGTTGGATAATTGCATTATTGTGGTAATATTAATTAAATAAAATATAAATAATATAATAAAAATAATAGTAAAATTCATATAATATTATAAAATAATACAGTGCTATACTAAATAGGTTTATCAATTGTTAAACTGATATTTTAAGTTTAAGTAATTGTTTGATAATTGCATAATGGTAGTAATAAAATAAAATTAAATAAAAAAATACAAAATAAAATAAAATCAAATGCCCAATAATATAATATTGTATAATATAATAATACAGGGCTATGCTAAATATGTTTATCAGTTGAAAAAACTTTTTTCTGTCTTTTTTTTTTTTTTTTTAAAATAAGTAATTCTTTGATAACTGCATAATGGTGGTAATATAAATTAAATAAAATATAAATAATATAATAAAAAATAATATAATGTAATATATATTTTTAAGCAGTTAAGTAATTGTTGGATAATGGCATACTATGGTAATATAAATGGTAATATAAATTAAATATAAAATAATATAAAAATAATAATAAAATACATATAATATAATATAATATAATATAATATAATATAATATAATATAATATAATATAATATAATATAATATAATATAATATAATATAATTAATATAATATAATAATTCAAGGCTATGCTACATGTTAAATAAAATTAACAATTTAAAAATAATAATTAAATCCACATAATATAATATAATATAATTCAGGGCTAAATATTGTTATCAACTGTTAAACTGTCCTTTTAAGTTGTTAAGTAATTGTTGGATAATTGCATAATGGTGGCATTGTGGTTGACCCATAGATTTATTTTTAATTTCGTCCCACAGGGTCATGCGGCTCCGATCCTCTACTCTGTGTGGGTGGAAATCGGCTTCCTGAAAGAGTCTGAGCTCATGAGCATGTGTCAGGTCGACTCCACTCTGGAGGGACACCCCACACCTGTGAGTAACACACACACACTCATCTAAGACCAGACGCTCTTTTTTGACATATTCAATCAAAATGATATGAAAGTTGCCTGCTCTCAGAGCAGAAAATATTTAGGAGCACCGTGAGAAATATTGTAGTTTATTGGGTCATAAATGATTTTTCAGGTTAAACTGGCTTCAAATGCATGAGCCATTAACCAATGACAGCTGTTATTTTATGTAACACTGATGTGAGTGTGTGTGGTTTTGACAGAAGCAGCAGTTTGTGGATGTGGCCACAGGCTCTCTGGGACAAGGGCTGGGCGTAGCCTGTGGAATGGCCTATACGGCTAAATACTTTGACAAATCCAGGTAAGAATGTTACCCATAAACCCACACGTTAATGATAACTGCATATATTAGCTCTACAGTAAAAACAAACAGCTTTATAGCTTGCGATTCATTACAAACACAATCTTGATCTATTTTAAAGGGGACCTATTATGCCCTTTTTGACAGTTTTGATTTAGTTTTTGGGGTCTATTAGAATAGGTTTTCATGCTTGAATGTTAAAAAAAACACATTATTTTGCACATATTGCAGCACCTCTCTTCCCAGTCTGTCAGTAACGCTCTGTTTAGTTCCTGTCTCTATGAAGCCCCTCCTTCTGAAAAGCACAATGTTCTCTGATTGGTCTGCTGGACCGTTGTGTTGCGATTGGTCTACTGCTTCAAGCGTATTTCAGAAATGTCATGCCCTTTCCATAACCCCGAGTTTCAACCTTGCCCCTTTTTTTGCATATGCTTTGGTTGGAAATTATTGCATTGAGGAATATTGTGACGTGTTTGTTTCAGGAAGAAAACTTCACACTACAATCAAGGCATTTCAGGGAGGTTAGAAACACTGATAATAAGGGAATAAGTCCCTTTGGAGTGAATTTTTGCTTTATAACTTTGCAGACCTTTTTCATGCTCAAACATTAACTTTATACACTAAAGAAATTGGAAAATGTAAAAAAGCAGAAAAGGTCCTCTTTAAAAAATACCCTAGTGCTCAGATGCTTAAAACTTGAATATTATACGCAAAGATGCAGAAAATGTATTTATCTGAATGCTCACTACAGTCTCAAGTGTGTATGTCTGTGTGGATGCGTGCTGCAGATTTTAAGGGTGTGGAGTTTTCCCGTCAAGCTGTGCTTTCGCGATTCTTCTGCTCTAATAATCAAAGCCCCAGCGGCCGTCACACGGTTATTTTTATATCTTGGATAGAATTCAATTTATGCATAAGCATACAAATTATTCCCAAATTGAAACCTAGTTTTTGTGCAGACCTTTCAAAATGTGGCCAACTCTCTATTTATAATGCATCGTAAAAGCTCATAAATACATAATCTGTATCTGTGTGAGCGTTGCTGTGCAGAGAATGAGGAATCATGCCTGCTGTGATGTGTAAGAGCAATTTTACTCAAATCCCAGCTGATTTCTAATCAATTGAACCTATCTCTTCTCATTTGTGAAAGACGGATTTGGTGTGACAGGAAAGTGTCAGGTGGTATTAAAAAGGTGGCGGTGATGAGATTTAACACATCAGTAAGCAAGCCGAAACAAAAAATAAAGAGATGAAATAAACCAAAGTAAAATATGTTCACCACAGTTTTAGTTTTAAAATGTTCTTTAAAGTCTCATCTGCTCACCAAGGCTGCATTTATTTGATTAAAAATACATTAAAAACAGTAATATTATGAAATATTATTACAATTTACAATAACTGTTTTCTATTTGAATATATTTTAAAATAAAATTTATTCCTGTGATGCAAAGCTGAATTTTCAGCATCATTTCTCCAGTCTTCAGTGTCACATGATCCTTCAGAAATCATTCTAATATGCTGATTTGCTGCTCAAGAAACATTTCTTATTATCAGTGTTGAAAACAGTTGTGCTGCTTCATATTTTTGTGGAAACTGTGATGAATAGAAAGAGTCTGAATGGCCAAAAACCACTTTTAATAGATGAAAAAACAAAGTATATTAGGTTGAAAAGTTTTAGGAAGAGCTTGGAGACCAGAATATTGACATATATATATATATAAATATAAAAGAAACAAACACATCAAAAAAAAAAAAAAAAAAAAAATCCCCTAGCACTCAAAACACATTACCATCCACCCGAATCGTCCAAGCAACCGCATAACAATGTGCTAAAACACTCCAAACAGCTTAGCTATACAGCAACCACTAACAACACTGTTGGCATGATGGCGAATTTGCACATGCAAGCACCACGGCTTTGTCTTTACGAACGCAAAAAATGTAATTGTCCTTTCTCTTTTGCAGTTACCATGTGTACTGTTTGCTGGGGGATGGAGAAATGTCGGAGGGGGCCGTATGGGAGGCCATGTCCTTCGCTTCCTACTACCAGCTGGACAATCTGTTGGCCATACTGGACATCAACCGTCTGGGCCAGAGTGATCCAGCACCACTGCAGCACCATGTGGAGAAGTACCAGAGACGCTGTGAAGCCTTTGGGTAGGTTGGATGGAGGTGGTTAAAGGAATTTGCTCCTTCAACCCTGCTCTTGGAGACCCACTGCCCAGCAGAATTTAGTTCCAACCCTAATCAAACACATATGAAGCAGATAATTAAACTCAAAATACACAGACAGGTGTGCTGGAGCAGGTTGGAAATAAACTTTCCCAGCAACAGTGTTGAAGACCTCTGAAATAAAACTTGTAGGTTCAAACCCCAGAAAGGATGATCCATGAGATTTCACCACTGTACCTTTGGGCAAGAGAGCTTGGATACAGTAAATGACATACTGTATGGGTGAATTATGAAAAACATGCCAAGAACATGTCATATTTCAATCCTAAAAAAAAAAAAAGAAATTATATTTTCCTTGGATTTTTTGGACTGTGACGAAATGCTCATTTAGTTATTTAGTCTTATTTAGTTCATTTTATTGTTTTTAGTGAGATATAAGTGTTATTTTAGTATTAATAGCACTATTGTAGTATTTATTAATATTTTGAATTCCCTTTTATTTTTATAACTTCATTTTTTATTTAAATTTTAGTTATTTTATTATGTGCTTTTGTCATTTTTATTCTTTATTTTATATATCTATATAGCTTTAATTTCAGTTTTCGTAATTATTAGAAATTTACAAATGTTGCCTTGTCAACTGACTGAAATAAATACTTGTTTTTTCATCTAATATTTATATTTTATTTTATGCTATTTTACCTTCATTTCACTTACTGAAAAAATTTCCAGTTAACAATAACAACACTGGCAAATTAAAAATGCAACTTACTGAAATAGTTTAATTAAAAGAGTAAATACGTTTAATTTTCTTTAAGTTTAAGTTTTTCATCTAATTTTATAATTTCTATTTTATTAATTTTTTTTTTTTTTATAATTACCAAAAACATTTTTTTTAGGTAGTATTATTAGTATTAGTTAACAATAACAACACTGGGATATATATGTGTATTACATGTATATTTATGTGTGTGTGTGTGTGTGTGTGTGTGTGTGTGTGTGTGTGTGTGTGTGTGTGTGTGTGTGTGTGTGTGTGTGTGTGTGTGTACTGGTTTGACCTATATTATTAGTACCCAAAGTCCTTATATTGTAGTGGGTATTTAGGTTTTAGGCCATGCCCCCTTCATTATGAGGACATGCCGATGTCCTTATAATTCAAAACATTAAATAAACATACTAAACAATTATTAATCAAAAATGTAAAATGCAGAAAGTTTTCTGTGATGAGTAGGTTTAGGGTCAATGGCTAGAAAATGTCATTAGCTCAGTATAAAAACAATTACGCCTATGGAATGTGCTCATAATGATGGGTGTATCAATGTGTGTGTGTTTGTGGTCCTGAAAATGTCCCCACAAAGATGCCAATTTACGAAATCCCCTCAGCTTATAAATCACACTAAATGATGTTTTTTGAAAATGTAAAAATGCAGAGCATTATGAGTATAATTATGTCTATGAAATTAAAAAATATGGAAACCTAATGTGTGTGTGTGTGTGTGTGTGTGTGCAGTGTAAATTCATCAATCGGTTCATTGTTTGGTGTGTTTTCAGGTGGCATGCCATCATTGTGGATGGCCACAGTGTGGAGGAGCTGTGTAAAGCCATGAGCCAACCACGCCACCAGCCCACTGCCATCATTGCCAAGACCATTAAGGGCAAAGGCATACCTGGTACAGTATATTTCATCCTATAACGTTCCAATTTGTAATGATTTATATAACCTTTCTTTGTTCAAAAAAAACCAAAAAAAAAACGTTGTTGTCCTCAGTGGCAGAAGATAAGATGGGATGGCATGGCAAGGTGCTGTCAAAGGACATGGCAGAGAGTGTCATGAGAGACATCCAGAGCCGCATCCTCAACAGTAACAAGCGCATGTACCCGGCTTCACCCATTGAAGATGCTCCACCTGTGAGTCTGCGCAATGTCCGCATGCCCAGCGCTCCCAACTACAAACCTGGAGAGAAGGTGAGAGGTCAAGCCACGCAAAAAATATGGTTGGATGGATTATATATATGTTCTCTTCATCATGTTCTTTTCCAACAGATTGCCACCTGTAAGGCATATGGGATGGCTGTGGCCAAGCTGGGACGTTAC
The DNA here is from genome assembly GCF_024489055.1 of Chanodichthys erythropterus. Lineage (NCBI taxonomy): Eukaryota > Metazoa > Chordata > Actinopteri > Cypriniformes > Xenocyprididae > Chanodichthys > Chanodichthys erythropterus. Next base: position 5,798,211 of record NC_090226.1, on the reverse strand, counting down.
AACGAGCGAGTGGTGGCTATGGATGTCGACACCAAAAATTTCACCTACTCTGAAATCTTTAAAAATGAGCATCCCAACCGCTTCATTGAGTGCTACAGCGCAGAGCAGAACATGGTAGGAAACTATGAAGTATTATTAAAAAATATGCCAAAAATGCCAAGTACTTCTTTTTAGGAAATCAGACTAAAAACTAGTAAAAATTTTGTAAAAATGTAATGTATATATATTTTCTGTAGCATATGTAAATGAACAATGTCTACTCATTCTCTGTGTTACTTGTACCAAGAAATTCCTGTTTATTTGTCATCAAAATTCCGCTGGATCACTCTGCGGACTTTTGACAGCTACAGGGCTTTCGGGAAATCTACAGATTATTTCCGCATTTGTCTATCCCCGCCCACAGACAGTCAGATCGACAGAGTGTTATTAACAAAACACGCTGGATACTTTACTGAAAACAAAATGTAATTGACACCTGCTAAATGTATACTCTTTGAACATGCCATGCTGAGCCGAGTAGTACCACGCAGTGCAAAAGTGCCATAAAAGTTTGCTAAGAAGTATTTCCTACTAAAGCAAGGTGGTATTTGACTGGTCAAACGTATCCATAGCGGCCTGGTGGGAGTGGCCTTGGACGGCAAAATGCCCAGTGCAGTATGGGTGTTGAAGTTTTCCTACCTATTTGGCAAAATATCGTCTGTAATTTAAACTCAAATTTCTGCATTAATTGGCTATTTTTTTTTTTTTTTTGTCTTCATATTTTTTTATTTTTTTTTTTTGTGCAGTCCTTTTTTGTTGTCTAAATTGTTTTAATAACTTTGGAAATTAGGAAGTGGATTTCTAGTTCCCAGCATGCTTTGCATAGGACTGGATAAATGTTGAAATTAAGTGTTAATTTATTTGTTTTTAGTGAAGGGAAAGACCTGTTAGTGTTTAATATCTGTTATGTTTGGCATTTAAAATATAATGTTGACGTTTTTGTGGTTACCATTGTGCTGAAGAGTAGATACATAACACTACATTGACTCTATAAGCAATGACTGTGCTAATGCCATTGACAACTAATATTTTACTTTTTCATTAAATATACATGTTAAATAAGACATGTTAGCATGTGCTATGCTAGCTGTTGATTTGATCTGAAATAGATTAATTGGTTCCAGGGCTACAACTCTGGTAGTTGTAGTGACTTAATTTTTATTATTATTATTATTATTATTATTATTATTATTATTATTATTATGTTTATGCTACAAATTATTAAGTTCATCTAACTCAGTGAGTCAGTGTAGCTTGTTAGTTGAATGTAAATTCACTCAAAGTTGTCATATCTCAAAACAATTGATGCAAACTGTTGTGTTAATTTTTTTTTGTTGTTGAGCCAACACATTATTTTTTAGAGTGTTCATAAACAGCCAAGTCTTATTGAAAGCCTGTTTTGTCAGCTGTGAAGTGCCCCTTTAATTGCTACATTTTGGCTCCCTTGACAGTTTTAAAAGCCAAATCAAAGGTCTGCACATTTGAAAGACTAGCTTAGTGAATGAAATATCCTTAAACACTCCGTAGATTGTTCTCATAAAGTAGAGCTATGGGATTGGCCACGTAAAATGCCCCTCAAAGCATCTAAGTCGCTGGTTTGTTGAATAATACATGCGCTCTATCCATAATGCAGCAGTGAAGATGTGACCCACTTACGCTCCATTTTGCACCACGCCCTGCTGCAGTGCCTTTCCCAGAGAAGCCATGCAGAAAACCCGCACTGCCTTCGTTTCATCTCATAAGCACATTCTTTATGATCTGTGCTGTAAGCCAAAATATTTCTGCTTTGTCTCTACATAGTAATTGTTCCCTTGGTACATGTGGTAGGTAAAATGTAGGTCACTCATTTGTCATTTAGAGTTTTGGGACATGATCGTGACTGACGTGCTGAAAATCTAAATACTAATTAAATGGTCAGAGTTCATATCTGTTCCACACAGTTAACCAATCAGAAGCAATACTAAGGCCAATTAGAGGACATATACTAATAGATCCTAGCATGCATACTAATGAGGGAGTCGTGCACTACAGTCAGTCTGTCAACGACTACAATGACTGTAGTTGTTGATAGCTTAACGATATAATGCAGGGGCTTCAAGAAGTATTTGGATACTTAATCCACATTTTAAATGTATACATGCAATTGCATTAGGTGAGAAAATATAGTCAAACCAAGATTTATTCAGACACCTTGAACATTTCATTCATTAATACAGTTTGTTAACTATAGTTTTAAAAAATGGTAATAAAATATGACAAGATCTCAGAGTTAAACTGTCAGAAAAAATTAATCTTAATTATGTCAGAAAACACTCAAGCAAAACATGGTCAGGTCAAAGTGTCTGAATAATTTTTGGTTCCAAATTTTTTATCAGTTTTACTGGTAGTCCATTATATGAAATTTCTTTTGGTATAATATGTCACAGTTTACTTTATTTTGCTGTCCTAACTTATATAAATGAACTGCACCCACTGGTAAAAATATATAAATATATATATATATATATTTTGACTGTATGTATTTTAAAGAAAAAAATAGCTTATATGTTGCAAGCAAAACATATTTCAAGCAAAACTCAAAACATTATAAGAACATTATATATATATATATTCAACAATGATTAATTTGATATATACAGTGGCATGAAAAAGTATGTGAACCCCTTGCAGAATTTGTGAAAATGAGAATTATTTTAATAAAATAAGAGGGATAATAAAAAATGCTTGTTATTTTTTGTTTAGTACTGTCCTGAGTAAGATATTTTACATGAAAGATGTTTGCATTTAGTTCAGTTTTCACCCCTCAGCTCTTAATGCATCACGTTTCCTTCTGGAGCATCAGCGAATGTTTGAACCTTTTTTAATAGTTGAGTTTGAGTCCCTGAATTATCCTCAGTGTGAAAAGATGAATCTCAAAATCATACAGTCACTGCTGGAAAGGGTTCAAATATGCAAAATGCTTGAAAACTGATGAATCTGCAGGAGCTGGAGGATTTTTCTGAAGAACAGAGCTCAGTTTAACTGCTCAGAACAAACAAGAGACTCATGAACAACCATCACAAAACATAAAAACAGTCGTGGATCATCAGGTAACCACACACAGTATTGAGAATCAATGGTTCACATACTTATGAATGGGGTTATTTTAATAAATTCAGCTATTGTTTTGTCTTGTGAACTAAATGCAAACATCTTTTATATAAAATACCTTACTCAGGACAGTACTAAACAAAAAATAACATGCATTTTTTATTATCCCTCTTATTTTATTAAAATAATTCTCATTTTCACAGATTCTGCAAGGGGTTCACATACTTTTTCATGCCTGTGTGTGTATATATATATATTTATATAGTGTATATATTTTAGCCTTTATTGTGGCCGAGGCTCTGTTATATTCTAGATGATGAGTCGCATGGAGAGGATTTGATACAGGAAACAGGAAATGATAGCGAGTGTGTGAGCTGCATGTTGATAATTCCTTTGAAATGAAGAATAAAATGGAGTTCTTGTTTAGCAGATTCCATGTGTCTCTTCTCTAGTATATTACAACCTACTAAAGAATGAGGGGGTATGACCTATTAAACTACCTATGTCTGATGCATCTGCCTGTATATTACAAAATATTATGCCTTTTGGTTTGGATCATTTCTTTTAAAGTATTTCAAAATAAAGTGGTTATATCAGGGGTGTCCAATCCTGCTCCTGAAGGGCCAATATCCTGCAGGGTTTAGCTCCAACCCTAATTAAACACACCAGAACCAGCTAATCAAGGTCTTGCTGGCGATACTAGAAACTTCCAGACAGGTGTGTTGAGGCAAGTTGGAGCTAAACTCTGCAGGTCTTTGGCCCTCCTGGATTGAGTTTGTTTGTTAGGGTTGCTTTTGTTAAAAGTTTTTAACAAAGTTTTTGCTTTCTAAAGTTTTTGCCTGTCATTATCCACCACATGAAAACCATATGTCTGATTAGTAAGAAAGTATGTTTGTATCGGAAATGTTGTAGGATCAGAATGTGATTTCATAACGTCATCCATCTCTCACAGGTCAGCGTTGCCACAGGCTGTGCCGCACGTGAGCGAAACATCGTGTTCGCCAGCAGCCTGGCCACCTTCTTCACCCGCGCATATGACCAGCTCCGCATGGCTGCCATCTCAGACAGCAACATAAACCTCTGTGGTTCCCACTGCGGCCTGTCCGTCGGTAAGAAGTGCCTCGTTTGTTTCACAGGCCACAATCTAAGCCCCACCCCCTTCTAACAGACAGGTTCACTCTCCAATCAAAATGCTTCCTTTTAAGCCCTGCCCATTTCTTGCACCTCCCATGGAGTGCATTAGTCCCCACCCACTTTTTCAGTGGCCTTGGTTCTGGAAGTATTTTTTCCATTCATTTTACCCTTAAGGATTTAAAGAGTTATAAGCCATTAAAACAAACCAACCAGCTATAAGGTGAATCGCAACATTGCAAACTTTCATTTAAAGCATTTGAAAATGTAATAAAAAGACAAGACTTGTGTACGTAACTGCTTTAATGAGGGAAAGAACTGTTGAAAATTGTTGATTATATCTATATAAACAATATATTTTAAGTGTAATTCAAAATTATATATATACATACATATATATTTTGGTGTGATTTCTAATTGGTGGAATTATGTACGGCATCATGGGTAATGTAGTTTCCCACCACAAATCCAGCTGTTAAACATGATTATTTTAAAAATAATGCAGGCTGAAGGCAAACAAAAGCATGCTTCAGAACTCACAGCAGGTTTGTCTTTACAGATTGTTAAAAATCAATTTCCTTATGAAGAAAATGAATGAGTTTTTACTTCCGGAAGCCGACTGTCGCACTCTATTCTCTTCTCTCACACACTGCAGCTGTGACTCTAACTATGATGTTTTTGAATAGATTTGTGAGCAATTCACCCCTTCTTTCCTAAATCTGTCTTTCTAATGTGTGTTTTGTTCTCCTGGTCGTCTGGAGGTGGTGCGACTCTTAGCACAACCCCTTCTCCCTCTCTCCCTCCCCCTGTGTATCTCGGAGGCTGTCTCCGGGTGACCCGGCATCCCCTCCGTTAGCACAGGTACACTGCATGCCACTCCGTCTGTCGTTACACCTGCCTGACTGCCTGTCTGTCTGCTCGAATGTCGCATGTGTGTGCACCTGCCTCACATATCCGATGTGCAAATGCTGTTCGGTCTAAATTAATAGTGGCAGTATGTGGCTGGTGTGTGTTTGTGTGCTTCAGGAGAGGACGGACCGGCCCACATGGGGCTGGAGGACATGGCTATTTTTAGAGCCATCCCCACTGCCACCATTTTCTACCCCAGTGATGCCATGTCTACTGAAAAGGCTGTGGAGCTTGCAGCCAACACAAAGGTTGGCATGTTATATCTCCTATTATGAGTGGTCGAACAATAGAGATTGTTTAATAACTGAATTGAAAATGCTAGATAGATATACAGATAGATAGACTGTAAAGACTGTCAGATAGACAGATACTGTACATAGATTACAATGAATCGAAAGGGAGACAATTCTAATAATAATCCTATTAAAAACTATAAGAAAAAGTATTTATATTTTGTTTATTTCTTTCTTTAGGGTGTGTGCTACATCAGGACCACTCGTCCAGAGACTGCAATCATTTACAACAGCAATGAGGACTTCCATGTTGGCCAAGCCAAGGTAAAGCATGTCCCTTTGTCAACATTCGATATTTAATATGTTTTGGTACATTTTACTACTAATAAATATTTTGGAGTCTGATTGAGATATAAAATAGATTCCAATCAATCTCAACTCAATCATACATTTATATAAATTCACTGTGGTTAGCGGCATTTTTAATATTTTATGAGGATGTATGATAATGTGCCGCAAATGTATAAATTACCTGATCAGGTGGTGTGCCAGAGTAAGGAAGATCAAGTTACAGTGATCGGAGCTGGACTGACCCTCCATGAAGCTCTGGCAGCAGCTGAGTACCTCAAAAAAGGTAAAATCCTGAAAAAATAAATATATATATATATATATATAGCAAAATAAAGTAAACTGTGACATATTATACCCAAAAATTCTTCATACAGTGGACTACCTGTAAAATTGATACAAATTTGGGAAAAAAAAAATTCAGACACTTTGACCTGACCACGTTTTGTTTAAGTGTTATTTGACATAATTAAGATTATTTTTTTCTGACAGTTTAACTCTGAGACCTTGTCAAATTTTATTACAATTTTTTTAAACTACAGTGAATAAACTGTATTAATGACTGAAATGTTCAAGGTGTCTGAATAAATTTGTTTGACTATATATATATATATATATATATATATATATATATATATATATATATATATATATATATATATATATATATATATATATATATATATATATATATATATATATATAGTAGCCAAGAGTGATGTCAAGGAGGGGATAATTGTTTTTTATGACCCTACAAGTTCGATTAAATGATCAAAATATGAGGAAAGTATTTTATTTTTTTTAAATGTTTTGTTTTAAGTGTATTAAGCTTTAAGTATGAAGGAAAAGCAAAACACAAAACTTGGTTAAGGTATTTATCTTATTTTGCAAAAAAAAGGCTACAAAACTACAGCTACAGATGTTATTTTGCTATGCAAATAATTGCAGAGAAAAACAAAAAGCTCATAGGAAATGCATACATTGCCTACAACGTAATCAGTTATTAATATTTTATTGGTTCTCTCTTGTTTTTGCATGTCTTTATAATTTCTAAGAATAACAGCCTGGCCAAAAATGATGTCCGCACAATTTGGCATGTTTCATTGCATTATCACAAATAAAACAATTGACTCCACACACAACTATGTAATATTATTCAAATAAAAAATGTTAAGATTTAATAAAGGGTGAAGATGTCAATTTTCTTAGACCAGACTTCACCTTTTGGCCACTACTCTATATCATGGCCATGAATAAGAATTTGTTTCCTCGTTTTAGTTAAAGGGATAGTTCACCCAAAAATTCTGTCATCATTTACTCACCCTCAAGTTGTTTCAAACCTGTATGAGTTTCATTCTTCTGTTGAACACAAAAGAAGATATTTTAAAGAATGTTTGAAACCAGACAGTATTTTTTTTCCTACTATGAAAGTGAATGGGTTCCATTAACTGTTTGGTTACCAACATTCTTCAAAATATCTTCTTTTGTGTTCAACAGAAGAAAGAAACTCATACAGGTTTGAAACAACATGAATGTGAGTAAATAGGTGAACTATCCCTTTAATTGTGGCCACGGAACAAATTCTTAATTGTTTTCCCACGTCGTCCATAGTCTATCTCCCATTCAACTTTTCTTTCATATTCACTTGTTATTGTGATGTTGCTATATATACTCTCCACCTGACATGTGCTGTGTGTGTCATTCTACAGAGAAGATTTACATCAGAGTGATCGATCCATTTACAATCAAACCCCTGGATGCCAAAACCATCATCGACCATGTGCGCGTCACCCGGGGGCGTGTCATCACGGTTGAGGATCACTATTATGAAGGTAGGTTTCAAGCTTATTGCACATTATCCCTTGTCTCAGGCACACATTTCGGCATGGCTACACATCAAAGTGGCATGAACAGCACGTCCAACAGAGGAGGGTTGTATCGGTCAGTGAGGCCTTGAGTGAGGTTGTGGCAGTGTGCAATTGGCTGGCTGGAAGAAACATGATGTGTTGGCTAATTGTCATTGGATCAGGGAGCGAGAGGCATTGTGTTGTCATGATCGGTTGATTTTTTTTTTTTTTTTGGCTGTGTCTCATTCTGTTCATTCAGGGGAAAAAAGACACAGAGAAGCGAAGGGCTGTCAGGTCTCCTTAAGCAAACGTACGCCCTCAGGGCTTGTTGTGACCTAGATAACACAGACGGCCCTGGACCTGGCATTGCTGCCTGCGTGCCAGAGGAGGAGTGAGGCTGGACGAGAGAGAGAGAGAATTTAACATCCAAATTCATTCTGAAAGCAAACATCCCCTCTGCCCCGCGGGAGAGAAAGAGGATAGAGATGGACAGAGAGAACATGTGATTGCAGCAAGGTTGAAAGCAGGGGCATGCAGGGATGAAGAGATTTGGATAGTCTATTAAGGCATGATGTCTGACATCTGAACATAATATATGTATTTTTTAAAAAGCAAAACATGTTGCAGAAGGGTCAAACAGTGACCTTTATGCACAGGTGAATGCTAATTTAAAATGAGAGATCAATTCTAATATGCTTCATTAATGATAAAAATGAAAATTATTCCATGATTTACTCACCTCAAGTCATCCTAGGTGTATATGACATCTTTTTTCAGACAAACACAATCGGAGATATATTTAACAATATCCTGGTTCTTCCAAGCGTTGTAATGGCAGTGAATGGGGGGTCCGATTTTGAAGCAAAAAAAATGCAATCATCCATCGTAAAAGTACTCCACATGGTTCTTTCTCTCGTTAAAGAAGTTAAGTACACAGGTCTGGTCTTTTTGACACATTTTCAAATGCTTTAAATGAAAGTTTGCAATGTTGCGATTCACCTTATAGCTGGTTGGTTTGTTTCATGGCTTATAACTCTTTAAAAAAAAACTTTTTTTTAAAATCCTTATGGGTAAATATTAAAAAGTTAATAAAGACTTTCTGAAGTGTAGCAATGGGTTTTTGTGGAAAAAAAAAAAAAATCTGTATTAAAACATTATTAACTATAATAACTAGCTTTAGGCAGACGGCTGGAAGAGTAACCCCTGACCCGACGCATGATGTAATGACGAACACGGAGCCTGGCCAAATTAGACACATAAAACGAGGAATTTTAAAGGTGCCCTAGAATTACAAAATTGAATTTATCTTGGCATAGTTGAATAACAAGATTTCAGTACATGGAAATGACATACAGTGAGTCTCAAACTCCATTGTTTCCTCCTCCTCCTTACATAAATCTCATTTGTTTAAAAGACCTCCGAAGAACAGGCGAATCTCAACATAACACCAACTGTTACGTAACAGTCGGGATCATAAATATGTACACCCCCAATATTTGCACATACCAGCTCATGTTCAAGGCATTACACAAGGGCAGGCAGTATTAACGTCTGGATCTGTGCACAGCTGAATCATCAGACTAGGTAAGCAAGCAAGAACAATAGTGAAAAATGGCAGATGGAGCGATAATAACTGACATGATCCATGATAACATGATATTTTTAGTGATATTTGTAAATTGTCTTTCTAAATGTTTCGTTAGCATGTTGCTAATGTACTGTTAAATGTGGTTAAAGTTACCATCGTTTATTACTGTATTCACGGAGACAAGAGCGTCACTATTTTCATTTTTAAACACTTGCAGTCTGTATAATTCATAAACACAACTTCATTCTTTATAAATCTCTCCAACAGTGTGTAATGTTAGCTTTAGCCATGGAGCACTATCAAACTCATTCAGAATCAAATGTAAACATCAAAATAAACACTGTACTTACGCGATTAGACATGCTGCATGTAGAACACTTTGTAAAGATCCATTTTGAGGGTTATATTAGCTGTGTGAACTTTGTTTATGGTGTTAAAGGCAAGCGCAAGCTCTGTGGGTGGGGAGTGTGAGCATTTAAAGGGGCCGCAGCCTGAATCGGCTCATATTTAATGATGCCCCAAAATAGGCAGTTAAAAAATTTTATAAAATATCTATGGGGTATTTTGAGCTGAAACTTCACAGACACATTCAGGGGACACCTTAGACATCTTTTTTTTACATCTTTTAAAAAGACGTTCTACGGCACCTTTAAATAGAAATGTCAGAGTATTTCGATATAAGAGAAGAGGAGCTTGAATTTGTTGCCCAGCCCTATTTGTTTAAATCTTGAGAGGCGTCTAAGCTTACGATACTCCTACATCCTGCGTCATAAATCGCATCAGGGGTTACTCTTGTTGCACAGTATGTGTACGGTCATCTGCCAGAAGCTAGTTATTTTAGATTATGAAGTTTTAAATATGGATATTTTTCTTACAAAAACACATTGGTTTGCTTCAAAAGACCTTTATTAACCCGCCGGAGCTGTATGGAGTACTTTTACAATGGATGGATGCACTATTTTTGGCTTCAAAATTGGACCCCCCATTCACTCCCATAATAAAGCTTGGAAGAGCTAGGGCATTTTTAAATATATCTCCGACTGTATTTGATTGAAAGAAGAAAGTCATATAAACCTTGGATGGCTTAAGGGTGAGTAAATCATAGGGTAATTTTCATTTTTGGGTGAACTATCCATTTAAGCTGGTCTGTTTTGCTGGTTTTGGGTATTGTCATCTGGCAACCAATTAACCAGCATGAGACCAGTTTAAACCAGATAACACCAGCAAACAACCTCAGACTCTTTTTTTTCTTTAAAAAAAAATAATACTTTAATTCAGCAGGGATAAATTAAATTGATCAAAAGTGACAGCGAAGACATTTATAATGATTTATGTTTCAAATAAATGCTGTTTTTTAACTTTCTATTCATCAAAGAATCCTGAAGAAAATTAAGGTTTCCACAAAAATGTTTTCAACATTGAACATTTCTTGAGCACCAAATCAGCATATTAGAATGTTATATGAGGTAAAAGAGTATTTTTTTTACATTACAACAAGAAATTACATTGTATAAAATTCTATGGGCCAGATTTACTAACAGCCTGTTTGGCATTAAAAAACTACTGTCGGGATTTACTAAAGACACGCAGTGAAAAATAAGCCACTGAAAAGGTGTGAGCACAGTTATTTTTGCAGCTGATGTTATTGCACATGCATTTGTAGGAGTCTCCTTTTCAGACGCAAAATTTATGGGAGGAGAGTATTTAAATGAATCATGCAAGGTCATTTACTAAGGTTTGCGCTAGTCAATTTACTGTTATTTGCCCCATTATTATTTACTGCCCCAAAACAGCATGTCTTAAACCAGACACTAATTTGTGTTGCTCTTGGTAGATTAGGTTGGTCTTTATTAAAATGATCCGCTGCATCTGTGTTCTTTAATTTGCACGTCGTCGGATTATCACGCACACAAATTTCCATTCCTATTCCTATTGCGCTCTCTTTCTAATTTGCCCTGTTTAGTAAGTCTGGCACTTAGTCCCTACACAACTGACCTCACAAAGACAAGACATGATTTCCCTATTTCAATGATATCTGTCAGAAAGTAGGCTAATTTTGTGTGGTATTGCTTAAAAATCACTTACAGCCCCATTATCATATTTACATGCTGTAATTGCACAGGTGGCCTGGGGGAGGCGGTGTGCTCCGCTATCGTGAATGAGCCTGGCTTCACTCTCCAGCGTCTGGCTGTCACTCACGTTCCCCGCAGCGGCAAGATGTCTGACCTTATCAAAATCTACGGCATTGACCGCGACTCCATCGCACAGATGGTCAGGAAGATGCTCAGCAGCTCGGCCAACGCCAAGTGAACCTGTTCTCTTTGCCCCGCCCACTCCATCCAAATCAATTGAATAACCAGCTCCACAAACACTGTCACAAGACTCCTCCTCTTCAGATTGTGGCCCCTCCCTCCACCTCGTTCACTGTGAATGACCCTAATGTGAGTATACTAGTAATGTGAGATATGTGGTGTACATTTTAAAGTAACGTTCACATTTCATTTTTTGTTTTCCTTGCTAATTCTTCAAAAGTTTGGGGTAAGATTTTCTTTTTTAAAGAAATTAATACTTTTATTCAGCAATGATGCATTAAATTGATCAAAGGTGACAGTAAAGACATTATGTTATAAAAGTTTTCTATTTCAAATAAATGCTATTCTTTTCTATTCATCAAAGGATCCTGAAAGAAATGTAGTGTTTCCACAAAAATATTAAGCAGCACAACTATTTCCAACATTGATAATAATAAGAAATCAGCATATTAGAATGATTTCTGAAGGATCATGTGACTCTGAAGACTGGAGTAATGATGCTTTGATATCACAGGAATAAATTACATTTTAAAACATAATAAAGTAGAAAACAGTTATATAATTTTTTTTTAAGAATATTTCACAATATTACTATTTACACTGTTTTATTGATTGAACAGATGCAGCCTTGGTGAGAATCAGAGATTTCTTTCAAAAACATTAAAAATCTTACCTACTTCACACTTTTGAATGCTAGTTTACATACAAATAAACATACAGGAGTCCTTTTCTAGCTCTACTCCTGTGCTAACAGTCACTGACAGTGTAAAATCAACATTTGCAACCATTTTTACTCACATAATGTGATGTATTTCAAGCAACACAGGTTTTTAAATGAGAAAAATATTGAAGTAGGGAATTTGATTTTGTCCATCTGGAATTAACTGAATTATGAAAGGACTTGAAAGCAAACAATTTAGTGTTGAATTGAAACTCAAAGGTTAGCGATGCTTAGACGTATTTTACACCATCATCTCAGAAAACGTCAGTATGCTGTATAATGTGTCACTTGTGTTTTTAACTGTCATTTGATAAGACCCAACAATAAAATTGTTTGCATATTTTAATACTTTTATATTGTTATGGTGTAGCTATGACAACGGGCGGGGCTGGATTTCACAGGAACAGATATGTGTGTGAAAAATGATTTGATGTTACATTAGAGTGTAGTCTTAAGAAAAAAAGAAAAAGACAATCAAATGAGAATGTCAGTAGGGTGCTTTGATTCAAAGTGTTCAGTTGATGGTTGTCTTCTGTGAAACCGTTTGTAGTTTGGTCTCTATGTTTACAAAGATGGAGTAGCATTTTTGTGGTGTTATAAGCATGAAACTTGAGAAGATGAGAGATGGATGGAACCATCAGCGTCCGGAACGTGCTGTTATATCTGAACTTTAATCTACAACAAACACTTCCTCTGTTATTTTTCTATGTATCTCAACAAGTCATTGATTAAAGCCCTCTTCATTTGAGTTTGAGAGTTAATGAATGTGTCGCCTGTTTTATTCACACTAATAGGAGAGGCGCCGGGGCTAGTTGTCACAAGCTTCAGTGAATTTCTTGGGAGGGTTTATTTTAGAAAGTAAGTTTTGAGCATTTCCATGGCACAGGTCATTTAAGAACACACAAGCCACTATTGGGGCATGTTGTCACGCTCTTTGGGGTAAGTTGTCTCAGTGGGAACCTGCTGTATATTAAAAGAAATGAGAAGAATGCATTTATTTGCTATATAAAATGCCTACAATACTAAACTTTACTTTTATACAAAGTGAAAAAGGCATCTTTCACAACATTTATGTAGAATGTATAGGCCTATTATAGTCCATTTAATAGGTTTTCAGTAAACAAATAAACTATACTTTTATATAAAGTAAAAAAGAGACATCTTCTACATCATTTATGTAGAATGTATTATTCTATCTTATTATATTGAATTATTGTAAAGGTGACGCGGAAATGGCGAAACAGCGTTTTCATTACTCAACAGGTGAGTAAGGTATTTTATTACACACAAATTTTGCCTGAGTTTATTGTAATACATGCAGTTTTGTTTTTAACCACTAGAGGGACAAAAGTTACATAGTGTACCTGTAAACAACACGAAACAACAAAATGTAAAAGGTAACATAAATAAGAAAACAATATTAATACATTGTTTTGGAGGCAGATATTGTAATTAGTACAAAATTAAATCACATTTGCATTGTTATAAATGTGGATGAATGCACAGATGGACACCTGCAACAGACATTGACAATGATCATATTTCTGGTATAAAAAGTACTACTACTACTAATAATAATATTAAAATTAAATCAGATAAAAAAATAAATAAATTTTTCCTTTCTTACCTTTAGTGAACACTAATTTAATTTCAGTGACGGTAACGCCATCTCCTCCTATTTAAAAACCAGGAACAGTAAACTCTTTGTAGGGTGAATACATGCTACTCCAATGCCACACATGACGAATCCCTGCAGTATAATTCATATAAGGTCCAATACATAATCAAGACAAAGTTCTCACCGTAGAGCATTATATCTGCGTACTGCTCCTCTTAAGGCAAACACAACGAGGCCCCAGCCACAAGACAGTGTATAAACTGAAAAAAAAAAAGTTTAAAACTTAGATTATTTCATTATATTATTGCATTATATACACTACTGTTCGAAAGTTTGGGGTCAGTAAGATTATTTGATGTTTTTGAAAGCTGTTCTCTTATGCTCACCAATATATAAAGTTCAAAAGAACAGCATTTATTTGAAAACAGAAATATCCAGTATACAAATATGTTCAATTTAATGCATACTGACCCCAAACTTTGTATTACTATTTAATGTATTTGTGAAATAAACAGTAATTCCAAAATGCATAAGGGGCACCAACTAGAAGATGTGCTTTTGAAACTGTGAGCTGGAAGGAAGAGGTGCGGTGTGGTTTCAGGGCACCACAAAGAAACCTTGTGTTGTCTTTGTTATAAAGATGTGTGGTTAACATACCATGATAAGATCTGAGATGGAGGATGGTCACAAATAAAGCCATACAATAACCCCAGACGACATCTGAAGAAGATATTTTATATTAAAAAAAAACATTTATTTATTTAGTTATTTTTTTATTTATCAAATGGCCTGAAGAATGGGCAACTTGTCTGAAGACAATAAAGTTACCTTTCCAGTGGTAAGGTCGACCCTTACATCTCCTGGTATGTGCTGGCAAACCTGTTAAAAGTTAGTTAAATGTAATTTTAATGGCCTTTAAATCAATGTTGTGCATTTATTTATTTACATTTAGATTTGAAATCTTCCATTTTGCACTCTGATTCATTTTAATAACACATCTTACCAAAGGATGCACCCACAAATTCAAACGTTACTGTGAAGAACACACCAAGAACTGACGGCACCACAATGGCTAGAAAAGATGAACATTTTGAAAAAAATATCATGATTGACTCAAAGATACATGTTGATTTATCAAGTAAGGAGGCACTTAAAAAAAAAAAAACATTTCAAACACTTTTTTTGTCATTAAAAACACTTCAAACAAACCTTTTGAAAGTGTGTTTTCCTCGTGTGTAAGACTTTGTAGATAAAAGAAATGTACATTTAAGACGGTAACTGTAACAATAATGATAAACATAGAGTTCTAAAATCGTTCTAAATATAAAAGAATTTCAGAGTTCACACCACAACTGTAACAATAGCTGCACAGAGTATCAGTATCGTTCAGAACGAAAGTGATTCCAAGTGATTTTTATTTCCAGGTGATGAACGATAAAAACATTGACAGCCAATCAGAATCCACCCAGCTTTAAAGAGCTCGAGCATTTAAAGCGACAGACGACAAAATTGCAGCGCGCGATTATAATAAACAAAGTTATCGTTCTTGGTGTGAACAGGCCTTTAATTGTGAAGAAATAAAAGATTGTAATGATAGTTTCAGTACACCACACCCTTCAGTTCAAAGTCTGAAGAACTAGTGCACACACTAGCCTACCTATAAAACAGGTTGACACATTGTGCTGTTCATACTGGAACAAACAAAAAATACTTCTTACAGTAAAATGGCCTGTACAGTAATAGTCCACAGCCCAGGCCAAAGCAGATAGAGAAAAAATGGTGATATTTATCTGCAGGGAAAGTCAGTAACATTAATAAATATTTATAAAACTTTCAGTTCTGATTTAAAATAGTTCTGTTCTAAGCAAACTTACAGTGGTTGTAAACATCCATAGCACCCTAAAGACAGTATTGTACAATCTTGATTGAGTCTGTAGCTTTGAATTACATCTTTCTTATACATTGTATGAGAAAGAACAAAACGGGAGCTTACCATTGGAATGATAGTTCACCTTGAATTCGTTAAACTGTCATTCTGCTTTGACTCACTGTTTCAAGTGTAAATTTATCTTCAAGTGGCAGAGACTGTGACTTGGCATGAAAAGTATATTTTCACTTTCAGATTGATGGGCGGAACCAGTTTTGAGGTTTGAATTTCCTTTGATCATGCTTTCGGTTCTATCACATGCAATTGTAGTGGCAATATGAAAGAAAAGCTGAATACAGAGAACACAATGACAGACAATTACAGTACATTTCAGGGGTTGAGCAGGAGATTTCAAGCCTTGAGGACAGTACAGTTTAAGAGGAATTTATATATATATATATATATATATATATATATATATATATATATATATATATATATATATATATATATATATATAAATTATAATCATAATAGCTACTTAAGGGGGGACACTACAGGCAAAAACAGTTTTTTCATGCACCTGTCAAATTTGAGATTTTGCGCTTTTTGACTTTTCACAAAGTATTTTTCCAGACTGGTGGAAAGAAAACATCCAAAATACACTTTTAAGTGTATATTTTATAGCACTTTATCTATTAGCGCCTATAAATTTAAATTACAGTACATATCTTTAAAGGCCTTTTTCTCAAAATGAGTTTTTTCTCCTGCTCTGAACTTATACACCAAACTTTACAGTTTTCTCTATATTCTGAAGGTTTTTACAGAAGGATTTGTTGATATATAATTTGCCTGATTTTATAAATTTTATTCCTAAAAAATGGTGATTTTTTTTTTTTTTTTTTTTTTTTTTGATAGTATTTTCTGATTTATGGAGTGGTAAAAAGAGATATCCAAAATTCCCTCTGTATTTTTTCCCTAAGAATTTTTAACCTGACATCATCTAATATTCAGATTTTTGTTCTAGAAATGCATGCAAATTAGCGCATATTTACAGTTTTTTCCAATTGCTAACACACTAAAATGACATGCACAGCACAATTATTTAAACTGACACACAGAGAGCAAAACTTCTTCTCAAGTCTCCAAAAGTCTAAACACCTTTTCTGTTTTACACACATTTTGCATTTTAAAATAGCACTTTTTAAATTCACTAAATACAGTTCTCTGCATAAGACACAACAATCTGACATAAAGTCACATGTTTGCCATTTCAAAACACTGCCATTCAAAATGACACTACATGAGCTAATTGGCCAATTACATGTGCCACCTGGCCAAACACTTCAGTGGTTAATTGTTAACACTTCAATCAGGATGTAAGCACTATGGAAAGACCACAGGTGAGAACCTTTTTTTTTTACAACAACAATGGAAGACATTGCAGAGAGAGGAAGAGGAAGAGGAAGAGGAAGAGGGAGGTTGAGAATAAGAGGGGGAGGAAGAGTGAAAGGTAATGGTAGAGCAGGTAGAGGAGTTCATGGCCAAAGAAGACAAACACTTTCAAATGAAATCAGAGCAACCTTAGTAGATCATGTCATCAACCATGGGTTGACAATGCGTGAGGCTGGACAGAGAGTGCAGCCAAACTTGAGCCGTTTTACTGTCGCCTCTGTCATCCGGACCTTTAGACTGGAGAACAGGTATGTAACCAAAATTTCATGTAGTACACATGTAGTATACCCCATGTCATAGTGTATCAGTTGGGTGACACCTGTTTACTTAGTGTATGACATCAGCCATTCATGAACTGTACAAGTTTCCTGTACAATGAACTCTACTGTGGGGGAAAATATTTAGGCTGCATTGTCCAAGCCCTATATATATTTTTATTTTATTTTTTTCTAAAGGACTGAGAGACGACACCATGGTGGAGGAAGGGGCCAAATGTTCACCGGGGTACAGGAAGCTGCCATTGTAAACTTGGTTTTGGAAAATAATGAAATCAGATTACGAGAAATTCAAAGCCACATCATCCAAGACAACACCTTATTCAACAACATTCAACGAGTTAGTCTGTCCACATTGGCTCGCATTCTCAAGCGAAACCAAATCAGAATGAAACAACTTTATAAGGTGCCGTTTGAGAGAAACTCTCAAAGAAACAAAGAGTTCAGACGAGCATATGTGGATGTAAGTACTATATTAACTGCAGTACACTACACACAACATTGTTTCCCAGTGTACTGGATAACACCATATTGAGTGATTTTTGTTCTTTGTTTTCAGGGAGTACTGGAAATGGATGCTCATGCAATCCCACATGAGTTCATCTTTATAGATGAGGCTGGGTTCAACCTAGCAAAGACCAGAAGAAGGGGGAGAAACCTCATTGGCCACAGAGCCATTATAGATGTTCCTGGCCAACGTGGTGGGAACATCACAATGTGCGCTGCCATCTCCAATATGCATGGTGTCCTCCACCGTCATGCCAAACTTGGACCATACAACACAGCCCATATTCTCACATTTCTGGACAGACTTCACAACATTCTCATACCACCAGAGCGTATGAATGATGCAGACCATCAAAGAAACCGGTACGTTGTAGTATGGGACAACGTGAGCTTTCATCGTGCAGCCCCAGTCCAAAACTGGTTTGCTGACCACCCAACATTTCTCGTGCAATACCTCCCACCATACTCACCATTTCTGAACCCCATAGAAGAATTCTTTTCGGCATGGCGGTGGAAGGTATACGACCGGCAGCCCTTTGTGCGCATGCCTCTTGTGCAGGCCATGGAAGAGGCATGTGATGAGATTGATGTGGGTGCAATTCAGGGATGGATAAGGCACTCAAGGCGCTTCGTCCCTCGATGTCTGGCAAGGGAAGATATTGCCTGTGATGTTGACGAGGCGTTGTGGCCAGACCCGGCTGTGCGGCAAGATGCTGCCTAATTATTTTTCTTTTTTTTTTGTTTTGTTTTTTTTACTGTAATATATTTTTTTTCAGAAATTTTCTTTTTCAGTTTACTTTTTTTGTAAGAATATTTTTGTTCAGTCCCATGTAAATATATCTGCTGTGCTTATGTTGTACTGACTTGTTTACTGTAGTGAAGGAAAAAAAATAAAAATGTTGCAACAGCATGTGTGTGCATCTGCAAATATTTCTGTGCATGTGAACAATCTGATACATATTTTAGTATTATGGCAAAGCATACTAAAGATGGGGGTGCTTTTCATTATGCCCAACAGTGTGTAGGTGGTTAGGCAAAAATCTGGTAATATGAATGAAGTGTGTGCCATTTCATGCAAAAGTTTGATTTTGATAATGTTATGTGTAGTTTCGGTTGCAGTGCTTCATTTTGCAGGATATATGAGGTATTTTGCAGTTTGGGTGTGTGGTTTTGTGAATTGTGTTAAGTGTTTTGATAAAACCAGACTAGTTTGAAAAATTGTGTGTTAGCAATTGGAAAAAACTGTAATTAGATAACACCTCATTTGCATATTTAAACATAACATTTTAGAAAACTTGTAATACAAAAATGTTTGCAATTTTTTAATGTAATCAATCAGTTAGGGAAGTATGGTGATATCTACCAGTTAGTTTTTTTTACCCTATTCAACTGGGGTGTTTCGCCTTAAAGGGTTAGTTCACCCAAAAATGAAAATAATGTAATTTATTACTCACACCCGTAAGACCTTCGTTTATCTTCAGAACACAAATTAAGATATTTTAGTCGAAATACGATGGCTCCGTGAGGCCTCCATAGCCAGCAATGACACTTCCTCTCTCAAGATCCATAAAGGTACTAAAAACATATTTAAATCAGTTTATGTGAGTACAGTGGTTCAACATTAATATTATAAAGCAGCGAGAATATTTTTGGTGCGCCAAAAAAACAAAATAACGACTTATATAGTGATGGCCGATTTCAAAACACTGTTTCATGAAGCATCGGAGCACAAATGAATCAGTGTATCGAATCATGATTCGGATCGCGTGTCAAACCGCCAAACTGCTGAAATCACGTGACTTTGGCACTCCGAACCGCTGATTCGACACACTGATTCATAACGCTCCGAAGCTTCCTGAAGCAGTGTTTTGAAATCGTCCATCACTAAATAAGACGTTATTTTGTTTTTTGCCACACCAAAAATATTCTCGTTGCTTTATAATATTAATATTGAACCACTGTACCCACATGAACTGATTTAAATATGTTTTTAGTACCTTTATGGATCATGTGAGAGGAAATGTCATTGCTGGCTATGAAGGCCTCACTGAGTCATCGGATTTCATCAAAAATATCTTAATTTGTGTTCCGAAGATTAATGAAGGACTTACAGGTATGGAACGGCATGAAGGTGAGTAATAAATGACAGAATTTTCATTTTTGGGTGAACTAACCCTTTAAAGTGGTTAGGAAAAAAAAATTACTAAAAATCAATTATTATTATTATTATAATTATTAATACAAAATAAACATTTTCCAGACAGTTTTCTAATATTTGTTTTGATAGGCCTATATAATATAAAAGCCTATTGTTTACTTTTAGAAATGATGTGTTGTGTTTATATCATGCTTATTCAATATTATTGGATGAACTTGCATCTGCAACACACAACCTAAAATATTCCCATCAGCAGATGGAAGCATTGAGCAACATTTTGGGTTGAGTTTGGCATTCAGTCAGTGAACCATCTGCGCGTCCTGTGTTGCCTTCGTGTACAGAACATGAAGCATTGTGGGTGTTGTAGTCAAGCACCTGCCCAAATAAGGCTCATAAATAGGTGAATGGAACTACATTACCCATAAAACCGGAGTGACCAAATCACTTCGTATTCCTTCTGGATGATCTCACAGCAGACTGAGTTCCCCTCCTAATCTCAGGAATGACATCAGAACAAGAGGAAATCATGGAGTTATACATTGAAACATGGGGAATACGTTTATAAAATTGAATTTTATACTGTACTTGAAGAATAGTGTATCTAATAAACTGCATGTACCTCAGATTGGGGATCAACTTCATGGTTGAGAAGGAGGAATTAACGGGCTCGGTCCGTTATCGCCTGTATTAGACTGTGCCGGGTGAGGGCAAACATGTCCGGGGATGAGGACGGGTGTCCCGAGGCGCAGCTTGTCACGGAGGCCGGGCCCAACTGGCTCCGCGCGGAGATCGAGCGCCTGACGCGGGAATTGAGCGAGACGAGCCGGGAGAAGATCCAGGCGGCGGAGTACGGGCTCGCGGTGCTGGAGGAAAACCAGCAGCTGAAACAACGCTTTGAAGATCTGGAGAGCGAATATGAGACCGTCAGACAAGAGCTGGATCAGCTCAGAGAGGTGAAACCAACTCATACAATAACCGTTTATAATGTTGCTAAGTTAACGTTACTTGTTTGTTTTTGTTTTTAAGTAACGGTTTTTTGTTGCGCGCAGCGGCGTACAAAAGAAAACTGTATCGGTCTGTGTGTCTCCACCCATTGTTATATTGTCCACTCATTTTATGCCAATTTATTGTTCTTAACCGTGTACTTCATAAACTATGAAAAGTGAATTTAATAATAGGGCCGTGTGCTGTAAGAAATATCGATAAATCTGCCGATATTTTGCCATTTTGAGATGATCGGTATCGGTCGATTGACAGCTTTGTGAATTGATGATGCAAAAATGATTTAGCCTATTGAGTTATATGTAAATATTATGTGAAATAAGTGTTAATTTAATTATTTATGGGCAGTTGTCTCAATTTTAATTTCATCATGCAGTTTTGAGAGAAATTTAGCCTTGTATTGAATGTATTAAAAATGACAAAATATATGGTAGTTCATTTAAAAGTCTGCAAAATTAACGTTTTGAATTTATACAAATGACACCAGCCGTCAAATTACAAAGGTCAAATGTTAATTGCTAGCTATAAAGATATAAAATAGGCTTTCGGTTTTAAACTGTAATGTGTGTTATATGCTAATCTCCACTTTAAATTGTATTTGAATTATTATTGTGCATGCAGATTTCAAATGAATTTGTAGGTCTGTCTTTTGAAAATTTATTTGTCACAGTTCATTATTGTTCATTTTCTCAATGCATATAATGTGTATTCTGTTGTAGATTATCAGTGATTAGTTTGTTTATTACTGTGTCGGAAAGGAAAAGTATTTAGTTATAAATTATATTAGTTTTCCATAATCTTTATTAGAGATAAAAAGTGATTTTTTTTTTTATAGACAATATATATATATATATATATATATATATATATATATATATATATATATATATATATATTATTGCTGTATACAAAGGCCATACGTTTAATAAAATTACATTTATTTTAGAATTTGAAGCAATCCTTGTTTGTTTTCAACTAAACAAAACTAAAATAAGACCACAGGATATCCTGTCTGTGGAAAAGCAGGAAATCACTAAATACTTTCTTTAATTTTTTACCTTAGCCTATATGTGACCCTGGACCACAAAACCAGTCATAAGAAATGAATAGAATATTCATTAAGAATATTTATTAAGAATAAATAAGCTGTATGTATGGTTTGTTCGGATAGGACAATATTTGGCTGATATACAACTAGGCCTATTTGAAAATCTGGAATCTGAGGGGACAAAAAAATCTAAATATTGAGAAAATTGCCTTTAAAGTTGTCCTTAGCAACTCATATCCACTCACAAAAATACATTTTTGATATATTTATGATAGGAAATTTACAAAATATCTTCATGGAACATGATATTTACTTAATATCCTAATAATTTTTGGCATAAAAGAAAAATCGATAATTTTGACCCATACAATGTATTGTTGGCTATTGCTACAAATATACCTGAGCGACTTATGACTGGTTTTGTGGTCCAGGTTCACATATGTTGTACATTCAACATTCTAGTTTAGTGTAAATAGATTAGTCTTGTGATGTTGGTCAGAGACCGATAATGAAACAATGACAAGAAATGAGATGTTGATGTGAGGCAAGAAGTTCGTTTTTTAAGTGACCAAGACGTTTCTTCTCGATATGACGTCCTAAAATAAACCTAGACTGGGGTGTAGTTTGCATATGAATTGTTTTAGACCTGAATAGACTTAGGTTTCTTTATTTTCAAGTCAAATTTGAATGAGAAACTCTGCACAACTTCTCTCTCTCGCTCCTTTTCCCCTACAACTTCCTGTCAACAACACAAACATGCAGCAAAGCTCAGCCTCAGACATTAATCCTGAGTGTTAGAATTAAAGTTTATTTAGAGTTGTCTTGTCTAGAGCGGTTCTGTATATACTTCCTTCTACTGTAATCTTTTCTGCACGGCTCTAAATAAAGGACGGTCTTCGTCATGTAGTAAGAAGATCTGTGAAGAAATCAGGCTAAAAAAAGCACCTTAGGCTTGACTCATATCCTCTGCCTAGACAGAGCTCACACTGGAGGTGTCGTTGAGGGGCTTCACCTGGAAGCTATTAAACTCTTGTTTAGAAATGCTTTCGTGTATCACTCTAAGCTACTAAAATACTTCTGTAGGTCAGGGCATGAAATCAGATTAGTAGGCAGATTATCTTGCATGAGTCATTTTATTAACAAAAGCAATGCAAACTATATTAATAATCAAAATATTAATACAGTACAGATGGCTTAGATGTAGTCCAAAAAAATTGTAATTTTCAGTGCATAATATGGTTATAAATTTTATCCATGAACATTTTTCCTTTTGTGTAACATTAAGGTTTTTAGGTTAACATTTTCAGAAGTAGGTCTTGTTACTAGTTACTAATTTTTATATATATATATATATATATATATATATATATATATATATATATATATATATATATATATATATATATATATATATATATATATATATATATATTAAAAATTAGGTCATATTTACATATAAGTATGCCCTGTTTAGTAGTCTTTATTTATTTTAATGTATTTATTTTTGTATTTATTTATTTATTTTTACCTTCTGATTAATTTTAAATGGTCATGTGTTGTGGCAAAAAAAAAAAAAAAAAATATATATATAGTATAATATATATATATATATATTGTACTTTATTTTTAAATTGTACTTTATATATATATAATTTATTTTTAAAGTACAATTATTCCATGTCTCTCAAGTAATGTGAATTATCTTGGATATGTTGTAGTAAGGTTTGTTATTCTATTTTCTGCTTTTTCTATTTAGTATTAAAGTGATAGTTCACCCAAAAATGAAAATTCTGTCATCATTTACTCACCCTCAAGTTGTTCCAAACCTGTATGAGTTTCTTTCTTCTGCTGAACACAAAAGAAGATATTTTGAAGAATGTCGGTAACGAAACAGTTTCCATACTATGGAAGTCAGTGGGGTCTGTTTGGTTACCCATATTCTTAAAAATATCTTCTTTTGTTTTTAGCAGGAGAAAGAAATGCATACAGGTTTGGAACAACTGAGTAAATTATGACAAAATTTTCATTTTTGAGTGAACTATCACTTTAAATGCTGGGTGATTTCAGGCCAGTGGAGTGAAATACAAATGTTAAACCATGACCCTTTTTACACATGTGATTCAATCGACCAAAACACATCTTAATACCAAGTAGATGACACTAAATACAGGTGTCTAAAACATTTTGAGCTTGTCCACTTTTGACCACTTCCAGAGGTAGTCGAGAACGCATTCAAAATTGTTTTCATAGTGTAAACGCTCATGTGGTCAAATGCATTCAAACAGCCACAAAAGACCGCCTACTCTCTGCCTAGTGACCTATGTGTAAACTTTATGGGAAGCATGCTAGCTAGATGGGATTTAAACTCTGTTGGCTGAAGACCCAAGTTTGGTTTGAAGATGAAAAACGTACCAAGCATAATGTTCTCTCCCCATTCCTGATTTTGAACACACACTCGGCGTGGTCTTGCATCTGTTAGAGCAGAAACATCTCCTGTTGCATTCATATGTAAATTGCGTGAGCTTATTTTGTCTTAGATAAAAAGATCTGAAAAGGCCCATACGTTTACCCACCCATAGACCCTCCCCTCGAATAAATCAGGACAGATGTGGTCTGGACAAAAGGACAAATGGACAAAAGAGACTAGGTTAAATAGTAGGTCTAAACTTGTCTACTTGAGTTATGATCAACCAAAATGCATCTCAATACCAGGTGTCCACAGGGCACATGCGAGAGTGAACATGGCCTTTAATGTGTTAACGGAAACGTTCACACTGTCAGTTTTGGGGATTGACGACCTTACTTAGTTACAGGTGCGTCTCGAAATGTTCTGTTCACACAGCAACTTACAGTAGCATCTCAAATACTGTGTGTATGAAGTGGAGTCACTCTTATCAGTAACCATTGCAACAATGACCAAAGTAATAACAAAAATGGCGATATTCATAAAACTGAAAAGTCTTAACACTTTTGACATTTCGAGTCCAGTCGAGCCGTGAGTTCATCTGTCAAATCTTCACTAATCTACAGCAGCTTTTATATCTGGGTGGAGCATTTCAGGCGTGTGTAGAACACAAAACTGACAGGAGCAGCTTCGATTGGTGGGGAACAGTGACAGGATCTTAAACCTTCAGATGACACACGGCTCATTTCTCAACTGCTGTAAGTTACCGAAACCCACATGAAAGCCTGCAACGCACGGTAGACATGCGTTTGTGCAGTGCAGACCGACTCTCTTGCACTAGACAACTAGTTGTTCAGTCCGGTTCTGTTTTGTTCGCAGGTTTTCTAAGAATGCAGTTGTGAGTCTTGAAAATTTAGGGGTGTGAGTTTGGTTATGGAATGCTGGTTTCACTCCTGTAAATAACTGAACTGTGTGTGAATGTAACCATTTTACTGTAAAATACAGGACTGACAAAGATAGGTGTAGCGATCAAGGATCAGACACGATGGATCAGACGGAGGGTGAGGTGAAAAGAGGAGACAAGTTAATCCCATTCAAGTATATGAGATCTGCTCTCTCACCTGTTTAAACTCCAACACACACACACATACATTAACTCATTCTCAAAACACTCTTTAAGCACAGGAAGACGTAGTCTTGCCTAGATTAGCATCCTTATGCAAGATGGCAATATAAGATCTGTTTCTAGGTTAAGTCAGTATGACCAAACACACAGCTACTGTAGCAGGGATGCAGAGATATAGATTTTTTTGGCTAATAGAAATATTTTTGCCTGGTTTTCTTTAAGTAATGGCTCCAGTCTAGTGTATATATTCACTACAATTCAAATGTTTTTAAAGGAAGTCTCTTATACTTAACAAAACTATGTTTATTTGATCAAAAATAGAGTAAAAATTTGTGAAAGTGAATGTCATTTAGATTAATGTTAATATGTGCTGCATGTTTTCAAGAACAAAATAAACACAACAAAAATGACATCTGTGAGTACACAGTGGTTAAGAAAGCATCTGATCATAGTGATGCAGATGTTTGCATGAGCTTTGCAATTTGGCACTCCAGTAAAGTCTTGTCATGTTTTACTCACCGGCGTCTGACCTCGATGGACAGAACAGAAGAAATGAACCGGAGAAGATTTTCACGTCAAAGAAGGTGGAGCCTCAGAGCACACCTACCTATCACTGAAAAAGATGCTACGAATGGCCAATACCTATAACATCACCAATATATTGTTCATCTCTGAAAGTAAAAAGAAAGTGCAATGTTGAATTCATTGTTCGTTGTGCTGAAGGAGGTCTGAGCCCACCACAGTCCTATGCCAAATAAACAGTGGCAATAGTATTTACACAACTGCTCAGATTTCTGTTCAATTTAAATTTGTGTCCTAACCAGGATGAAATACTTTGTCAGCTGTGCAGTCCGTCTGAAAGGGTTTAAAGTGTGAAAGAAGGGTAACATTTTAGTTTCCTTCAAGGGGGATCAGAATAAAGTCTCCATCAGTGTGGTCCACAGCTGTGCAGGGGTGGGACTCCCTCGCTATAGAGTTGATACAGCCTATCTACAGGCTGCTGTGGTTTATAGGGTTTGTGACTATTTAAAGAAGCACAAGAGTAAATATTTGAGGCTTCTTAAGCCTAGCAATGGAAAAACAGCAGTTTTCCAAATGGAATGTTCTTTTTGATCAAGATTTACAGTTTTATCTGATTTTACATATGATATGGAGTTCTAGTGTAAATGCACATTTCTACCTAATAATAAAGTCTAGTTTGACAACAGTTCTAGCTTGTAAATCTTCATAGTCTTTTAGATGAACAAAAATTCTAATTAAAAAGTCTACATTTCTGCTGTTTTGTAAGTATTTTCTGTACAGCTGATTGTAGACTGATGCTGCAGAGCGTTTTCTGTGTCAATCTATTACTGTATTTTATGGAAAATTAGTCACATCTGACTGTTGCATCAGGGCAAAATAACATTGTTTTGCAATTTTGAAAAAAAAAAGCATGACTTACATTCCCACTTATATTCTATTTTAGATAAACATCCCTAAATGGCACATAAAAACCAAACTTTTGTGTCAGATTTGGCTAATGGCTATGTGAAGCTGGTTCCTTTCGCTACATAACTTCCTGTTTTCTGTAACTTGTGAGAAACATATTTGAAAAATTAAGACTTTTAGGAAGTAGGAGATATTTTTAATCTCCCCAGGCATGAACTGCTTGCTTATTTGTCATGTTTAATGCATTTGCCATTTAAAACAAGAAATGTAAACCTTATATAAGTCAAATCATTGTCAATGATTCATGTGATATCAATGGTGGTATGACTTAAATCAGTCACTCATCACTAGAGACGAGTCAGATCAAAGGCAGCAGAAATACTCTGTAAAACCAAGCTTCTGTCAAACTATGGGGAAAAATAAGGCTTTTGGGGACAAAAATGTGTTCTCTGACACAGAGCAAAGCTTGTCTGGATTCTGAATCAGCTGTCGTTGGCAAGCGGTTTTGTTGTTGTTAGAGAAGATCAGTCATGACGTCAATTTGTTGTCCAACACAGAAGGATAATTCACCATGGATTCCCAATGGAATTTCAAATGGGCTTTCATATTACCGGTTTTGATATATGAATAAGATCTGTAGTCTACTTCTAGTTTTGTTGTACAATATAAATTGTTACTGATCACTCCAACAATTGATTACTTGCCTGACCACTTTATCTCTTTATTCTCTTTAAATACAGACCTTACTTCTGAAAACTGCTCTTCTAAGAACCCATTAGAAATTGAAAACAATGATGAAAAGTAGGAGCTCAAATGGTAATTCTCTTGTAGGTTGTAGGACTACAAACTGAACAGCTGTGTTGAGGATTTGTTCAATGTAAAGGTCTGCGCAGGTGAGAAGTCTAACATCAAAGCTTAATCTTGCTGCTAAAGTCTCAATGGCAGCCTTATTTTACTACAGCAGTGGCATTGATAAATTTAACAAGGGCTTTTCTTGGTACTAGTTATATTGAGTATGCTCTAAATGCAACTACGGTTGGGTTTAAGCAGAGCAATACTGAGAATTAAGTTGATTCTCAGATATACTAGGAATTAGTTTATGCTTCACAGAAATCATTTTGTCTTTGTTTATAAAATGATAATATCAGAAAAGTAGATCTTTGCAGATCAGTAGTTTAGGAATAGAGAGAAACACACAGTGGAGGTCTGTATGTTAGCATGGCCTTTATCCGCTGAATCTCTGTGCTGGAATCTGAATGAACGTCTAAAGAAATGTCTTGGCAACCCAGAGTGACAGGTGGACAGTTGCCAGATCTTAACAGCAGCTGCTGTGGCAGGAGGAGGACTTAGTGCTGACACCATTTCCACCTCTCTTTTAGTCTCGCATGCATTCTGATATTATTACGATGGGCCAGTGTCACTAATGGATGTTTCTTCAATTTACAGGCACTTTTATTTCCCATGGGTTGATTTGAATTGAAACTAGTGTCTGCTTTTTTCTGTACCTTCATATATTTTTTACTGCTTTATTTTACTCAAATGCCCTTTGTTTAAATGTTATTGTTTTAATCTTGTTCCAGACTCAGATTATCAATTATAAGCCAATATATATTACATTAAAAAATTTAAAACTATGATGATCGTTGTTGAAAATAATGTTTTTTATTTTTAATTAATTTATTTTAAACATTACAATTAATCCACAGTTGTGGCATCATTTTCAACACAACAAACAATTTTGCTCCTAATAATGCATGGTATTAAAAAATGTAAAATGAGGAAAATTCTACTTTGTCAAATTTAATTTGCTAGCTATGAAACTAGACTTTGCGAGACAAAAGTGTCTGCCGTTTTATTCCATTAATTTTGAAAATGTAATTTTCTCAACAATCATGTCCATTTCACAATGCCATTAATACATAATTTGAGGTGTGTTGGAAATGGCACTGTGGTGACAATGTTCATGACTTTCATAAATTGACAGAATTCTCCTGAAATGCATGTTGTCACATTGGTAGTGGATAAATTAAACCATTGAGAGTGTGAAAAGTTTAAGAGGGTTTATTTTCTAAAAGTCTAATGGAGCTGTTAACATTTATGGCTTGTGCTGCCATGGTTTTGTGTGTGCGAGGCAACTCAGGCTGTAGCATGCCAATGACATCATTCAGACTGGCACACAGATTTAGGAGGGAGAAAAAAAGATGGAGTGTTTGATAAAAAGAGCTTTTGAACAGAATTCAACTAGTTTTGTCTCTAGCCAGTTACATCATCAATTTCAGGAAATGAGTTTTACAAAATGACTAACATACATCAAACTTTAACTGTCTGTGGGAATCCGAGGTTTGGGGCAAATCTGCAAAACGGATTTAAAAACTGTAAAATGTGTTAAGCAGAGCTGAGAGAATCATTGTGGATGTGTGTTAAAGAATTTCAGCTGATAAATAGTGAAGATGACTGTCAACCAATAAAAACTACACATAGACGTTGCATGAGATAAGACATGTTGTTAGCATGTCTTCAAATAATGATTTCCATCAACAGTCAAAAATGTACATTTCTTGGGTCTTGATTACATTTAGCCATTTAACTTCTGCCCCATATATCCCATGGTGTTTCTTTAGTACAGTTAAGATTAATATGAACCAAGTCTCCCCTCCCTCATTCAGCCTCCACCCTACAAAACAATAAGTTTGTTTGTAGCATAGCGCTAGACCTTGATAGATTTTATAATTTTAACTACTCTTTCCCTGATCATGTTCACACAGGCATATGGCCAGGTTCACTCCACCCATAAAAAGGTGGCTGCAGATGGGGAAAGCAGGGAGGAGTCCCTCATCCTGGAGTCGGCATCTAAAGAGGCGTACTATGAGCAGAGAGTGCAGGATCTGCAGACTGACCTACGACAAACAAAAAACACACTCACCAGCACACAGGCGGAGAACGAACGTCTGGCCACCCTCGCCCTCGAGCTGAGAGAGGTTTGTGCAGTAGAGGGTTTTGTTAAGTGTTTGCAACTTAAATATTTATAAATGTTATTAGCATAATAATGTACTCAACAGCAAAGGTTGCAAGGTTAAATAGACTAATATTAAACTATGTTTAATTTGAGAGCAGTTATGGCCTACTGGTCAGAGTTGGACTTGTAACCTGAAGGTTGTGGGTTCAAGTCTCAGAAGCGGCAGGAAATGTAGGTGGGGGGAGTAAATGAACAGCGCTCTTCCACTCTCATTACTCACAACTGAGTTTCCCTTGAGAAAGGCACCTAATCCAATCGCTCCCTGGGTGCCGCACAAAAGAAATTGCTTCCCACTGCTCTGGGTGTGTGTTCACTGTGTGTGTGTGTGTTCAATACTCACTGCTGTTGTGTGTGCACTTAGATGGGTGAAATGCAGAGCACAAATTCTGAGACTTGGCCACACGTCACTTTCACTTTTACTGATATCTATGCGTTCATACAAAACCCAACAAACCCAATGACTTATTCCCCCAGTTATGCTCTATATGTGCATATAGATTCATTGATTTTTCCATAAATGTTTGTTCTATTCTTAAGAATAATGAGATTGTGGAGCTGCAGCGCAGTCGTCTGCGTGATGACATTCGAGAGTACAAGATCCGAGAGTCTCGTCTGCTGCAAGACTACACTGAACTGGAGGAAGAGAACATCAGCCTGCAGAAACAAGTCTCCACCCTTAAACAGGGTCAGGTTAGTAGTATTGACCATTGATCACATTTGGGTGTGGTGTGGAAGAGTAGCCAAAGCTCTCGATTAATAATCAAAAGGTTGATGGATCCAGCCCCACAAGGAGCAAAACATACACCATCACTGTGGAGGCACTTTGGATGAAAGTGTCTGCTCAATGATGACTACTACTTCCACATAGTTGCATGTGTACAAGTCTTTGCTGTTTTTGGCTTGTTTATCTTACAATCTTGTATATCTCTGACCTCTTCCAAAGGTGGAGTTTGAGGGACTCAAGCATGAGAATCGGCGTTTGGAAGAGGAAGTACAGTACCTAAACAGCCAGCTAGAGGACGCTGTTCGGTTACGCGAAATAGCCGAGCGTCAGCTAACGGAGGCTCTAGAAACCGTAAAGACCGAGCGGGAGCAGAAAGCAGCACTTCGAAAAGAATTGACACATCACATGACCCTAGGAGACTCCCTTCTTGCTAGCTCATTGGATGGGCTTAAACTAAGTGCAGACGAACCTAATAACGACGATGCCATACTGACATTTGAAAATGGATTTGCTAAAGTCAGTGAAGGTAATGATGAAGATAACAGATTGTCTTCACCCAAGAGAGGCGAAAACTTCCGTCCCGCACCAAGTCTGGTGGATGACTTGTTGACCGAGCTGAACATCTCTGAGATCCAGAAACTCAAGCAACAGCTCTTACAGGTATAGCAATCATTGTGTATACTGTTGCAAATGCAGTCCTTTGCACTTGATTGAAATACTCTACTCACCTTGTTTGTTTCAAACTGTTAAAAATGTAGCATTCTTCCCTTCTATTTCACCTTGCAGGTGGAGCGAGAGAAGGTAGCTCTTCTCACCACTTTACAGGACTCTCAGAAGCAGTTAGAGCATGCTCGCGGAGCACTGGCCGAACAGCAGGAAGCTATGACGAGACTTAGTGATGATTTGGGTGCAATGAGAAGACTGCAGGCAGGCAAGGAGCGGCAGTCGGCACTGGACAGCGAGCGAGAGCGGGACAGTCGAGAGGACAATGATGTGGACTATTATGAGCTGGATATCAATGGGCCAGAGATACTTCGCTGCAAGTATGAGGTAGCCATAGCAGAGGCGGGTGAACTGAGGGGGGAGCTTAAGGGACTAAAGTCGGAGCATGATGAGGTGAGTGGTACTGAGAAATTGAGTTTTGTTCAATATTATTTGTTTTGTTAATGGGTTGATGAAACATTGTGTGGCAACATTTTTGTATGATTCTAGATGAAGGCTGAGCATGAGGAGGTACGGGCACGACTGGAGGGACAGGTGCGTGACCTCAGTGTTCAAGTGTCTCAGTTGGAGAGCAGCAGCCGTGTAGACCGCGATCAAGTTGCTCGGTTGGAAAAGGAGCTAAAGGAAGTGAGTGCAGTTGCAGGCGAGACAGAGGGCAGTCTCAGCGTTGCCCAGGATGAACTTGTTGCCTTTAGTGAAGAGCTTGCAAACCTCTACCACCATGTCTGCATGTGCAACAATGAAACCCCGAATCGTGTCATGCTTGATTTCTACAAAGAGGGTAAAGGAAGCAAGACCGAAGGTAAAGATCGGAGGTCTACATTGACGCAAACCAGCGACAGCACAGCCCAGGCACCCAGGGCCAACTCCACTACTATTGACAGCTCAACTTCTGGGATGGCAGTCAGAGAAGAGCCACGTCCTGAACCAATGGACATCTACAACCTGGTAGCAATAATTCGGGATCAGATCCGCCACTTGCAGAAGGCAGTGGACCGTACCACAGAATTATCCAGGCAAAGAGTTGCTTCTCTAGAGTTGGCCGCAGTGGCAGATAAAGACCAAGCTGCTTGCATGGAGGAGATTTTGAAGCTCAAGTCCCTGCTGAGCACTAAGCGAGAACAGATTGCCACGCTGAGGACTGTGCTCAAGGCCAACAAACAGGTGAGAATTAAAAAGATTAGCTTGGCATGAATGTATATGACGCCAGAATATTGAGCTTGTTGTTGATCATTCAAATGGATTGACTTAGATATTCTGGTTGCACTTTATTTTACAGTACGTGCACGTCTACTTACAGTGTACTTTCCTAAGAAAGTACTGGGTAATGTAAGGTAATTACATGGGTTAAGGTTAGGTTCAGGGTTAGTACCTACATAGTTATTGCCCAGTTATTGTAACACATGGGGATCGGGACTGTAAAATAAAGTGCTACCAATCTTCTTAGTACATTAAGAGCTTTTTCTGAACTGTGATGTGGTTCTGTCCTTCTTTAGACAGCTGAGGTTGCCCTGGCAAACTTGAAGAGCAAATACGAGAATGAAAAGGCCATGGTCACCGAAACCATGATGAAGTTAAGAAATGAGCTCAAGGCTCTTAAAGAAGATGCTGCCACTTTCTCCTCTCTCAGGGCAATGTTCGCCACCAGGTAGTACAAGAACACAACTGAAAGTTGTTACTCTTCCAGCTTTTTTTTGTCTGGCTCAACTTAAAGGGTAAGTTCACCCAAAAGTGGAAATTATCCCATAATTTATTCACCCTAAAGCCATCCCAGGTGTATATGACTTTCTTCTTTCAGCCCAACACAGTCGGAGTTATATTAAATAATATCCTGGCTCTTCCAAGATTTATAATGGGAGTGAATGGTACCATTTTTTTTTTTAAGCCCAACAAAGTGCATCCATCCATCATAAAAGTAATCCATTCCATATGTATAAACTATAATCACTGGCTTTTGCAAAAACGGATTGCTTCGCTTCAGAAGGTCTTTATAACACCCTGGAGTTTATGATGGATGTATGGGATACTTTTCATTTTTGGCTGAACTGTCCTTTTAACCGAGTAACTCCACCATTATCCATGCTACTGTCCAGAAAACAGTAGGGGTTACTTAATTCAGGAACTAAATCTGGTTTACTACATCTTTCTTGCTCTATCCCTCTTTCACTGTTTCTTCTTTAGGTGTGATGAGTATGTAACACAATTGGACGACATGCAGAGGCAGCTGGCTGCAGCAGAAGATGAGAAGAAGACTCTGAACTCCCTCCTGCGTATGGCCATCCAGCAGAAACTGGCCCTCACTCAGCGACTGGAGGATCTGGAGTTTGACCACGAGCAATCCCGAAGAGGATCCGGTGCTGGGCCAGCTGGCCGTGGGAAGGCTCCATCTGGGCGTGGCAGAGGACCCTTGTCTTTTTCCAGCCCCCATGTAAGTCCTAGACTTCCCTGTAAGAACAGGCCGCAACCACACGGCCTCGTTGGAAGTCCTGCGGTTTTCTGCAGCGAGAAGTATAAAATTCTGTGTGACGCTGGATCGGATTAACACCTGTGTGTAACTGTCACTCATCAGCATCCTCATACTAACTAACATTCCTTTTACTGTATGTGTGGTTGGGACAAAACAACACTAGCATGATTGTGCTAACAGTTCTGATGGCTTCATTAATACTTGTCTAAAGTTGGGGCTCAGTCCTTCTCCTGTAGATCTACCTGGAGAGAATAGATGTGTTGCTGCTAATGCCATTCTACCTACTAGGGTTATCACGACCACAACAAGGCTTGCCAGTTCACTAAAAAAAATAGTGTTCTTGGAGTTTTGCAAAGATTTAATAGGTGAACTTCAGTATTTTTTGCAACCTTAGTATTGACGTGTGCCGGTATTTTTAACATCCATACTACCTACTATTTTTTTAATATAGAAAGCAGTCTGTAGTGTATGCAAATGTCTGGTATGCATTGACCTATTACATATATGACCAGAGCAAACTGTAATGTACAATGCAATGCATTAGTTCCATTTCCAGTGTACTTAAAGGTGCCCTCGAATGAAAAATTGCATTTATCTTGGCATAGTCAAATAACAAGAGTTCAGTACATGGAAATGACATACAGTGAGTCTCAAACTCCATTGTTTCCTCCTTCTTATATAAATCTCATTTGTTTAAAAGACCTCCGAAGAACAGGCGAATCTCAACATAACACCGACTGTTACGTAACAGTCGGGGTGTACGCCCCCAATATTTGCATATGCCAGCCCATGTTCCCAACATTATGAAAGGCATTAGACAAGGGCAGCCAGTAACGTCTGGATCTGCACAGGTGAATCAACAGACTAGGTAAGCAAGCAAGAACAATAGCGAAAAATGGCAGATGGAGCAATAATAACTGACATGATTCATGACAACATGATATTTTTAGTGATATTTGTAAATTGCCTTTATAAATGTTTTGTTAGCATGTTGCTAATGTACTGTTAAATGTGGTTAAAGTTACCATCGTTTCTTACTGTATTCACAGAGACAAGAGCCGTCGCTATTTTCATTATTAAACACTTGCAGTCTGTATAATTCATAAACACAACTTCATTCTTCATTTCTACATTCTTCATTCTGTGGGTGTGGAGCACGAGAATTAAAGGGCCAGTAGCCCTGAATCGGCTCATTTATAATGATGCCCCAAAATAGGCAGTTAAAAGAATGACTTTAAAAAAATCTATGGGGTATTTTGAGCTGAAACTTCACAGACACATTCAGGGGACACCTTAGACTCATATTACATCTTTTTAAAAAAAGTTCTAGGGCACCTTTAAGCAGATACTTTATATTGTGTTGGAAC
The DNA here is from genome assembly GCF_024489055.1 of Chanodichthys erythropterus. NCBI lineage: Eukaryota > Metazoa > Chordata > Actinopteri > Cypriniformes > Xenocyprididae > Chanodichthys > Chanodichthys erythropterus. The sequence goes on along the minus strand of NC_090226.1, from coordinate 5,762,808 downwards.
TAAACTACATGAATATCTAATACAATGTCTAGCCATGTTAAAATACATCTACGTCCATATCTAAATTTGTCTTTTCTGTCTGAATGTTTGACCCCAATGTTTCTGCTTGAACACAGCCAGCATTGAGAATACTACTGAATGTCATTGAGTTAAACCCAGTTTCACAAAGCTAGTCTGTTAATCTCTGTGTCAGTGGGAATAAATCTGTGTAATCCCAACAGAGACGCACCTTACTGAGCCTTCTGGGAGCTTTGCAATCCAGGTTGCAACCCTAAAGGACATAATTGATGCTGCAGATATTTTTGCTAATAATATTACAAAAATGAAAGGTCTTTTGTTAAAGATGATATCTAGATTTGTGTAAAGATTTCTTAAAGATGATGTTAGCATAAAAGGCATTAACTTTCTCCAAGATGAATTTGAGAAGTTGGTTTCAACTGTGATTTTGTTGTCATGTTGTTTCATGTCTTTGTTGATTTACTACTTCATCTAGCCATTCAGCCAGCATAACATTCATTGTCCATGTTGTCTTTCACAGTGGTGACTCTGTCTGAACCACTGTGGCATGCATGATCTGCTCTCAGTCTCAACACTTTGTATTAGTTTGCATGTTGTCTGTTGCATGTGAGTCTGCTGTCCATTGCATCAGGAAAAGTGAGTCTTCTGTTTTGCTGTGTACTAATGGGTCTAACTGGTCTCGTTGTTGACTGTAACATTCACTTTGTCTACGTCCATGTGAACTTGACTTATTAGGATATATTATCTTTTTAATTGACATTGATCATTTATGATGTGATAATTCTGATGATTGTTTTGTTTCTCAATTTTGCAGTAATTTTATTAGCTCTGGAGTTTAGCCGCAAATGGCTTCCTTCACTCTACACTATACGTCCAGAATACACATGCCTGGTTCAAAACAACAAATTTGTCCCTGGATGTGGCTGCAAGAAAACACAGGCTCACATGTAAAGCCAACCGGTCTATGTAATCATTATTCTAACTGTTACTGTGGTATTTTTTCTTCTTTTCTCTGCTTTGTTTTTTAATGTAACTGTGCACTTTTAGTGCATTAGTTAATATTATGTAAGAGATGCACATTTCAGTATATTTAGCACATTTTTTGTTTTGTTCTTGCAAATTTTATGTATTTAACTGAAAAAAATAATATAAAAACTATTTGTTTGTTTTATAGTATTTTAAGTGCTTAACTGCCAGGTTCTAAGCATATTCCAGGGAGGAAAATGATGTTAAATAGGCCCATATATGTTTCTTGTTCTGTTCTATTCTAACTGAACACTATCTTTCTAGTCATGTAGTGTAACTCCACTAAAAGAACAACTTGACTTTGACTTGCTCCTGAAAAGATTGGAGTCAATTTTCATAGTGGGTCACGGAAATGTTAAATTCAAGACATTTTATAAAAAAACAAATTCAATTCCAAATTGGAATACTTTCTACATTTTTTGCCAAATACTGCATTAAGGTCAGCATTTTGTATTTTACAATGCAATACATCTTTGTTTTTAGACATTATCTGTTTTGTATAACCCTCTCCTAAGACCTCCTGTGCCTTTTATTGGTTTTTGTTTTCATGAACAATTCTAAGAGCCATAGTCTTCAGTTTTTCTGTCAGTCTCGCTGGACAGTAATTAAACACTCCTTTTTGAAAGTCAACTCAGATTGCTTGTTTAGGAGATTTTAAATGTTAGTAAGGACTAGGTGTGTTAAAATCATACATTCCTTTGAGGAAGAAATGATTTCTGATGGCGGTCATGTTGTCTGTTGGCTTTGTTAGTCATTATTTTCCTATGTTTAACCTTGATAATATTTTGTTTGTATTTCAGCAAGCAGAAAACTTTGCCTCAGAACGAACATTTGTGCCATTTCAAATTTAAGACATTGCAAGTTTTAAATTACCTTTTTCCTTTCCTTTTTTTTTTTGCTTTTGACCACAAATTAAGTGCAATTTTGTGCTGTTTCTGGAGTGTATGCAATAGTTTTCTATTTGCTGAAAACCGCTTCATCAGCCATGTCATAGCTTTGTGTGACATTTTGAGTTTATTTTTACACATTTGTATGGAATGACCTCGTGTGTTCATATTTATTCATAACCTTGGGTATCATTCAGTATTAATGACTAGGATTATATGCATTATAACTGGCACATGCGCTGCCTCTCTTTGCATTTCTACTTGAAATCTTACAGGTACAGTGTACTGCATATACTGCATCACCTGTGTGTGTGGTTTTTTTTTTGTTTTTTGTTTTTTGGTTTTTTTTTAACAGTACTGATGTTAAAGTTGTGCTTCTTTTCTAAACACTTGAGCTTCCCTGTAGTTTATCAAGAGGAACACATTATAGGCCCATGTCTGTCTTAACATTTCTCATTTGACAACGAGCAAAAAAATAAAAAACTAATGTAAAATATTGCATTTGTGTGCAACTTAATGTCTGTATAGATATAGTGTGTATGCTTATACATGTATATGTATGTATATAATTTATTTATAGGTTATAAATTCTATTCATTTATAAATTACGTACGTTTGTGTTTATTATACTTTTCGGTCAACTACTAATATTCAGTTTTGTTTCATCTATGATACTAAGAGACTCGAATCTATGATGTTGCGTGTGTAACATTAACATTTTTCCCATTTTGATCGGAACTTCCGGTAATTTTCACCATGTTCTCCGCCCCGCCAATGCCATGGGCGTTTCCAAACAAAAGACAACAGAGGGCACTTCAGAATGGGAGGTCAGTCAAACTTTGTTACTGCTGTTTTGTTTTATGTGAGCTATAAATATGAACTCTAAATAGTCATTTTACTTTATAAAGTGTGCTTTGTATGATCCTTATACACACAGCGCACAAACGAGCTTGTTCGACTGGTTTTGCTTCGACAGTTGTCGTTGCTCGATTACGTGTCTTAAAGTCTACTTTGCTTAATATGTTGCATTTCAGAAGCACTATAACCTGTTAATATTGTCCTACTGAGCTTATAAGGCGCCTTGTTGGCTAAAAGGCATAAAAAAAACCCCTCAGTTTACCTCAAAAGTACGTTTGACAGTGTTGCTCTTGCATTCCCCGTGTCTTTGCTCAATATAATATTATTCATGAGGTGGCGACACCTTCTGGCCGAAATGTGTACTGCATTCATTTTAATAGAATGGATTATTTAAAGGATTGGTTAATACAAAAAAAGTAATTTTTGCTCATGTTGTTCTAAACCTGTCTGACTTTATTCTTTGTAAATGACAGAGAGCTTCCATGAACAGCTGCGAATAGACAGCCGGTTCCTGAAATCGGACCGACGTCTGGATACAGAATTGGTGGATAAACTCATCCTGCAGCTGAACAGAATCTACCCACAGATCCTGACTGACAAGGAGGCCTCCAAAGTAGGAGCTCCACCTTCAGTAATACAGACTGTCCAGTTGTCTTTTAGGCAAGATCTGTAAAATAATGATAATGATTTTCCCAAATATTAGTTCAGGGATTTGGATGTTCCCACCTGTATCAGGCTGGCGGAGCTGCTGTCTCATCTACAGGAGAAGGGAGAGGAGGCATGTCGAGAGTTTTATCGTGCTCTTCACCTCCACGTGGAAGACGTTTACTTCAGCTTACCCACACGCCTCAAACTCAGAGGTTGGCAGAATCATCATTTTCCGCTCATAACCACATCATTCTTTTGAGGATATTCATTTAGTTTTGCTATACATATAATTTCTTATTCGCAGTGGTTGTAGAAAAGTATTTAAGCCTGTTATTAAGCCTCATTTAGGGGCTACACTCACACTCCTCTCGGTCAAAAGTGGCCAAACAGTAAAATCAGTTATGTCTTTATTCAACAATATTTTTTATTTCATATTTTGAGGGTTTTAATGGTACTGAGTAATATTTATACAATAATTATGATACATTTGTTTCTACAATTTTTTACAATACAATAAAATTAATCTGTATGACTTTTAAAAAAAATTATATATATATATATACACTACCGTTCAAAAGTTTGGGGTCAGTAAGATTTTTTAATGTTTTAAAAGAAGTATCTTCTGCTCACCAAGCCTGCATTTATTTGATTAAAAATACAAATAAAAACAGTAATATTGTGAAATATTATTCCAATTTAAAACAGCAGTTTTCTATGTCAATATACAGTAAAGTGTCACTAATTCCTGTGATCAAAGCTGAATTTTCAGCATCATTACTCCAGTCTTCAGTGTCACATGATCTAATATGATGATTTGATGCTCAAGAAACATTTATGATTATTATCAATGTTGAAAACAGTTATTTACATTTTTATTTCATGATGCTATGATGAATAGAAAGTTCAAAAGAACAGCATTTGTCTGAAATCTAAATCTTTTGTGACATTAAACACTACCGTTCAAAAGTTTGGGGTCAGTAAGAATTTTAATTTTATTTTTGGGGGATAGAAATAAAATTACTCAATACTTTTATTCATCAAGGATGAGTTAAACTGATCAAAAGTTACAGTAAAGACAATTATAATGTTAGAAAATATTCTATTTTAAATAAATGCTGTTATTTTGAACTTTCTATTCATCGAAGAATTTTGAAAAAAAATTATACACAACTGATTTCAACAATGATAATAATAATGAATGTTTATTGAGCATCAAATCAGATTGGTTTCTGAAGGATCATGTGACACTGAAGACTGGAGTAATGATGCTGAAAATTCAGCTTTGATCAGAGGAATAAATGACACTTTACTGTATATTGACATATAAAACAGCTGTTTTCATTTGGAATAATATTTCACAATATTTCTGTTTGTATTTTTAATCAAATAAATGCAGAAGATACTTCTTTCTAAAACATTAAAAAAATCTTACTGACCCCAAACTTTTGAATGGAAGTGTATGTATTTTTCAATGAAAAAATTCATTGCTGTGTGCCTTTTTTCCAGCATCAAAAAAAAAATCTTTGTATTTTCATATATATATATTTAAATTTCCCATTAGTTCCCTTGGCGGTCATTTTTTGAACACAAGGAATAAAAGGACCATTTTTTTAGGACCATTTAATCTTTTTGAATCATGTCCACAACTTTTTTGTGTGTGTGTTTTCACATAGCAAATTCCACAAAAGTCAACAAGTACCATACCATTTCGATGAAGTAAAAAAAATACAAACACAAAATTTTCCTCTAGAGATTTAAACTTGACATGGAAGCATTTTTGGTTTGACCACCAGCTTTTTTTCCTTTTTGTAGAGTCTGGTGATCCAATCAGCCCAATCCCGATTCCCACAGAGAGACACGTATTGAATGACCATAGTAAGTGAGCCTTTTCTGTGACCACACATTAGTAAATGCAAACAATTTACATAAATTAAGTTTTGTCTTTTTTTTTTTTTTTTGTCATTGCACAGGTCCGTTTTTCTTCCTCAGTTGTTTCAGTGTGGCTGTAGGAGCAGCTCTGCTGTATTACTATGGTGGTAAGTGCACAAACTTGTCAATATCTTCATACCTACATCAAAAATGCATTCCTGAGACTGAAAGTGTCAAAATATTTTTATCTGCAGAGTCCAAGCAGGTGTCAGGCTCCAGCAGCGCTCTGGGTCTGGCTGCGATGGGTCTTGGTAGAAAAGTGCGAGACGTTCTCATCTGGTACACAGAAGATGGAAAATAATGTTTTGCTGCCTTAAAAAAAAAAAAAGAACACTGCAAACGATTTAGAAATACTCAAATATCCATGTCAAACATATCCAAAAATATTTTAATTCAGGTTTTAAAAAATATGTACATACTTCGTATATGTATATACATGAGGCAAGATTCCAAAGATTTAATTTGAAGGTTTCATGCCTAACTCTGGAATCTCTTGTTACAATTTTAAAACAATATAGTGATTTATATAACTGTGTAACATACAGTTATGCATTTGAAATAACAACCATTTACATGCAATTACAAGAGCAGGAACTCATTACTATTAAACAAACTCTCTCACACTAAAGTATTCAGTTGAAGTTAACATGCAAAGCTGCTGTTAATGTTGCAACACTTCTTTTGTTTGTGCATTTGTCGTAAAAACACACCTCAAACTCATCTATATATTATGTTTAGTCATACCTTTTAATTTTCGCAGACTTTCTAAAATTATATTAGTAAAATGTGGACACAAACGGTTCTACAATTCCAAATTCACTACAAAACTGGATAAACATGACAAATTATATAGACACTAAAGTCTAAATCTGATCCTCAGAGTATTGGGAGTTTGTTACTTTGTAATACTTTTTTTTGGCTAAGGTTTAAACAAATATATTTTATTTAAGCATGTTTATATAGCTTACTTTTATACTGGCAGCATGTTTGCACTGGTTTGTGTACTAATAATTGATATTGTCAATTTGAACTCTCGTGGCCTTGTTTCTGCAGTGTGATTGTTAGACAACTATTTTGTACATCAGCCTAGAAACATTCACAAAAGTTATCTGAGAAACTGTATTTTTTTGTCAGGGTTTAATAAAACTTTTATTAGACTAAATAAAATTATGCTTTGGAAGTATTACTAATGTATTTAGAGATTAATTTGATTTTCATGTCTTGATATACCTAAATAAACACATGTGGACAAGTTCCAAAAAAATGATCTTTTTATTGATGTCAGAATGAATGTTTTGCCCTTAAATACAGCAGCAACATTATTTAAGAAGACCAGTGTGCATTATGAACATATGAACAATTTATCTCTGCACTGAAATAATGACTAAATGCATTTATTTTTAATGATTTGTTTTCTTTTATGACACAATGCTGTTATCTAAAAATGAAAAACATCTTTGGTTATTTATACAAGTGATATTCATAAAAAAATTAAAAAAGTTCAAGAAATATATAAACATTGGATCGTAAATAATCACATATAAAAACCTTAAACAACATTTAAAAAGTCAAAAACATTTGAAAGAAAAATACATTATGTATCTCCTAGCCAGTAGAGGGCGCTCTTATATTATTACAACAACCAAAAAAAAAAGCAGCTCAATTTATGATTTTTTTGGTCGGATAGTAAAAGAAAATGTACTATATTTTATATAATTTATATTCATGTGTACTGAAGTTACTGAGTTTTGTGAGAAAATATAATTTCTTGACAAATTACATACTTGAAGTTCAATCAGCTTTAACTGCAAGTACCTTGTTTTCAGACCTCGTAAGCAGTTTATCCTTCATTTGTCTTATTCATGCAACAAGACCTCTAGATATGACCTTTGACTAAAAACAAACACAAACGTGCTGTGCAAGTGAGTTACAATGTGTTGAACCCATAGACTGGAACCACATATAAATGAATCCATACATTTCCTCTCTATAGGCCGCTAATACAGTGATGGGAGACTATCAGGTAGGCAGTATGAAGGTCACATGATTTGAGGTGTTATTGTTCATTTCAGCCTTGAAGGTATCACATGGACCATTGTTTGTCTTTTCTTTGGGACTTAGATTAAGTCAGAAAGTAATGGTTCTAGCTGAATGTTCCAATTTCACCATTATTGTGCATTATATAATTAAACAATTACCCATATAACAATTATATGTAATTGACATTTAAAAAAAAAAAAATTGTGTTAATCAGAATTCATGATTCACAAGTTATATTATCTAACCTGTTGTCGCCTCTTTTTTGGGACTAAAAACAAAGTTTCTCCATGTAAAACATAAGGCATATTTACATAGAGGCACATTTGATAATATTTCGTTTTTGATAATAAATGTCCAACTATATATACCTTTAAGAAACCCTGAGCAGCATTGCCGGTTATGATTTCTTCTCTTCTGGTCTTTGGACGCCAAATGCTGTGATGAAAACATTCACAACTACGATGACAAACACAAGAGCTGTGACGATGTTTTCCAGAAGGTTCAGTATGAAGTGTTTACTTGAGTCATTCAGATTCCACTTCACTGTAGAAAAAAAGCAATAACAGCAGCTCATTATGTAATTCAGAACATTTGCATAAAAGAAAAGGCTATTAAACTGATTAACAGCTTCTTGACTTAAATGAAAGGTCAAAATATGACAAATTCAGGTCTAGAAAATAATTGTATGGTGTCAAAATGTCCAAAATCACACACTTTACTCACTGCTCAAGTTCAAAAGAACCTTCAGTATTAAAAATGAAGCCTATTTTCCCCCAATTACAGCATGATTCTAGTGGAAAGCACAGAGTTGTGTTTGAGGAAATACCAGAGTTAATGATTGCTAGAAACATGAGATTTTTACGTTGAAAAGAGAGGAAGTAACATTTCTCAAACTATGTCAGAACCTCTTTATATGATTGAAACCTTACTCCAAATTGATATTTAGAGTGATTCATCTCTCTCATTTATGGACAAAAGTAAAAGTAAAAGTAAAAGCATTCCTGGTGGAAAACACCAAAATGTTGCAGGACTGACTTTGACCACCTGATACAGGCATCATGAAATACTAAATGTATAACAAACTTTCTGCTATTTCTACACTACTAGTACTATTTTATCTGTTTTATTATATTGTTTTATTATGCAGTACTGTATGTATACTGTAATTAAGGATGTTTTCTGTATGCGTGAAATGCTGTTTTTAATTAAACTGACTCACTATCTCCTTTTAGACATTATTATTTGATCAAATGGCCAAATGTTGAAGGAATAGTTCACTCGAAACCCTGTATAACTTTTCTTTCTTAGAAATAGAACTCAAATTAACAAATATTAATATTTCGATTTAATACAATGAACTGTAACCAAGATTTTCAAGGCAAGATTTTCAATCTTCAATCTTTTTCTCATACAAACTTAACACATGGTCTCAAAAGACTTTGACTCAAAGTGTCTAAATTGTACTTACTACTTTTACGATGTTTTAATATTTCTATTTGTCCTTATATTTGATTCCCATTTTATAGTTTAATATAAAATAGATGTTTTTTTTCATGCAGTAGAGTTCATATGCAATACAAAGTAGGATATGCTACAGTAGTAATGATATGTTAGTACTAACAGCAATATGCTTTGCATTATAGAACTGATCAAATTCCTTAAGCTTTTGTCCACCTCATTTTGCAACACGGAAGCGAGCTATTTTCTTCAAATGTCTTCGAAGACTTCCACTTCTTTAGTGTCTATAAATAACTAGAAGAATAAGCACTAAGTGCAGTGAACGGTTAAACTACTTGCGTTACAAATCAGTGTGTTTATGATTATGATAATGAAATCAAAACAATATGATAACAAAAGTTTGCAATATAAAGCAGTATAACAGAGTGATTTTGAACAGTTAAAATAACTGGAAGCGAATGACACTAGAAAGCAGACACATTCAAGTGACAAATGCCTGCACCTGCTCTTTTGTTAAAAATAAGGTGGATATCCAATCCTGTATTAATTCATTCTTGTCTCTATATTTTGAAGCATGTGAATATGGGTTGTCTGATTGGATGAGATTCTCTTACCTATGAAGATGAGCAAGATCCCCACGATGATCTGTAAGATGAGGGAGATGCTGATGAGGCTGATAATAGGAATGTAGAAGGAGAAATTTGGTCCCAACTCCAGGACGGTCTTCAGCTGGGATGCGTTGGCCATCAGCAGCGCTACATCCAGCATGCTCTCCGCTGCACTCTTCTTATTGGCATAATGGTTCATGTTAAGTTGGGTGTTTCTTGACCAGCGGACCGGCCGAGGAGGCTGAACACAACCACGAAAATGAACACACGTTACTTTTTACATCCATAAGGTAATGGATCATGCAATGTTTACAGTTTACATTCTGCAATATGTTTGCAAACAGTGTTATTTATATACTATTAATATTTTTGCCAATATTTTCTACTGGCTTTTATTTTTATATTTTATTTATTTATTTTAATTAAAGCTGCTGTCCGTAACTTTTTATTTTTTTGGTTACAAATGATCCAAAATCAATTTCTGAGCAAGTACATAACCAGCCAGTGTTCAAAACTATCTCCTTACCTTAGCCCAATTCACAACAGTAAGCTTGTAATAATGTTTTACAATTCGGGTAGTGCTGGTGGGTTTTCGCGGGAAATTCGAGCATATTGCCGTTCGTCTTTGCGTCACATCTGTTTACATGAAGAACGAGTCCCAGCTAGTAGGCTATATCGCATGTGAGGTGTATCATTTATAGCCTTTTCTCACAGCAGCTGCAATAATTAAACTTATCATCTGGATGGGCAGATTGTATGGCATGACAAATTAATGTTCATGATCAGACTGTACAGAAACTGAAATCTACAGGTAATGCTAATACACACTAAATACATAGGCACTCAATGCTGATGTTGTTAACATTAACAATTTGAGAACAAAATATCGCAATAATAATAATTTGCACGGTTTGATGTGATCCGAGCTAAGAGATCATTACATTTCATCACCATTGGCAGCGCAATTTACTGTAATGCTTTTTTTTCCTCAGTCAGAACAAAAGTGGCAGACGTTACTTACTTGTTCAGATGACATTTTCTGGTATAAATTCTTACTTTGGTCATACTTCAAGACTACAATCTGTGATTTCGAAGTACAGTATCCACACGGATGTGGTGATTGACAGCAAACATTAGATTCCTCCACGCTGAGGCACAACACGCGTAAAGATAATAATTCCGCAAACAGCTGCAATTGCCGGTTTCAAGCAGAGATGGCGACAAGGAGGCAAAATTACGGACTGCAGCTTTAAATTTTTGTTGTTTATTATATTAATATTTCAGTTTTATTTTTTATTTATTTCCATTTTCCCATTTATTTATAATTTTAGTTTAATTTCAGTTCACTTCCAATGCAAGGCAATATTTCTAATTTATTATTTACTTTTGTTTTTCATCCAATATTTATAATTTACTTTTTTTTCTTTCTTCTTTTCAATTAACAATATTTTTTAGTTAATGATATTAACCCTATTTGCAAACAGTTTAATATGATTTACCCAAGTGAGAAAAGGATCCTTTTTTGGAACAACAACCAGATTTTAGGGTTTGGGTTATTAAACATTATTATCAAATTATGTTGCTTATATTTTTCTCTGATTTAAGGGGTAGGTTAAGGGTTAAGACTGAGTACCGTGATTTTGATTAAGCAACATGCCCCTACTTGGGTAGATTGCCGTATGTTTAATTCGATTATGGCTCTTGGAGACTTACGATTTGCGTAGAATTTGACTTCTGCACAATGGTTCTTTCTCCCCAGCAATTACCCCATCTATTCTTTAGATGGATTAGACATATGGGTCATCTACGGTTATATTTTTAGTTTTAGAAGGAACTGAAAGTCACTTGTTTTTTTCTCTTTAGGATATGAGATGTTTGTGGCATGCATGAAAGGAAGGGGTAAGTGGTTAGTTGACCCTGACATGATTTCCTTCCTTCTGTTTTAAACACAAGTGTAGTTTGGGTCATTGGGAATCACCGTTAGGGCTACAGAAACCTCTGCACCACAGAAACTTATTAAATGTCAAATTAATTCTCTAAAGCTTTAATTCCAGTAGAATTTGCTATTTATGACTGATCTTTAAATGAAAGCTTAAGAATTCTCATCCAGTTAAAGCTGATTTTGGTAGATTAGAATTCCTCACTGTGATGTTCTGAAAACAACTGCACTATGAAGGAATAGAGTCACTGGTCACATTAACAACATACAAATAATAAGTGTTGCAAAAGTTCTATTATTAAGCAATAAGACATGAGAGTCTTTGCAATATAGTTATTTTACCATCGGTAAAAGCTGTTCTCAAACAAAAAATTTAGTAAACCCAATTTAGTAAATGCATGCATAGATTTTTTTTACCTTGTAATGTGAGAAGAAAATACATTTGATCTTCCAGTGAAAACAATCAACTTCTCTCTGGTGCCGTATGCCCGACTTCTCCAATGATTTAATCCACTTAAATCCCGCCCCTCCACAATCGATTACTTTCTTTTTTCAACTCAACACCCACATCTCAAAATCCAATCAACAAGCGTTGAATAGAACCAAGTCTCCATCCTACATTTTTTAATAATGCGTTTCACGGTACAACACAATATGGAAGAAACGATCTTTTGCAACTTCTATTTTACTGCTTTAATAGTCGTAAAAAACAGCCTATTAGGTTACTTTCAGACTGGACCCAAAAGTGGCCCAAACCCAATTTTTTTTTTTGCTCATATGTGACTCAGATCTGTTTTTTTACAGTGTGAACACCACAAACCACATGGAATCTGATATTTTCGATTCCAATTTTGCCACTTCCATATGTTATCCTAAATCAGATAGAAGTTTAGAGAATGACTCCCATCAGCACAGAATTGTGACGAATATTTATCTAGAGCAGGGGTGTCCAACCCTGCTCCTGGAGGGCTAACGTCCCTTCAGTTCCAACCCTGCTCCAACACACCTGTCTGTAATTATCAAGCAGCCCTGAACACCATGATTAGATGGTTCAGGTGTGTTTGATTTGGGTTGGAGCTAAAATCAGCAGGGCGGTAGCCCTCCAGGACCAGGGTTGGACACCCCTGATCTAGAGTGACGTAAAAGTTGCTCAGTCTGATTGTTCAGACTGAGGTCATATCTGATTTAGGACTACATATCAGAATTGAAAAGATCACATTCCATGTGGTTTGTGCTGTTCACACTGTTAAGAGAAAAACAGATCCGAGTCGCATCGGATTTCAAATAGGATATGGCCCACTTTTGCTTGCAGTCTTAACTTAGCCAAAGGCACTTCTGTTTGTAGCATATTGCTTTTATTAAATGGTGGCAATAGCAATAATAAAAAAAGGACACCAATGTTATCATTTATTTATAATAATCGTTATCAGAACCAGAAATCTATTTGACGAGTTGTAGAATTCTGTGGGCCAGATTCACTAACAGCTTGCACCAGTGCAAACCCACTTTTGGTGTTAAAAAACTACTGTCTGGATTTAGTGAAAAATTAGCGCTGAAAAGGCACGGACAGGGTTATTTTTGCGGCTGACCATATTGCATATGCAAGGAGTTTCCCTTTCAGATGCAAAATTTATGGGAGGAGAGTATTCAAATGAGTCATGCAAGGTGATTTACTAAGGTTTGCGCTAGTCACTTTACTGGTATTATTTAAAGCACAAACAGAGATGCTAATTTGCGCAGCTCTAGGTAGATTGCGTCGGCCATTATTGAAATGATCCGGCTGTGTCTGTGCTCTTTATTAATTTGTGCATCTTCAACAGATCTCATGCAGAACTTTCCACTCCCATCTGCGCTTTTTTGGAATTGCTCTCTTATGCTAATTTGCCCTGTTTAGTAAATCTGGCCTTACGGCTTCTATATTTAAATTTCAGTAGAGTTTCAGAGTTGAATTCTATTGAATTCTTATTGAGTTCAAAGTAATACACTTCTGAGTAATTTGAGTTTTTATAGTCCATGAGTCGAACTCACATTGTACTTTCGCTGCACATGAAAAAGCTAACTTTCTGATAATATACAGCTTGGTAATGTGATCCGTGAGATTTACCGTTCTGAGAATACTAAGAGGACGAGCTCTGTATGCCTCTCGCTAATATGGCTCTGTGAACACAAAAGCATTATTCTTCTCTATTATGGGGAAGGAGAGATCAGGCTGCAAGTGTGAGCATGGTCTGATGTCATTTTGTGTCACATTATTACATCTGCTTTGTGTAACTTAACTCTCACCAGCCTGTCAGAAAACTTTGTTTGTGTTAAAATGTAAGTCTTTAGTGTTAACCAAAAATGTAAGAACAAAATGACTAAGTTTATGAAATGGCAGAAAATGTCTCATCGTTGGATAAGACTGACTGCATATACCCAAACATTCTCCAGGCTCTTCAATGGAGGGCTGGTCAGGTGTTGACTTTGGGTATGGTTCAGTCCAGCTGCTCAACAGAAAGACTCTTGTGCCTACGCTGAGAGCGCAAAGAAAGTAGAAAAACACCCTCTTTTCATGACACCCTTAACACTGAGATGCTGACACTTATAAAACACCCTTCCTGTAGAAAACTGAACCAATAATCTAAAAGTAACAGCCTGGGGTCTCTTCCTCTTTCTCTGTCCTGCTATGGATATGCAGCTCTGTTAAAAAACCAAAAGATTATGTAAGATGCTAAACCGGACATCCCAGAAAAGTTCTTCTGGCTACGCTTAAATTAAACAAATGCTTGCATACACATAAATAAAGCTATCATAAACATAAAGACATTGCAACCCTGGCAGATTATAACGACTTACATGGGCTGCCTAAGACAGTTCAGCCCTTTTTCAAAACCCTTTCATAGTTTCTAATATTAATATGCTATATATGTAATATATTCATTCTGTAACTATTATTGAAAATTAATGCACAGCTGAGGTGTTAAAAACCAGTTTGCATATATTTTAATAAAGTCAGCGGTCCAAAGTAAATTATTGCAGTTTCCACATGTATTTGTCTGTATGTGTTTATCTTGTTTTTTCAGACTGTGTTTAGAACCACTTCACTATGTCACATGAACAGCTCAGCTGTCATTACTAGTTAAGAAACAATGTGGGAAAGTGATATGTAACTGTAATGCGATCAAAAATCTTAGAACTACAGTACATCCACACTTCAGAATTATATTTTTGACCTTTAACTGTGCTCATTCCTTCATGTGTTGAATGTAATTTCCTTTTTTCTTCTTTGCAGGAAGGACCTGTGGCACTAGATTTAGAATCGGGGGTGCAGTTGACCATAATATTACTCAAATATTACATCATACCAAAGGTGGAGGCGTCTTTTCCACTTGGCATTGAAATTAGCCACACAGAAATCACTGCCCTTTCAGTCTGTCTAAACACACAATAACTTAAACATTGGTGTTGCCCACAGGAATGATGATATGTTTGATTTTGTGTGTCTCGGGATGTTTATTGGACGAAAAAACCACTGCTAGTAAGATGTTGCTCTAGTCGTTCTAACCACTCAACCTCCACCACTTTTCAATGCAAACATTAATGGAAGTGTAAGAACAACATATTAGAATTCTTTAAAATGTTTAAATTCGTGAAAAGCATTAATTAATTGTAACATTAGAGACTTCGAATGAGAAATGGTGATCTGTCACATGATCACCATTTCTCATTTGAAGTCTCTAATTTTACAATTAATTAATCGAATATTCGAAAATCGTGACACATCCCTAATATATATATATATATATATATATATATATATATAGATATCTATATATATATATATATATACACACACACATACACAACCCAAGTTGGGTTGAAAATAGACAAACCCAGCGGATGGGTTAAATATTTGCACAACCTGCTGAGCAGTTTTATTTAACCCAACTATTGTTTAAAAATTACTATATGGCTGGCTTAAAATGAATGTGAATTATTAATAAGAAATTTAATAAATGTTTAATTATTATTCATTAAACTTATTATGAATAAATGTTTATTTATTAAATATATAAATAAATGTTAATTTCCATTTTAAGCCAGCAATACAGTAATTTTTAAACAATAGTTAAGTTAAATAAACTACCCAGCAGGTTGGGCAAACATTTAACCCAACTGCTGGGTTAAAACAACCCATTCGCTGGGTTTGTCCATTTTCAACCCAACTTGGGCTGTTTTTAACCCAACATTTTTTTTAGAGAGTATATATAAATATTGGGGGAAATGTTCACACTCGGAATTTTGTTCGCAAACCATCTCATTAAAGTTACACTCTAAAAAATACTAAGTTAAAAATAACCCAAGTTGGGTTAAATATGGACACTCCAGGGATTGGGGTGTTTTGACCCAGTTGTTGGGTTAAATGTTTGACCCAACCTGCTGGGTAGTTTTATTTAACTCAACTACTGTTTAAAAAATACTAAAATGAACCCCAAATAGGTTGGAAATGAATATTTATTAATGTTTAATAAATGAACATTTATTACATTGCTTATTAATAAATGTTCACCTTTTGATTATTATTGTTGCCTCTAGTAATTATATGTATGATTTTTAATTTCCAACCTATTTTGGATTCATTTTAAGACAGCCATATGTAGTGTTTTTTTATTTTTTATAATCAGTAGTTGAGTTAAATAACACTACCCAGCAGGTTGGAGAAATATTTAACCCAACTGATGGGTCAAAACAACCCAATCGCTGGATTTGTCCATATTTAACCCAACTTGGGTTGTTTTTAATCCAGCATTGTTAGTGTGTAATTATCACTTGTAACATTGAAGTGACTTATGTTGCATTTTGTGTTATTTTGTTAATATTTAGACTATATAATTATTTTCATGTCATGTGCAACAGTAATGGTGTGTTTGTGTACACAAGGCTGTACATTGCATTTTATATTTTTAAAGGTGAGTTATTTATGTATCGCCTCAACTGACAGAGTTTATTAGTGTCTTTCAGAGTCTATTGTTGAGGGTTACACGGCTCGGTGATCTCATCATCAGTCTGGACGCGGTGGAGCCGAACACTAGAGCAATGAATAAGAGGTTTGTTCCTAAACTTTAAACCGCTTTTGAGCCGCCTAAGCTTTCATGTTGACCAGCGAACACTCGTTGCCACTTAAAACCTTCCGTTACTGGGAACAAACATCCCGGACAGTCGAAAGCAACTTCGAAGATTTGTAATTATGTAAGATTTACCCAGCGGGACACACCATAACATCCCTTCATTTAGACTCATCCATGCAAGTGCTTTCATTGCATTGCAGTATGTAACGTATATGAGCAGCCTCACTCCTATAGTGATCTTCAAAAAACACAGAAACGCTTCCAGCCTCCTCAAGCACAACTCTTTGTCACCGTATTCTTGTCTAACTGGATTTCATAGACACCAATAGGTTAAACTTTCACACTAACATCCCATTGGCGGGTGCGTTTTTGATCGTTCTGAATTATATTGATCTGTTCATAATCACTCACCTCTCCCGAATCACCTCTGCTGGCACCTCCATTCAATTCTATCTCTTCTGAAGCCATAATCCTTCCTTTGATTATATCTAACAGTCCGTGAATAGCTGGGTTTCAGCGTGTTTGTGGTGCATTATGATCTCATGGACGATGAAAGGAAAAGGGGGCTGGACAAACGACTGCCAATCAATGCAGTCTGATTCATTCTGTTGAGTCGGATCTTTTCAATCATTCAGCTGAACCGATTCATAAGCATTTTACTAAACGAACAAAAACGTTTTCAGCTGGAAGATATACATTTTAGAAGCGTTTAATGTAAATGCTAATTACATTTGCTTGTTTTTAAATGTTGGTTGTTTACAAGCAGGATCATGGCTGCAAAAAAACAAAAACAAAAAAAACCCCACAATTATTAATTGAAAAAACAACAACAACGTAATAAGCAGTAATATGTGCTATTTCAGAAATGTTTAGAGTACATAAAATGCCATTTTTGGATATAGGGACCAGTCTTTCATACGGTTCTTTTAAATGAATTGTTCGAAAGAACCGACTCTCGGAAATGAGTTGGACTTCAAATCACTTCACATCAGGCTCGATACTTTGTCAACAAAGTTAGCCGCCGATTGCCGACAATCTAATACCAAGGTTCGTGCTCCTATCAGTGTAGAAATTATTAGTGATAGCAGGCCTGCAATAGGTCTGTATGATCACTCCCAAAGTTTTGCCACAACGTGGAGGCCTAATAGCCTATTCCATTTGGAGATGTGTTGACATGACTGTGTGAGCCCAAAAACTGACCTTCAGATCGTTGATTCGGTGCCAAAAGATACGCAAAGGAGAGGGAAGAGAACAGACTTTGAATGTCCATGTAACCGGATATCTGTCTTTGTGCTGCCATCTAGTGGTGGTTAAAAAACACTCATAATTCATATGTATTGGTTGCTCAAAAATTCAGTTTAATAAATAAAAATAATTTTAATTCTCATTATTATTAATACAATTAATGATATTAGCTATATAATTGCTGTTGTTGTTATTAGCTACAAGGTGTAAGTAAAGTAGGCTATTCATATTAAAATTCAAAGACATCACAAGTTCACTCTGATAACTTAACAGATTTTGTGCAAGCAAAGTTAGTTGATTTAGGGTGCTGTCTATGTCTGTAATTGGAAGTTTGCAGTTATGAAAAGTTGCTGAATTCAGCAACACCTATACAACTTAGTCAGAAAGGAATATCCATCCATTCCTTCTATCCTAGGAGACTCTTGCAGGTAAAAAAAAAAAAAAAAAAGTAGCATCAAGCTATATCTAATGAGTCATATCACAGTTAAATTTTCCAAGTACTGTTTTTAGATTGGGAGGAAATTCTGAGTAATCATGCACACTAGATATATTACATAAAAAAGTATTGTGATTACATACGTATTGTACATTACAAGTAATGTGTTACTTGTAGTGCTTTACTTGTTACATCAAAAAAGTATCTAATTACGTAATGCATGTTACGTGTAATGCATTACTTTACTCGATACATAAAAAGTAATCTGCACATTACTTGTAATGCATTACTTTACTCGTAACATCGAAAAAGTAATTAATTCCATAAAGTGTTACATGTAATGTGTTACTTTACTCCTTACATCAAAAAGTAGTCTGATTACATAATGCATGTTACTTGTAATGCATTACTTTACTCGATATATCAAAAGTAATCTGATTACATAATGGACGTTACTTGTAATGCATTACTCCTTACATCAAAAAGTAATCTGATTATGTAATGCACATTACTTGTAATGCATTACTTTACTTGATACATCAAAAATAATCTGATTACATAATGGATGTTACTTGTAATGCATTACTCATTACATCAAAAAGTAATCTGATTACATAATGCACATTACTTGTAATGCATTACTTTACTTGATACATCAAAAATAATCTGATTACATAATGGATGTTACTTGTAATGCATTACTCATTACATCAAAAAGTAATCTGATTACATAATGCACATTACTTGTAATGCATTACTTTACTTGATACATCAAAAATAATCTGATTACATAATGGATGTTACTTGTAATGCATTACTCATTACATCAAAAAGTAATCTGATTACATAATGCACATTACTTGTAATGCATTACTTTATTTGATACATCAAAAATAATCTGATTACATAATGGATGTTACTTGTAATGCATTACTCATTACATCAAAAAGTAATCTGATTACATAATGCACATTACTTGTAATGCATTACTTTACTCGATACATCAAAAATAATCTGATTACATAATGGATGTTACTTGTAATGCATTACTCATTACATCAAAAAGTAATCTGATTACATAATGCACATTACTTGTAATGCATTACTCATTACATCAAAAAGTAATCTGATTACATAATGCACATTACTTGTAATGCATTACTCATTACATCAAAAAGTAATCTGATTATGTAATGCACATTACTTGTAATGCATTACTCATTACATCAAAAAGTAATCTGATTACATAATGCACATTACTTGTAATGCATTACTCATTACATCAAAAAGTAATCTGATTACATAATGCACATTACTTGTAATGCATTACTCATTACATCAAAAAGTAATCTGATTATGTAATGCACATTACTTGTAATGCATTACTTTACTCGATACATCAAAAATAATCTGATTACATAATGGATGTTACTTGTAATGCATTACTCATTACATCAAAAAGTAATCTGATTTCATAATGCACATTACTTGTAATGCATTACTTTACTCGATACATCAAAAATAATCTGATTACATAATGGATGTTACTTGTAATGCATTACTCATTACATCAAAAAGTAATCTGATTACATAATGCACATTACCTGTAATGCATTACTTTACTCGATACATCAAAAATAATCTGATTACATAATGGACGTTACTTGTAATGCATTATTCCAACACTGCTCATTTCAGATGATATTGAAAGCACCTACTAGCTACTACTACCTACCTAACAGGAAGGTTTTCTCAGAGGAGAGCTATGTTTGAAATGTGTCCATCTTGACCATAATCTGAATTATCAGCTAATAAGGTTAAATCGACATACTCCAGTAGACTGGAGGGAGCGTGAGCATTTTCTACATAATCTGGCTTGGGTTTCCACAGTTGTACTTTCAGTTGTAGAGATCTCTGATAGAATCACATCCTCATTTTAATACATTTTAATAATAACATGAAGTTATTATTATGTTTAATACAGTATTTCTTCAGTTAAAACCATAAATGCATACTGTCCACTCAAGTGGACATCAAAAATCTTTTTTTAAAATATGTGTAAAAAAAAAAAAAAAATTCATTTCAAATCTTGTTTTCCATGCCCTAAGAGCAATAAAAACATACGGGAAAAAATCCTGACTGAGGTTATAATTCATGCATGAATGGGTTAAATTGGCTATATAAAAGTTTTCTCTCTACCTTTATATTTTCTGTATTGGATCTTTTGTATCTGAATAATTAATTAAACTATTGTAAAACACCTTTTTATTATTTATTTATTTATTTTTTAAATGCAGGTCCTATTCAGTAGGCTATTCATGGAATGTGCCTACTATCTTGGGTCAGAGCAGAATAATTTAATTGTAGTTTAAGAGAGAACACTGACAACAGTTCAATGTGTCAAGTTCTTAAAGTACAGACTCATGACAGAATAATTAATTGCATTAGCCTATTACCGAAAAAAGTGCAGTTTCTATAAATACCTTAGGCGATGTGTAAGATTTCTGACCCTCACTGCACATTTCTTTTAAAATCTCTAAATGATAAAGATTATCCTTTTACAGTATAATAATTCGTCCATACACTTTCCATTATTGAACAGAGCACTTAGTGATTTTGTCTACAATACAGGCCTGAAAAGAACACATTTTTCAGTCTAAATTTATATGACTCACTAGACTAATATATGTCCATATTTGCCTCTAATATCTCAAGCACAAAAAGTGCTGTTGTTACAACCTACCCCATTACTGGAGTGAGTTGTTACACTAATGGAATACATTAGCATTTTTCGTTTTATCCCACATCTTATATATTAAAAAAATGTCATTATAGTACAACTTTTACAATCTAAGGTGTTGAGGATGTTTAATTCACCCCTGTAACATTTCTAACTGGTTAAAAGACGCTGTTGCAACTCAGCTATAATAATGTAAACGGTACTGTACATGTTATTGCAGAGGGAATACGGAATAAACACAGCTTCCTCCAGTAGGTGGAACATTCTCTTTCAGCAAGAGAGGACGAAGAGGAGGGGAGGGGTGAGAGAATAAAAAGCATCGTCATACAACATTCATTCATTCACATTAAATATTCAGCAGTCTTAACCAAGTCACGTGGCGAGAATAGGAGCTATATTAAGCATGCTAGTAAAGGTATTTTGTATGTAAAGTTGCTATAAACAACTTCAAACTTAGTTATACGACCATATTAGTTCAATTATATCTGACGATTAGTTTTGTGTCTGCAGGACAGTGACGTGCCCTGTTCCGTCCTTCAGTGGATCTAATGGTCACGTCACGTAGGTTTGGGCGGACCCAGCGTTCCGTGTGGTCCACGACGACCCGTGTTGAGGAGGATAAGGGTACCGCCTAAAAACAGACGCTTTTATTGGACACACAGTGTGTTGCTAGGCGCTGCAGGATGTCCGTAACAGCGCATCAGCACTGAAAGAGAAGCTAACTATGAATGCTATAACATAACGAGGGAGGAATCTTTAGGGAGGTGTCGGTGCCGTATTATCCGAGATGAGGAGAGCATTGCCGCAGTGAGCAAATAATCTCATCAACGGGCTATGGATTTCATGTCCCTTACAGGCGCTGACATTTATTAAGAAGCAAGGGTACTCGGGTTTGAGGCGGCTATGTGGTCGCTTGGTGAAAGTAGATGTCTGAGAGATCATTCATTAAAATCTTATTTCAAGGGACAGCTACGCACTTTATAGTTTTGTGGCGGATTAAACAACGTGACAACCTCTGTCAGCTGTCCAGCATGGTGAGTTAGATACTGATACTAGTTTCATATTGAGTAAAATTGTAAAGTATATTTGTGGCATGAATTTCTGATTTAAGGGAGCTTGCCTTGTACTTGAAACATAAGTTAATGCCATTAGTAACTATATATTTTTTTGTTTTGCTCTTTTAACTAATTGTATAAATATTTGATTATAATTAATATTAGCTATTATATGTAAACGAGGAGTCTGGCAGTCGGTCCTCAAAGGATGCCGAACTGCGTCAGTACAGACTGGCATTGCAGGTATGGCAAACCGTTTTAACATTTATTCCTTTAAAACTAACTAGTGTCTATTCTGTTTCTAGTTCTTATTTTGTTCATTACTAGTAAGTAATCCAATAGAAAATAGTACATTTTCAGTTTCACTAACTATTTACTAGTCACTAATTGTTACTAGTACCATTTCAAATCTTTAATATAAAATAACTAGCCATTCTGACTACTTATTGTATG
Organism: Chanodichthys erythropterus; assembly: GCF_024489055.1. Classification (NCBI taxonomy): domain Eukaryota; kingdom Metazoa; phylum Chordata; class Actinopteri; order Cypriniformes; family Xenocyprididae; genus Chanodichthys; species Chanodichthys erythropterus. The sequence goes on along the minus strand of NC_090226.1, from coordinate 5,740,360 downwards.
GCAAGTAAAAAAAGCTATTTTAACTGGTGAGATTAGAAATGTTACTAGTAACGATTGAGATTCGATTTTTTTTATTGATATTTTTATATATTTATAATTATATACTAGTAAATATGGAATAGATACTTGTAATTATTGTGATAGTGTTCTCGCAGCTAGAGAAAGAATAAGTGTTAGCGTGTAATGGACAATTTGCTAACTAAATATATACTTGTGAATCCTGGGATAAGTGAAATTAAAATTGAATCAGATACCAGTCATTATTGAATTATTTACTAGTAGGAACATTGCTAGGAACACAAAAATAGATTCTTGTTAAAGGAATAAATGTTAAAACTACTTGCCATATTGCAGGTGCATTCATTCAAGGATATCCACACAAACGGCTGAAAGTCACAGATGAGGGTCCAGCGATTCACTGGTCATGGAAAACCTGACTGGATCCAACTCTGAGCCGCAGCCTGTGGGCTCCACAGTTTCTTCTGTCCCCTCAAAAAAGACTGGCATTTATGAAAACGGTCATGAACATCCCTCTCATACGGACCCCTCAGCTGCAGCACACAGAGGGGCCAGCGATCCAACTACGTACCCCCTATTAGATTACCGAGGCCTGGTCCGGCAGCGATTTATACGCAGAAGTTTGTGGTTCTCCGAGTCAGAGGATCAAGAACTGGAGGTTTCAGAGTGCGACACCACCAGCAGTCCTGTTAAAAGTGCACATATTGTGGTCCAGAGGAGTTTTGATGTGGAGAGTCTGGTGGGACAGGGAGAGGGTGTAAATGAGAACCTCAGCAAAGAGCCAGAGACAAGTGAGGCTGAGGAAAAACATGATGCTGAACCATCTGAAACTTCCAAGAGCGTGGAGAAAGCTGGGAGTGACGAGAATGAGGAAGAGGCCGAAATGAAGGCAGTGTCCACCTCTCCTAGTGGACGCTTTCTTAAGTTTGATATTGAGCTTGGCAGAGGGTCCTTCAAAACAGTCTATAAGGGCCTGGACACTGAGACATGGGTGGAGGTGGCCTGGTGTGAACTTCAGGTGAGCAAAAAAGCAAGTACAACTTATACACATTCTCAATTTTAACCACTGGCATTTCAATTCTTCAAATGTTTGCATAGTTGGCCTTCTCTCAGTTTTTTCCATAAAGGCTTTTTCTTTGGTCTTCCTAGATTTTGATACGTTGTATTTAATATTCACTGTAGAAAAAAACGTGGGATAACCAACAGATCCACTTAATTTGTTGGGCGTAATGACTTGGCCAAGCTCTAGATATGTAGGACATCAATGATCTAGAAATAAAAACTGAACTGTAGTTTGTTTAAATTTGTTAATAACAACAAAGTCTATATATTTTTCTGATTGATCCTGTTGCCATTCAAAATGCTTCCTCCTTGCACAAGTTTGCCGGGTCATCTGATATGGCTTCTTCCTTTTATCAGCACTATTGATTGTAAAATGGGGAGATTGAATCACCATGACCACTTCTATATCAGATTTCCTTTGTTTAGTAGTGTTTCCGTGTTGTTGTCTAGAATCATTTGAGGTTCAGCTGAGTTCAACTAAGATTGCTGGGTGTTAAAAAAAATTCTGAAATATTTAGAAAGCCCTTTTATGTCGAGTAAGAGAGTGATTTCAACTGCGACGTAATACCTTCTGCAAACAGCTTTGTTCAGCTTAGCCTGTGCTAAAACATTTAATATATTTATCAGAGCTCACTCAAATATCCCAGTAGACATTTACAGTAGAAATGCTGTAGGGTGTGGATACAAACAAACTCTGGAGAGCAGCAATGCACATCCCTGGGGGATCAGTCCCCTCTGCATAGGGGTCATGTGACAAAGTCTGGTCATGTGAACTTACCTGCTGATATGATGCAACTGCAGTTATCACAGTTTCTCATAGTATTCTCCTTCTCTCTCTTTCTCTTTCTATACACACACACACACACACATATATATATATATATATATATATATATATATATATATATATATATATATATATATACACACAAACACACACTTGACATATATAATGCACATTTGCCCTTTATAAAATAACTCTACTACTTTTTATTTTATACAACCTACACGCTCTTTCATTGAGAAATACTTTACTTGCTAAGCTTATTTTCATTTTGAGTAAAAAAGACAAATTCTGCATTCACTGTCCATGGGAGGATGACTAGGCAGTTATGATCTCTGGAGTTCTGATGTTATACATGAGGATGGTCTGGATTTGTTTCTATGTGTGGGTGGTAGAACAGTATTATAAGAAAGAGGACTCCCTTTCAGAATATAGAGTAATATTTGTAGGATTTTTGCTTTGTTTCTCTAAATGAGTGACTGCGTTTTTCTACTTTATTTAATCTTAGAGTGTTACTGTATGTACTACTACAGCCATTGTTTGGGGCATACTGTCAGTTTTGGTTAGGATTCATCCTGCTTATGAATCTTAATATCACATGGACAGAATTAGGGCATAAAGCATATAGTTATTCTGCTCTGTGCATAGCAGCATCAGCAAGCCAAAAATTGCTGAGGCTCCCAAATTTGCAAGGAGAGAGGAGAGTGAGCAAGGAAGAGACAGAGGAACAGGTCATATGAGGTGAAGATGGCTGTGTACTAAGGAACATGGCTACCCTCACATCAAGCAGTAGCGTTCTCAAGACAATATATTCCTAATGGACCATTTTATGTACAGCTGAACGCCCAACCTGATTTATCCTTAATTTTTCTGATAGGGCTGCATCAGGAGTTGAAAGTATGCATGAACAAAACTGTTATCTGTCTGTGATGGAGTCTTTATCCAAGACACATATTAGGAAAAGATCTTAGTGCCACACCCTGGCCATGCATAAAAGCAAAAAGCTCATTTCCTTTTGTGAGAGCTTTCGATTTAGCACACCTCTGAAAATAATCAATGTCACAGTGTTTAATTTGAGTTTAAATTATATTAGAAATGTAATGAAAGTTTGGGATAATATTACTACCTTGGCCTATTTAACTATAACATTTTGATTCATGGCATTGCATATAAATTGCTTCTGTTTTTTCTTATTTGTAAGTCACTATGATAGAAACAACCTGGGAATCTGGTAACATGTTTGGTCTGAAATGCTTGTAGTCTATAGAGTAAATTGGATGGAAAATTAAGAATAGGGGGAGGTCGAATGAAATATATGACTCTCTGTGTGTCCCTCAGAGTTCATGTGAGGTGTTAGATGGCGCAGTGTGGGGGTGAGTCTCAGAGGTTTTATGGGGTTGCACATTGCTTGATTGTGAGGGACAGAGATGTTACAGATACTCCCTGTCAGCGTTTAGCAAATTTAGAAGCAGGAAGAGGGCAGATGCAAAGGTATTGATTTGGTCAGCATCTTGACCATAGATACACGCCAGAATGTGAACCACCAATGACTCTGTAACTGTAGCATTTTCAAGCCTAGCACAACTGTACCTCACTAACAGTTATATTTTATACACTGAATAAAGAGACTTGGGGTCAATTTCATGTTATTTCAGTTCTAATCAGTTTTATCTGACAAACCCCAACACAAAATGTTTGGGTGAGCTTTTTGAATTATGCTGTTTGTGTTAATTATATTTTCTGCATTGTACTCCATATCTAGGGGCTACAATATGTTAATCACACATCTCTCACAATGAGGAGCATGCATATTTTACCTTTCATGTTGCATCAATATGCTTTAATAACTGTAGTTTAGTTGTTGTTTTTTAACCTCTTGCCTGAGTTTGATCTTCTTCATATCATGTTCAGAGATATTATCCCCAGCCCCACAACCACACAAACTCAAAAATACAATAAAACAGATATATTGTCTATCCTTAGAAAGCTATTACAGGGAATGTGCGCTTTAAATCAATAAAGATTGACCTAAAAGTCTTCAGAGAGCATGTCTTCCACTGGTCAAGAGTTATTTCATATAGCTGTCTTTTCACTGAGAGGATTGAGTTTTCAGTGTGGCAGTTTGGTAAATTCAGTTCAGTAAACCAACCTCTTGTTACAGTTATTACCATTGCAGTTTGTTTAGCAGTCCATCTCTCTTCCTGTTCATCTGCCTCTCTCACTTTTCTCCTGCCATATACCTGGATCCTCAAACACCAATGCCTGAATCTTGCCGTTCCAGGATCGTAAGCTGTCCAAGGTGGAACGTCAGAGGTTTAAAGAGGAGGCAGAGATGCTAAAAGGTCTTCAACATCCAAACATTGTGCGCTTCTATGACTTTTGGGAATCTCCTCTTAAGGGGAAGAAGTGCATTGTTTTAGTCACCGAACTGATGACATCTGGAACACTGAAAACGTGAGTCACATAAAACAAAGACATGCAACAACTGATGCTATCACACATGGGAAAGTAACTTAGTTGATATACAGTATAATGTAGTATTGAAATCTTGCTATGGGACAATAAGGAATGTACAGTAGATCTGCCCTTATGACAACTTGTATTCCTTTGCTCAAGCCCAAAATGACATGCTCCTGAGATTTTGAGATATCTACCTGTTTCTAACCCTCTAGAAATTGAGATATCTACCCCCGTTTCTGTTAATATGTAGGTATCTGAAGCGATTCAAGGTGATGAAACCAAAAGTCTTACGAAGCTGGTGCAGACAGATCCTAAAAGGTCTTCACTTCCTCCATACGAGGACCCCTCCCATTATCCATCGGGATCTGAAGTGTGACAATATCTTCATCACTGGTCCTACAGGCTCAGTCAAGATTGGAGATCTTGGCCTGGCCACACTAAAGAGAGCTTCCTTTGCCAAAAGTGTAATAGGTAACAGTCAGAAGGGTGACGAGGGTTTATCAGATTAGACTATATTTAATACAACATTTAAACAGCAAGTTTAGATGATGTAGATTGTAGCTTGTTATGTGGAATTTATGTTGTTTCTTCCTCTTTTAGGCACTCCAGAGTTTATGGCCCCTGAGATGTATGAGGAGCACTATGATGAAGCCGTAGATGTGTATGCATTTGGGATGTGTATGCTAGAAATGGCCACATCTGAGTATCCATACTCAGAGTGCCAAAATGCAGCACAAATCTATCGCAAAGTCACTAGCGTAAGTTTGAGCAAACTGCTTCTCACTGACCCAACATTTTATTTTCAGAATGGAATGTTATTTGTTAAAATGCTGTATCAGGTCTTACATAGAGGGCCTTATTCATGAATTTTCCCAATCAATTCAATGGCATAATAATGTATCTGTAATGCCAATTGCAGTCAGGTATAAAGGAATTTTTGCTTTAAATTTTCTTTTCACTCTCTGAGTGTTTCCAATGAAACAACAATGTGTGTGTGTTGTGTGTTCCTTATTAATTTACTTCACAGGGTGTGAAGCCAGCCAGTTTCAGTAAGGTGGCCATGCCTGAAATAAAAGAAATCATTGGAGAGTGTATCTGCCATCGCTGGGAGGAAAGGTGAGTCCATCAGCTGAACAGTCTCCTGTTACATAATCATAAAGGTCAAAAGGCCCCTGCTCCTATCAGACATGGCACTTGTTGTATGATCAGACAACCTTTTCCTGGATAGCTGCGGATTTATTTAACTGATACGATTTACAGTAATTTGCCTTTGCAGTAATTCGAACCCTGCTATTGACATTTATTCTCGCCTGGTTATTAGATGTGTCTGATTGTAAATTGCCTGCATAGGTTGTTAATCAGTTAAATAGATCATACCATTTGCTACAGCAACAGCATATCATTGTTGATTGTCCTTCAGATGCCAGACTTGATCTTTTTCAGCTCTTTACAAAACAAATCACATCTTTTTCTCCTCAAAGGTACTCCATAAAGGACTTACTAAACCATGCATTCTTTGCGGAGGACACAGGTGTGAGAGTAGAGCTGGCTGAAGAGGATGATGGCAAGAAGTCTTCTATTGCTCTCAGGCTTTGGGTTGAAGACCAGAAAAAACTTAAGGGAAAGTATAAAGACAGTGGTGCTATTGAGTTCACCTTTGACCTGGAGACAGAAGTCCCGGAAACAGTTGCCCAGGAAATGGTAGACAAATGTGATTTTTAGAAATGCAAAAATTTTAGACACATACATAGACATGCATAACATACTTTGAAAGTTTAGAATAGTATTTAGAATGAATTCACTACTTCAGAGTTGTTCAATGATCTGTTCTGGCAGGTGGAATCTGGCTTCTTTTTAGAGATTGACGTGAAGATTGTGGGAAAGTCTATCCGCGACCGTGTGTCTCTAATAAAGTGGAGACGGCAGCGGATTGTCTCAGGCCATAATGGAAAAACAGAAGAGAGCAGCACCAAGACTGAGACACAGAATCTCCTTCAGGTGCCCTCCACAGGGCCACCATTGGGTGGACCACCCAGTCTTCCATCCGAAACAGAGGAACTACAGACTGAAGCAGTCAGTTTGGTCTGCAGTGTCCCGACTAGTGCAGCTACAGCTACACGTGAGAGACAACTAGATGTGTGATTAAAAAGACCCAGCCTCAGATAAATCTATAAATGAAACTGGGGGATCAAAGATATCTACACAAAAGATGATAAAACATTTTTTTCAATGACTTTAAATGAGTCATATGTAAATAGGTCTAATAGCCAACCTATAAGAACCAATAAGATGTAATGTACAGTATTTCACGATTATACAACTTACATAATGCAGGTATGCCAAAATTTCACTTTCTTAAATAACTTGTCTATGCACTTTGTGTTGTTTGTCTCAACAAATGCAGCAGACAGCAGTGCAGGCTCAACAATGATAACAGGTGCTTCAGGCAACCAAGACAGCACCTCTCAGCAGTCCCTTTCTGAGTCCGTTTCCACTGCACAAAGGATCTTAAGCCCTCCAGCACAGCTTCAGGTTCAGTTGCCACAGGGTACCCAACAGCCATCTACTGCACATCCGCCTCTGGGGACTCAACAACAACCTGCTCTACAAATGCATCAAGTTGTCCCACAACAAACCATAGGCCAGTTACTCCATGGGGCCCAGCAACAACCTAGTCCTCAGCAACCCCAGGGAGCCCAGCAACAGCCAGGTGGTCCCCTGCACCAGATTACACAAGCACAGGCCCATGGTTTGGTGCCTCAAGCACCCCAGCAACAACCCACCATTCAGTTGCACCAGCAATATCAGCAGTCAGCTCATCAGCTACATCAAGGGGCTTTTCAGCAGTCTTCAGTACACCTGCATCAGAGCTCCTACCAGCCATCACCTGTAAGTTTATACTTAAATTCACTTCATCATTGTAATTTGTAGGAAAACTCCAAGACCACCATCTTAATACCCATTCCTTTCTTCCCTTAGCACTATGTTTTTTATCACTGTCTGAATTTTTAAAAAATGTGTCTTTTTCTCAAACTGTGACTGAATGAGCAGAGACATGGCAGTATTCCTGATGACTTACAAAGACCTTTGCCATTCTCTGATAACTTGGCGGGGACCAGGCGTAGCAGCACTTCATTCCTTGACACATTACAGAGGAGAACTGAACTACACGATTTGTTAAAGCAACTGCGTCATCAGACTTATAGCTGTCCCAAACCTGAAGCAAGTTCTAGGAATGAAGTGAATCAGTCACCGTCTACAAGTGACTTTACAAGGTCGTTCACAAATGACGATCAGGCACCAAATAATGTGTCTAAAGACACTGGAGCCTCTAAATATAGTTCACAGCAGGTAAAAATGAATTCACAGTCCCAGACAATGCCATTTGGTCGGAGGAACTCTGATGCCCACCCACATTACTGCCAGGCTTGTATGGCAATGTTGCTGGCTGTAAGATCAGGGGGTCGAGGATCTCTTGGGCATGCCTCTTCACAATCTTCCTCCCATATCCACCAAAATATGCCACCTGTTTCCTCATTAAAACCATCATTATCACCTCATCTGGCTAATCCAGACTCTAGCTCACCAATTTACATGACCCCACAGTCTCCATATATATCTACACTACCTGCAAAGCAAGTTTCTGTTCTTGCGAACATATCAAGTTCAATACCAGTTCAAGTCACCCCACCCTCTCCAGTCCATAAAAGCCATTCTCCTGCACAGATTCCTACCATTTCCCCTGTCTATATATCTATACCTTCACCAGTTTACACATCTCCCAGACATATGTCCTTATTTTCACCAGTTAATTCAACTTCCCCACTCAAGTCATCATCTCCAGTTTCCCCTATCTCCTTTATTGGGCCACATTCCCATAGTTTGGGAGACAGCTCAGATTTGTCTCACCTCGATCGCTGTCTACATCATATCATCAATCGGCGTACCAGTTCCCCTGTCTTGACTGACAAGGCACAGCCTGGAGATGGCCACAGTGATGCATGTGTTAACCCGTTCCATGTACCTCAATACCAAAGCCTAAGCTCTTTGTGTGTACCCCTATCACATCTGGAACAAGGGTCTTTTACTGTGCAGGACAGTGAAGTTGGACCAGGTCTTGTGGTAGGTGAAAAATAAAATGTACTAGCTATGATCCTGGCAGAGAAATCTAGAGCAAGAGAATCGCTTTTGCCTCACCCAAGCTTCTTCACCTTCTTTGAAAAATGTTGCATCCAGAATACAGTATGTTGTATTGCTGATGAATCCCAATCTCTCCTAGTTTTATGCTTTTGTAGGCCTACTTAGTGCTTCGTTTCTGAAAATAGACTAAATGAATTTTCTCTAATCACTGCTATTTACAAAAGAATAAGAAATTGGGCCATCTTCAAGGGACTATTATGTCCTTTTGAAGGGCACATTCTCTGGAAAGACTGCTAGAGGAAAGCACAGCAAGCTGACTACAATAAATGACTCCTACTGCAACACTGCAAATTATCCCTGTCACCCTCTCTTTTAAAGCAACATCCCCTGTGTGTAGAGCAAATCACTGCTCTGATGTTTGATGTCACACATTTTCCCCTTTTGTTCCCTGTCAGTAGCTGATAATTTACCTGTCACATGAAACTATATGCTGCTGGAGATACTGCCCTGTAAATTTCTTAAAGAACTGCCATTGGCTGTTAAATCCTTAATTGCAAATGTTTTTTGTTAATATTTGTTTTTGTGCATGTTTTTTTCAGCCTTCCACACAATTGGTTCCATCTAAGACCGTCTCTGCTCCAGCTACTCCAGTACCACATGCTCGTCCACAGAGCATTCATGCCTCTGCCCTTGTAACACAGCAAAACCAAAAGACTGTACCACTAGCACAGGAGGTAAGACTGCTATAGGTTTGCCTTCCCTTAAATGAGGATGGATGCATGCCTGTGTGCTAGCTAAGTGATAGTTTACTAGATTAATTTAGAATTTTGTTCTTCCTTGTGTTTGTATTTCTCTCAGTTTCATCTTTATTTCCATCCTGAAACTTTCCAGCCTCAGGTAGACTCAATCTGTATAAGCATCCTCACCTTCTGTTTTAAATGTTGTGGAAAATTTGGGATTTTGGTTTCAGTCATGCCATACATTTATTAGCTTATTAAAAGTCTACTAAACAATGAATAAATTCAGTTTTACCACAGATTTATTCGGAGATAAAGGTCAGTATAGTTTACTGATGATGCTAGGAGACAATCTGAGATGATTTATACTGTTTTAATGCATTGTGTAGTATTTGGTACAATAAACAGGCCAGATACACCCAGTGTAAATTATATAATTAAAGAATTACATGATGGCTGAATTCATTTAGGCGTTCAATTCTCACATGTTTAGAATTTAGCATCATTATTTATTTCCTTTTTCTCTCTTTGTCTTTCCCAGACTTTATCATCTCTTCAGCCCATAGTGCAGGCATCTTCAGATGCTCAGTTCATTCCACAGCATCTATTACAGTCAGCATCTTCAATGATCAGCACCGCTACCCTTCCTCCACAACCACAGCTACATGTTCAGACACCCCTACTCCAGCCTCTACAAATCACCACACAGGTCAGTTCATGAAACCTGAAACTAGGCATATGTGTGCAACACCTTTACCCGGTTATCATAACAAGTACATTTCTTTAGCAAGGGTGAAATTTGCTTAACTCTAGATGGTAGAAGTCAAGGGATTTTCTTAATTCTACATGCAAATGTGTAGCTTTATAGTTTACCTCTGGCTGTTTACGTTTTTATCTTGCTCTTTGTTCTTTAGTTTCCTTCGGCATATCCTCTTTTGCCAGAAGGGGGCACATCTGCAGGGACAGAGCCAATGCCTTTCTCCTCAGTCACTTACTCTTCTTCCTACCCCACAAATGCTCATCCTGTATCCTCTCCCTACTACTCACCAAGCCCTATCAATGCTCCTCCCACTCTATCCATGCAGAATGTACCCTGCATACTAGGAGCAGGCACACCTGTCACCACCCCTTTGAATGTTCCTACCCCTATACCTCTCCTAGCTATGGCCCTGCCCCCACCCATGCTTCCTCCCGAGCAACATCTGCAGCAGATGTATTCCCCAGTTCCACCACCAGAAGGTGCCATGTTGCAACCTCAACCCCAGCCAACACAACCCTTGCTTCCCCTCCCTAATCCTGCCTCCCTCCCTCAGCAAGACCCATCTATTTCTGAACATTTTACAGAGGTAAATGCTGTGGTTTCTTTCCTGCTTTGTGCAAGGATTGATTTATGTATTGGGAATGTGAATCAGAATAATTTCTATGATCACACATGTGTGGAAGCTCAGTAATTATTTTGAGAGGGACCGCAGAATGGCAGTACATTAATCAGAATTGGTACCTTGTCATAGCAATTATGCAGGATAATTAATGTTATTCAGTCAGCGTTACAATCGAGGTCTAAAATGTTTTCAACAGGAGTACCCTCGACATGAGGAAATGCAGATCCTGGCCCCATCTCACACCATTCTGTCGCAGATCCAGTCTCCTCCACAGGACAAGCAGTCAGAGACAAAGTTTACCACTGTCCAAGCCCTACCTGAGACCATGCAGCCTCCTCTGCAGCCTGCTGGCATACAGACAGGATATGCTGTTCCTGAGAGTACTGGCATGCCCAGTACAACTCAGCAAATAGCAGACACTGCTTCAATGCCCATTCCTTCTGCGCTAGAGCCCAGCCCATTTCAACCTAACACTGAGGTAACAGTAAGCATAAGCAACATCCTTTATCTTACTATAATATGTATTTCTCAAAGTCCCACATAGATCATTAAAATAATTTTGTTTCCTCACAGGCCCCTGTTTCTATTCCACTCCATAGTTTTGTATGTGACAAGTAGGTATAAGTTGTTTTTCTCTGAAAACATATGAGAATTGCATGCCTAAATGAAGTCAACCATCATGTAACTCTTTAATTGTATAATTTACAATGTGTATTTTTGACTGCATATAGTGGCAGACACAATATAGTGCATTAAAACAGCAGCAATCATCTCAAATAGTCTCCTAGCATGGTTATATTTCAACTTCAGGTTATTCTGTCTTGCTTGTCTAGCCTAAGCCAAGATGCATCTGGTAAAGAAATGAGTGACAGCTATGAAGGTCCCACTGGTGGAGGAAAGGGTGATGGAAAACCCAGAAAACACCACCGCAAATCTGCTCGAACACGCTCACGTCAGGAAAAAATTAACAAGCCAAAGCTAAGCATGCTAAATGTAAGGATTAAACATGTCTTCTTTTTAAAGTATAATTGTTTTTTGCAGTTGCCTCCTAAAATTGTCTCCTTATACATTCAGGTTAGTGATACAGGTGACAAGATGGTGGAATGCCAGCTGGAAACACACAATCATAAAATGGTGACTTTCAAATTTGACCTAGACGGAGATGCACCTGAAGAAATAGCCACTTATATGGTGAGATTAATGTTCTACATGGAAATTCAGAGTTGGAAACAATCTTGTGGTGCAAAAGATTTAAAATTAAGATTAAAATGTATATTTGTATAATCCAACATCAGATTGTTTTAAAGGCATAAAGCGGTTTTATTTGATCCTATTACCTGTTCACATACAATTCCTTTTCTGTGCAACCTTGCAGATTTTGTTTCTCTTATTTGTATACCAGGTGGAAAATGGCTTTATTCTACCAATAGAAAAGGAGATTTTTATAGATCAACTTAAAGACATTGTCGACAAGGCAGAAGACATTCTAAGCGAGGACATGGATGGAGAAAAGACGTCAGATCTTGGGAAAAATCATTTGCAAGGACAATCTCCTGGAGATGAAGGGAGAGAGGTAATACAAGAAGTCATTTAAAAAATGTAACATTTTAAATATGGAATTTAATTTACTAATATCACTATACTGAATTATACTTACAGTCTTCTTCTATTACTCTCCAGGGAATAAAAGGACAGCAACCTGGGGCTCCCCAGCCAGTTTATCAGCAAAATGGTAAACTTTGTTCCACCTATAATTGTCAAATTTAAAATTAATGCTTGCTAAAGCATGAATGTATCAATGTTCTTGTCCATTGCTTAGTTCTGCACACGGGTAAGAGGTGGTTCATCATCTGCCCTGTGGAAGAGGCTCCTGCTGCCAGTCAGGACGCATCCTCAGATGGAGGTCCATCTACACAATCTCCATCCACAACAATAACTGATGGAACAACCACTGCTCAGCCTGGTGAGAGTGCTTCAACCCATCCTCCTGAACCCAGCACAGGATCTGCTTCTGCATCCATGGGTAATGTCAGACTATGAGATAAATTAATGTAATGGATACAGACATAAGGAAATATTGGAAGAAGGAATTAACTGCCTTAGAAATAGGGTTGGGTATTGCAAACTACCTCACAAAAAGATTAACTGATTCAATGATCTTGATGCATCACAATATCATAATCAGCCTGGGATTGAGCAAGAGAGACCCAGCATGTTCATATGAAGGGTGTGAAACTGTGGGATCAGTTGTTGTTTGCTTCACATCTCATAAAAGTATCTCTAATCATGCCGCTCATAAGTTTGTGCTTATGAGACAATTAATAGATTTTAAAAAGTCTCTGCAATATTGTGATTTGTGATCTTCACAGTCCTACTCCTATCAAAAAGAGTGAAATAGATGTTTTTTCATCTTTTTAGGATATGGTTTGTTACATTTTCTCTTTTGTTTGTTTTTCATTCCACAGATTCAGAAGCCTGTGGCACAGCGCCTCCATCAGGAGGAAGTGATCCCTATGGGGTTTGGAGCCCCCTCTCTTTGACCACTACTGATCCTCTTTCTCTGGCTGCTCTTTCCCAAGCTCCCCCTGCCCCACAAGCCGCTGCATTACCAGCTCAGTCTGCTTCCCATTCAGAGGAAGGGCCAAATTTAGGCTCCACCCAGGTCAATGTGCAGCAATCTCAGCCATACATGGATCCTCAAAGTTCTCTTTTTGTGGATGAGACCCAGAGTGGCAGATTAGGCTCGGTCTCCCCCATGCACACTGCTCAGCAGATGGCTGAAATTGCATGTGCTGTCTCCATGGTGGAGGATGTGCCCTGCTGTCCCTTGGTCATGCCGCTGTCCCTAGAAGTGAGCAGTGGGGCTCAGAGGTCATCCTCTGTGATGCCACCACCATCACAAGACACGACATCTGCTCGCGAACAACTTCACTCCATTACATCTAGTCGAGTGGAACGTGCCCAGCAGCCTGTGGTGTTGCAGCAGCCTGTGTCCACTGTGAGTGGAACTAAGGCACCTTCCCTGCCCCAAAGCCCTGCCCCTTCACAGCACCACTTTGTTCCTAGTGAATCAGATGGAGAGGGGCGTAGCAGAGGAGGGTTTGTAGACAGCACTATCAAGACACTGGACGAGAAACTGAGGAATTTGCTGTATCAAGAGTATGCTCCCATGTACCCATCGGGAAGTGCTGCTGAAACACCAGGATCTGGCACAGAGTATATCCAGTCCCCACCAGGACCAGAGTGTGCAATGGGAGGGTCAGGAACCAGCACACCTAGTCTTATGGGAGAGGGACGATTCAGAGCAGGAGAGCAATTGGTAAGTTTAAGTTCCATCTGTCATTGTTATGGTTTTTTCATAGACAGTCCCAGGGTTTTTAAATGAAATCTAGTTATTATTAGGTACGGGACAAGGGTAAGTATTTACATCCCAATTTTCATTGTCTTAAATTGTCTTCATTTTCTTAATTGTCTTACCCTTTAATTTTCTTCTTTTTTTTTTTTTCTTTTTTTATTTGAGGCTATTTTGAACTTAGATAGGATTGTACTGGATGAATCACCACCTAAATCATTGGCTTTTTTGCCTTTTAGCCACAGATTCCAGAGCGTGTGGACAGTTTAAGTGCTCTCAGTGACTCTGCAGTTGGAGGTTAGATGATAGATCTTATTTTTTTTAAGAGAAACTTTATTCAAGAAACATTAATTATTTAAAACAATAAGAAACACTTGTTTAAAGCCATCTTTATCCACAGTTCCTGTGTCAAGGAGACATGCAATGCCACACTCTACCTCTTGCTCTGGATCTAGAAGTCGATATAAGGTACATCATATACAGCTGATTTCTGCAGGAAAATACAGGTTTAAAAGATTGTTAATTTCCAGTTTAATAATCTAGGTGCCCACTTTGAGTTGGTAATTATTATTATTATTTTTTTCAAATATTTTATTTTTATGATGAGGTAATGGTTATAATATTTGAAATAATTCATCATACCAGTATTTTGTATTCTTATTTTGTTTGACTACTTTGGATTAGATGATGCCTAGTGCCACTGACATCCTGTCAGGTCAAGGTCGAAAGCAGCGCAGCCTGAGCAGCACAGCATCTCCAGCACACCCTGGTGGTTTTTTGGGAGAATGTGCCATGTACGAAGAGCCGACTGTTTCAGCTACTACTGTCGGCAGGTTCTCAGTGGTCAGCACAGAAGATGAAGTCACGCGCAGAAAGAACACTAGCAGATATTCTGCCCCACCTGACTTTTATCTGGACGCCCCACCTCCCCTGACCAAACGAGGCTCTCTGCCAAGGACACAGACCTCAGTCTCAGCGGATGTCACTGTTCACACCCGCTTCATGTCTTCTGACTCTGGGGCAGAGAGCAGCCCTGCCAAAATGGCACCTACAACCCCATCCCGCCATGGGAGGTCTGAAAGGAGAGGAAGTGACCTCATGAAAAGGGCGGTGGCTTTTCTAAGGCGCTCTGGCCGCAGCAGTAGTGTGCAAAGCTCTGATTCGCCAAGCAGAAAGGGAGGGGTGTATGGATCCTATGTTAGCAGTGACAATGACTCTGAGATGGAGGACTCCGATATAAAGAGGGAGCTTCAGAGACTAAGAGAAAAGTGAGTTTATCATGTACCTGTGTGTGTTTTTGATTTTAATTTATTTTTATCAACTAAAAGTAATCAGAGCCAAACTAAAAGTTCTCACTCACCATTGCTCACTTCATCTTTGTACAGGCACATGAAAGAGATAAACGAATTGGAGGCCCACCACAGAGAAGAGGTTGAGCTTCTCTATATCAGATTAGGGAAACCACCCCCTCCAGGTCTTTACATCCCACCCACAGCACCCCCTGCTGGACGCAAGCGCAAGACCAGCAGGCACAAACTAAAAGCTGGCAAACTGCTCAGTCCTCTAGTACAACAGCTGAGAAATGTTGCCTCTAAAACTAGTGACTCCAGCAAACCTAATGATTTAACAAAATCAGGTTAGTTTGAGTTATAGGGTTGTACTGGTATACAATATTGAGTTATACTGTTATAGGACTTTACTGTAACATTTGGATTCTACCCAAGAGCATTATGACATGTAATTTTGTCTTTCAGCTGAAGCGACCCTGAGCTTGAATGGGTCTCCTGCCAGAGTTTCCAACTTGTCAGATGGCAGGGCTTATTCTGGGACCGGGACTCTGCCTTGTTCTGTGTCTGAGCCAGTTCAGACCCAACAACCATGCTCTCTTAAAGGATCTCTCTCTTCCGACAACATCTACTCTGGTCTACAGGGAGAAGGACCCGGGGCACGCATCCAGCCTGGCCAAGGTGGCTTTAACTCTGATTTCCCAGCATGCACTTTGAGAAAGAAGTCCTACTGCCAGAAAATAGTCTGGCTTTGTAGCAAACCTTGTATGATCGATTTCAGAAGATTATCCAGTCAACATAAATGGATCACCCACCTGCATAAAAGAAAAATGTCTAGTGAAATTGGTATTAAATTGATAACATCATGACATTTTAGACATGCATATGTAAAATTGTCTATGAACTTTTTCTTTAAGTGGTTTATATAATCCTCAATGCAAAAATTTAAGTCAAGCAAATCAACCAAGGCTTTTACATGGACGCTTTGACATTAACAAGTTGAATTAAAGCCAGATTTATGATTCCACTCAAATCCATTATTTTTTTTTTCTGTTTTACCCTGGATACTGGTTGTTTAAAGTAGTGGATCTGACTCTTTCTCTCACCTCTGTACTTCTGTCCGCAGGCTGGCCTCCTTCTCCCCAAGCGTCTGCACAGGTCACCTATAAATCCAGCAGTAAACCACGCGCTAGATTCCTCAGTGGGCCTGTTTCTCTGTCCATCTGTTTGTATCTCTCTCCTTTCCACCATTTTCCATGTCATATCTTGGGAGCCCCTGCTATCTTTTTCCCTTTCTGTTCTTCTCTTCAATCATTTATTTATCAGTATTCATGCTTCATCTTTGATTATCCTGTGTTTCCTTCCTGTTTTATTTCCTGATTCTTTCTATCCTGTTTATTTCCACAAAATTCTGTTTTATTCAATTGTCCATTAAGCTTTTAGATACTTTCTGTAATAATCTCACTTTAATCATACTCACTTTAATTTCACTTTTGCAAGCCTAAAACCAACACTTAAAACTTTGTTCACAACATCAATTCAATTGCATTTTCAGTGTTTTAATACTTTGATTTGTAATAGCTTACCTCTAATGGAGGTTTTATTGCAGTTCTAATTTTTAAACGATAAAATACATTTTCCACCTCTTTATGTGTCTCTATGTGTAGTGATTTTGTACAGAAAAAAAACAAACAATTTTAACTTTTCTTTTTGTAGGGTCAACACTTAAACGCCTGTGTCTGGGTAAAGAACGTGGCAGCAGTAAGTATGGTATTTTCTTAATTTCAACATGTTTGACTTTTAAAATACAATTTGTCTCCGATAAAACCTTGACACTGTTACTCCAACTGTTAGCTGTGATATTAAAATCTAAATTTCACTCTATGGACATATTTAAACCACCATAATAGCATATTTAATAAAGTGTATGAACGCAAATGCTTCTGACTATCCAAGTTCAATTTCTCAGAGTTGCAGTTCAAAATGTGTCAGCTCACAGTTTATAACAAACCTCAAATATCACATTCTCAGTGTTCTCAAAAGGGCAGATATAGCTCTCTTTTACCCCCCTTGAGTACTTGTTACTGCAGTTGTCAGCTTTGTATAATTAGACACGCATTTGGTATATGTTGGCTAAGTATTTGTATCTGCGTACTTGTCGTTTTTGATACAGTTGGCTAATTATACTTAATTTTAGAAGTGTATTACTAATCTAATTATAGTTTAATAAATTATTTAATATAATCAAAGATGGTGTGGATTGTATTTCAACTCATTTTTTGCTATTCATACATCTCAAACCAACTTGTTTCATAGGATCTGGAGCAGCATCAGCTGCCTCTAATCAGTCCCCAATGCCTCCTGGATCAACTCCTCCTCCTCACCAGCCAATTGGTCTCGCTCAAGCACAGACTAACAACAGCAACAACAAGACAGATGCATTCACACAGCAGCTTCAGAGATTCGTAGATAACTGGGCAGAACAAGAAGAGAGGGCTCCTTCACGCTCACAATCCCTAAGTCTAAGACCACAGCAACTGACCCGATCCAGGATCTGGAGCTCTATAGAGGTGACATTATTAAAAAAAATACTCCCTGATGATGATTTTATGCCTTGTTTATGCTCAGGTTAAAAATACTATTATTCTCAGATATTCTGTCATGTCTTTTCTTTAGGCTCCAGTTTCAACAGAAAGATTGAATGCTTCCCAACTGCCTCTTTCATGGCCGCAGATTGATTTCCATGCCTCTGTGATGGCAACTGACACTTCACAAGTACTTCAGCACAGTTTTTTGGTGCCCGGTGACCCTTATGGAAAGATGCTGAATGCCCAACGCTTGGACATGGACCACTGGCCAGCAATGACTGCCAATCCTAACCAAGAAGTCTTTGCTTTCCCTGCTTTGCACTCTCCCTCTTGGACAGCACCTTCTTCTCCCAGCGAGGTTCCTAATTCTAGAAATAGGACCATGTAGCTTTACATCACTGTACTTATACTTCTAACTGTCGCCAAAAATACTTTAGAGATTCTTTAGAGTGCTGGTTAGGCCTTTCAGTGTGCAATTCTATCTGTTGCAGTTGCTAGCATGTATTTGTTTACAATGTACATGTATTAATCCCACATGAACATGTAAATATTCAGGCCAACAATGCAGACATATGTGATGAATCATTTATGTACATTGAGAATTATTGTACATATTCATATAGCCTATGTAGCATAACTGAATTCTAGCATAGGTATATGTACAGAATGTATATTTTTCATCAAAAGCTTGCTTGTGTTTGTGCAGAATCAACTTCCTTAACACCTTGAGCTGTACACATATGTAAATTCTATAAGGTAATATGCCCTTAAATTTGTGTAGAGGTGTATAGACACTGTATATACTTCTGTAAATATAAGCTCTGTCTGCATATATGCATAAACCTGACAAGTGAATGAAGTTGAGGTTTAGGTTAATCAGTGGCTTGGGTCGAATATTACCACATCACATGGGTGAAAACTCTGGAGCTTGGAGCGATGATCACGATCATGACATCACTGTGAATTTTTCTCCACGTCCTGCAGCGATCACTAATTTCACAATGCACTGGTCAAAAAACACATTATCGTATGCTAGAAAAGTACTGACCAGGAACTGCACTGAGAAAAAAGAGAGAACTTTAACAGACTGTACATTTCAGGTGAACAAGCCTGCAAGAGTGCCTTGAACAGCAACTGCAGACTGTGCTGCGTACCAGCCAATGTACCAAGGGTAAAGGTGACTGCTATTCATTTTCTGTTACCAAGCATAATCCAACTAAATTAATGTTTTCCCCACCCTCAGTTTATGATGTCCTTTTTGGACGCTTATAAAATGCATTTCAACACTACAATATAATTCTGTTAAAAGTGTCATTTTGTTTTGAAGGTGTGTGCATTCATAATGTCACTTTATACATCATCTGATACAGTAAAAAAAATGACTGATCTAGATCAAAACTGTAATGCTGTCAAGGTATTCTTCTGAATCGAAGAATCTAATTTTACAATGAATGAAATGAGCTGAATGATCTCTGCTGGTGCAATGCATCTTTTAGATCTCATTGCTACTGTTTTTGTTTGTTTGTTTGTTTTTTATTAATAATGCTAATACTTGATTTGACTGTCTAGAGTGTTTCAAAAGACATTGACTGATGCTTTAAAACATAAAAGACAATGTCTACCCTGAATTATTAACTATTAACAATTAAATTAGAGTTTTGAAATATACTCATTACTAGTAGGCAAACATCTGTACAAGTTCTGGCAAGTTATATGTGTCATACAACAAAATCTATACTTAAACTTACAAATGTGCTATAGATAGTCACATGATGAAGTACTGACACTTGAGAAAATCTGCTTCAATACACTTATTTTGTACTTGTACAATAGATTATTGAATAAGTGACATTAGAACTTGCTAAGCAGAGGTGTAGGGAGGTCAATGGTTTTGTCATTGTAATGACCTTACAATCATGATAATGACCTTAATGTTTCTATCAGTTTTTAGTGTCACCACTATTATGATACAGAAACTTTAAATCTTGTTTCAGTTTATTATCTATTATTTTAGCTATGCACCAGTTAACTAAAGATATATTGAAATAAATGTGATGGGGTATTGATATTTGGTTCAAGAAACATTATGATTTTAATTTACTTATTTATTATAAATTATTTATTATTTATATATTTTTACATACTGCATTAAGTAAACAAGACTACACTATGAAGCTTGCAAAATGAGATTACTAAGCTTGTTTATTTTCTGTAAGCATATATAGACCAAAATATGAAGTGGGCCATCTCAAATCTGAGACATTTTACTTGATTAGTATGGAACGGTTCATCTTCACTTTGTTACACGTTTTCAGAAATGTAAGCCTTGTACAAACAAACAAATAATAGGCAAGGTGACGTCGATGTAACTATTCATATCTTGACAAAAAGTACTGCAGAACTTTACTGTATAACTTTGCCATACCATTATTTTGGAAGATTCAGTAGATTTATACAATCAGCATGTGCAGTGACTGGTTTGTTGTTGTGCAAATGCCTTTGTAATAATGCTTATAAGGTACTACATGTTTGTTTTTTGTTTTTTTGTTTTTTTTTGAAACTATACTGCACCAACAGCACATTACCTTTACTTACCTTAAAGGGTTAGTTCACCCAAAAATGAAAAAAATGTCATTTATTACTCACGCTCATGCCGTTCCACACCCGTTAGACTTCGTTAATCTTCAGAACACAAATTAAGATATTTTAGTTGAAATCTGAGAGGCTCCGTGAGGCCTCTATAGGGAGCAATGGACACTTCCTCTCTCAAGATCCATAAAGCTACTAAAAACATATTTAAAACGGTTCATGTGAGTACAGTGGTTCAATATTAATATTATAAAGCGACAAGAATATTTTTGGAGCGCCAAAAAAACTAAATAACTACTTATTTAGTGATGGCCGATTTCAAAACACTGCTTCATGAAGCATCGGAGCATAAATGAATCAGTGTGTCGAATCATGATTCAGATCGCATGTCAAACTGCCAACGGCTGAAATCCCGTGACTTTGGCGCTCTGAACAGCAGATTCGACACACTGATTTATTTGTGCTCCTGAAGCGTAGTTTTGAAATCGGATTTCAACTAAAATATCTTAATTTGTGTTCTGAAGATTAACAAAGGTCTTACGGGAGTAAGACCTTTGTTAATCTTCAGAACACAAAACCTGAAGATTGTTAATCTTCAGGTATGTGACGAGCAGGGCGGGCGAGAGCCGTGAGGGAACGGCGCGAGGCCGGTGACGCGAGTGATAATGAGCGTCACCTGCGAGGCGTGCCGGCCTTGAGTCCCTCACGGAGGAGCGACATCAGTGAAGGACGAGAGAGTTTTGTTCTTTGTTTATTTTATATTAAAGTTTGGTTCAACGTTCGCCGGTTCCCGCCTCCTTCTTCCCACAAATATTAACCACGTTACACACATCAAAACATTGCTTGTTTAACATTTCATCAATTTTCACAGAGAAAGCAAGAAAAAAATAAGACAATAAAAATACCGTAACATACGTGATTTGTTTCCCCCGTTAGCTCACATGCTTTGCACAAAAACCTTTGAACTCACCAAATCCATTTTTGATGAGGTATTTCCACCAAATCTGGTCAATGGGTTAATCATCCTGTGATTCACTACAACAACTATGGAATTATTGAGTTAAAATATTTTTAGTCAGACCATATCCCTCTTTTTTTCGTGCGACCGTAGCACCAGAATGTCACTCAGAAAATACATAAGTCTCCCCTATCATAATTTTTCATTTTGTTGCATCAGCTTTTTAAAACTTACCTTAAAAACGATCTCACTTTGTTTCATTATTGACCAAAGGCCTACATGTCCATTAACAACAGCAGCTCTCTCAAAGTTGGCTGCTAATGCTTTGCCTCTGTTTCTACCATATAAGGGCATTTTTAAAAGGGGCAGTGTCTGTGCCCTGCCTTTGATAACCAATAGTGGCTTCATTACAGTTGTTAGTTGTCTCTTTCGATTTCTTCTCAAATCACCATGGACAAAGCTGCACTGAGACTAACTTTTTTTGGCCTTCTGTTCACTTGTGTCAACTTGGCTGCTAAGAAGGTAAATCAACAGCTTACAAACAAAAAGTGCATTTGGGGAAATAATTTCTCAATATTCTTTACTTACAAGCTGTTATTCTCCACTAAATAGTTGATAGTTGAGAGAAAGTTAAGCAAAAATGGAACAAATCAAAATTTGTTTTGTTTAATACACCCTTGGACATAAATTTGTGTAAAAAGATCAGTGATAATTTGTTCATAATTTAATTTCTCAGTATTGAATTGAAATTGATCTGCTTTAGCAAGGGGCTCAAAATACTGTGTAAATAACTGATCATGTTTGAGGAGAAAGTCCACATTAGTATGTTTGGGGTTGTTTTGTTTTCTAAGGAAGGTTAATGTCAATATGTATGAGTGTTCTTGCTGTATTAGCTGGCACCATCAACAACAATATCAACCTGTCCTATAAGCCTGTAATGAGAGCACTGATACTTGTTCACTTTAATACAGAAACAAGATATAGATATTTACAGCTTCCACATTAACTCTACGATCACCAGCCGCTATGCTACCACGGTCATCACAAGCCGTGTGGCAAACCTGTTAACTCAATCTCAAGAGGTCCATTTTGAGGTCAAGATACCCAAGAATGCATTTATCAGCCGGTTTAGAATGTAAGTAAATACCAAAACAAAATCTACAGCATTAAAATGTTTAAACAATAGTAAAACATTCTCTTTCACTCATATACTATTAACATATGAACAGCCAGACTTACCTAATGTAAATTAAACTATTAACAATTTAGTGCATTTATTAGAGCTATACCCCAGTTCCTGATTTTCATTGCTGATTATGTACTTTCACATTAGGACCATAGATGGGAACACATATGATGGAGTTGTGAAGGAAAAAGAGGAAGCTCAGCGGGAATACAGTGAAGCAGTATCTCGAGGAGAAAGTGCTGGACTGGTCAGGTACTTGGTATTTTAAAAAGAAGATGATTCCTGTAGCTCAAATGGTAGAGCATGGTACTAGCAATGCCAAGGTCAAGATTACAAGGGAATGCATGGACTGATTTAAAAAAAAAAAAATGAATAATAATAATTATAGGCCTTCCTTCATTGCAATGTAAGTCACTTGTGTAATGTACATAATTCAATGTATTGTAATTGAAATGTAAGTCCAAATGCATAATGCATATAATATATAAATGTAAGATATCATTTATTTCTTTGGCATTAAATAAGGATAAAATGTATTTATTACATGATTATTAAATATTCTATTTCAGTGCTGTTGGAAGGACTTTTGAAGACTTTAAAACATCAGTGACAGTAGCTGCTCTTAGTAAAGTGACCTTTGAGTTGACCTATGAAGAACTGCTAAAGCGTCGCCTCGGCAAATATGAGTTACTCATCAATGCCCAACCGATGCAGCCGGTGGCAGATTTCAAGGTATGAAAAGAAACAAATCAAGACTGTTAAAATGAATATTTATAGATTATGGCATTGTGAAATGTAAAATTTGTACATTTTATTTTGGTTAGATTGACGTACATATCCATGAGAATCCAGGAATTTCTTTCTTGGAGGTCAAAGGTGGTCTGAACACTAAGGATCTGGCTAATGCTGTCACAACCTTCAGAGCAGACAAAGATGTAAGAAATGAAAGTAAATGATGAAAAAAAGCAACTTTTTTTCTGGAAAATGTTAATATGATGAAATATATTGTGAAAACTTCTGCCATTTTGCAATCTTAGGCATGGGTGAAGTTCTACCCCACTCGTGATCAGCAAACAAAGTGTGATGATTGTAGTGAAAATGGTCTGAATGGCAACCTGATCATTATGTATGATGTTGAGAGACTGAAACAAAGTGGAGATCTGGAGGTATGTAGTGAACTTAGTTATTTAAATTTAAACTGGCAGGGAGACAGGTGTTCATGATGACAACCAGAAAATGTTCACACTGTCAGCAACAAAGTGACCTGAAACATTCATTCAAGTCTCACTCCCACTTGTGACCTGTCCTCTTTTTCAGGCATCAGAAGGCTACTTTGTCCACTACTTTGCACCTACAGATATTCAGCGCATTCCCAAAAATGTGGTGTTTATCATTGATAAGAGTGGCTCTATGTCAGGCAAAAAAATAGAGCAGGTGAACTTCTTTTTCAGTCATTTCGCCTTTTGTGTTTTACTTGGTGAATTGTGAAATGCTAAGAATAACACATAATAAATTATGTTTTTTCATATAGCTATGTTTTCATAAATTGTAGCTGATGGAAGCGTTATGTTTTAGACTCGTTTGGCAATGCTGAGGATTTTGAGTGACCTTGCAGAGGATGACCACTTCGGATTGATTACATTCAATGCTTACATTCAAACTTGGAAACCTGAACTTCTCAAAGCTACTGAAGGGGATGTGGAAGAAGCAAAGACATTTGTGAAGAGGATTACGAGTGGAGGATGTAAAGTATTCACCAACATTCAATTGAACAAAAGCATTTTAGATGAATAAATTGGTGGTATTATGAGAAAAAATACCCTCAAGTGAAAATGATCGCCCAACTGACACCATTCAGAAAATATTTGATCTTCATGGCTTCAGTAGTCACATGGCCAAATCTTTGACTGTAAAGTGACTAAAACTGATCTAAAATATTACACCTATACATCCTAAACAAGGGGTGTCAAATCATGCTCCTGGAGCACTGTCTTGCAAAGTTCAGCTCCAAACCCAATTAAACACAACTGTACCTAATCAAAGTCTTACTAGGCATACTTTTGAGACAAGTTGGAGCTAAACTCTGCAGGTCAGTGCCCCTCTAGCACTGAGTTTGGACACCCCTGTCCTAGACTTATGATCTCCCTAGTTTAACTGAATGACATTTATTTGTAAAAAATTCTTTCATTCAGCCACAGACATAAATGCTGCAGTGCTAAAAGCTGTGGACATGATCAACAAACACCATCAAGAGGGATCTGCATCCATCCTGATCCTGCTGACCGATGGAAATCCCACTACAGGCACAAAACATCTGATTCACTCATGCACACACACTTGTATATTGACAGTTTGGGGTTAAATATTGTGCATAGATACTCTACATAGAGCATATACTGTATTTTAAAGTTACCAACACAGCCCAATCTTTTCAGAAAAAAAATGTATGCATACTATGATCCAGTACACTAAAATGTCCTGGAGTATGCATTTAGCAGTAAGATGTCCACTATTCCTAATCACCTGAAACCATCTTCCTTTTTTTGTGTAAAGGTGAGACCGACCTAGTGAAGATTCAGAAAAATGTGAAAAAGGCCATTGATGGAAAATTTCCTTTATACTGTTTGGGTTTTGGGTTTGATGTCAGCTTTGAGTTCCTGGAGAAGTTGTCATTGGAAAATAACGGTGTTGCTCGCAGGATCTATGAGGAATCTGATGCTGATCAACAACTGCAGGTCAGATTTAATAAAATAACTCTTTCTAGGGTAGCGACTTGGGTTTGAGTCCAGCTTGGGTAATTTCCCAATATGCCATATGCTGTTTCCAGTGCTGAACATACACTAAACTTAACTTGTTTATATGCTGTATCCTTGTATTTACTCTGGTAGGGCTTCTACGAGGAAGTGGCCACTCCACTCTTGACTGATGTCCACCTTAACTACCAAGGAGTGGCCAATTTAACCCAAACCACTTTCAGCCAGTACTACAATGGCTCTGAGATTGTGGTGGCTGGTCAGATCACTGATAACAGTTTGGAAAGTTTCACCACTGAAGTCATTGCATTATCGGTAAGATAACCACTACCACTTACAGACTAACATTTAAAGGGAATAGTCCAAAAATTCTGAAATTATTTACTCATGCTCATGTCTTTCCAACTTGTAAGCTATTATAATATTTAGGTTGTTATTCACTGATAATCATATTCTGAATATTCTTGAAAAATTATCTTTTTGTGTTCAATGGATAAAACATCAGAATACAGGTTTGGAATTACTTAAGGGTGAGTAAATAATGGCAGGCATTGTCATTTTTTTGTTGTGCATTATTTCTTTTAAACCTCTAGAGGTGGATCAGCAAAATTTGAGCTTCTGACCTTTGTTTTCTATGTTCCAGAAAAGCAACAAGGTGGCATATCATAACAACGTACCTACAGACGAACTAAACAGTGACAGACCTGAACATGAGAACTTAATTAAACGATTATGGGCCTTCCTTACAGTAAAGCAACTACTGGAGAAAGAGTAAATATACATATTACTGATTCTACTATATCGCTGTATGTATGAATCATAGTATTACTAAATATTCACTTGTGGATTTTTCTGTATGTCAGAGTGACTCTACAAGGCCAGGAAAAAGACAATGCAAAGAAAGAAGCCCTTGATCTTTCTCTGAAGTACAAATTTGTCACACCGCTTACATCAATGGTGGTCACCAAACCCCAGGATGAGGAAATGCAGATTGCCCACAAACCAAAGGAGGGAGAGGAGCGACAAACAAAAAGGGGTATGAAATAATAATAAGAAAAAATAAAGAAAACTAACTGTTGGATATGTATTTGTTTTATGAGAATAATCTTCACACCATCATATTTTGATAATGAGCATTGTTTCTCCTGTGTAGCATCGAGACGGAAGTCCAGGCCCAAATACGATTCTTCATTAAGTTACAGACCTTTTGGTTCTTCAGGTGGTCCTTCAGGTAAATTACTTACATTTCCAAACCTGTTCCCACATATGAAAACAGTTAAAAAACAATCAAAAAACAACACAAACAGCATAAAATGCAAAAAGACCTGCTAGAACAATATGACCAACACTTGAGAAATTTGAAAATTGTGACTTTATGTAATGTGCATTTGCCACAATCACTTGCCATGCTGTTCAAAAGTTTGGGGTCAATATGCTTTAGGGACACAAAATTGAGCAAAGGTGACAGTAAAACACTTTTTTTTATTCATTAGAGAATCCTAAAGAATCCTTGCTGTTTCCACAAACATATTAAGCAGCACAACATTGATGGTAATAATAAGAAATGTTTCTCGAGCAGCAAATCATCATATTAGAATGGTTTCTGCAGGATCATGTGACACTGAAGACTGGAGTAATGATGCTGAAAATTCACAGGAATAAATTACATTTTAAAATTTCTTCTTGAGTTGTAATGATATTTCAAAATCTTGCTGTTTTTACTGTATTTTTTAATCAAATAAATCCAGCTTTGATAAGAAGAAAAGACAAAAACATTAAAAAAAAATAAAATAAAAAAAACTTACAGACCCAAAATTTTAAATGATTTTTTAAATATATTGTAAAGGCACATATCATGGAAATCAACAAAATACAAAACAAAAGCATGCTTGGTAACTTGCAAAGCAATGCTTTCATTATTTGTGTCTCGTGTGTTTTCCTCACTGTAGCTTCTTTTTTAGATGACAGTAGTGTAAGGCATCTAGACAGTAGTGTAAGGCTTCTAAAAGGTAATGTATCACTTCCCTTGCTATTACCGTTATTCATGTGACATTGAAATCCCCACTCAAACTTTTTTATAATTCTCTTATCCTTCATTATAGAGAACAGGAACCCAACAAGAAAAGAAAAATTCCTAAAATGTAAGTATAAGAAATTCACCATGTGTGTATTCTAATAGGCCTATGTAAATGAGCATTAAATAAATGATTATAGCTGTTATACCTGTTTGTGATTCCAGTCATCTCTTCTTCAAGTTTCACTGTCTTCAGAGATAATGGTACAATTTTAATGAATTTACCTGCCATTTTACCATTGATATTTTGCAATATATTTTTATTATAATATCAAGTGATTTTTCATGATCATATTTACTTATTTCCTATCATGATCTTATAAAATTTTTACTCACATTTAGTCAGGGCACGATTACCAAGAACAACTCAAAAACCTGTGACAACCTCTCCTCCATGTATGTGGGTCTTATTTATGTATTGTTTTTATCTTGTATAGTGCATCTGGTTTTCATCTGACATCATATTTCGCTATTTTCATTTCTTCTTTCTCTTTTGGTACTTCAGTGAAGAGCATTAGGATTTTGAAATCTTCTGGTAATGCTAAGCCTCTTTGTTACGATGTTCCTCTTGCTCAGAAAGTCAGACTCCTACAAAATGACGTATCAGGTCAGATATCCAGCGTGTTCTAGTACAGTTTAGTTAAATGAACAGTATTATTCCATTGCTTTTATTTTTTCATCTCTATTTAGACACAATCTCACATGTTTGTCTATACTCTGCAGAATTTTTTATAAACGGGCAGCTTGATTCAGAGAACGGCTTCAGTCAGATTGCATTTCATTACAAAACGCATCACCATCTGCTGCTCAGCACTAGTGAGATTTCCTACTTTGATGGACAGGACACTGTGAAGTTTTCATGGGATCAAGGCCTCACCCACCATGAGACAGAACAGTAATATGCTTAAACTATGTTGAAAAAAAATCTTCAAGAATAATTTGTTTAACACCACTATATTAAAAAAAACTGCATATTGTATTCAAATGTTATCCATATATTTTGAGAATTTACATAATGTTATTACAAAATATTAATTTATAGCTCCTTTTAACAGAGTGTTGTTGTCAGAAAAAATAGCAATCATTGAGGACACCAGTTTTTATTTTCTTTGCTTATTTCTTGGAGAAATCTTATTAAAGCCAAAATGTATTGAAAATATTTAATTTAGAATAAAACGTTCCATTCGTTGACAAGCATATAAACAATCACTGCGCAATCTAATTAGCTTGCTGACGATTCTGAAATTTCAGTCGAAAACAAGCTATTTTCGCTGTGTATAAAACATATGTAAATATGCGCTACTTTAATGAAAAGACAAGGTGATGTAGCTGTTGTGGGAAAAAAAAAATCATATGGAATAGCAATCACAGCAACAAATCGTTCTCCCCTCCGCCATGTTTAAAGTTTATGGCCCACACAACTCTGGAACCTATTGGTGCGTTCAAGCAAAAACTATAGATTCAGTCATGTCGAAAAGATCGTATTTACGAGTTGAATGCACATGAGCGCTACTACAAAGTCGTAAATACCAGTGGGAAGCTCAGGATTTTCTTTACGAGTTAAAGAGAATGTAGACGGCCATCTTTCTCCAACGAAATAGACGTGAATGCACCTGACATAGTAAACACACCTTCCCACCTATGCGAACTTCCCAGAAGGACTTGTCTTGAACGCACCATATCCCTAAGCTTCCCGGTGGTAAATACAACTTGAGAGGGCGTCAATACGGAAACCTGTATTTACGATAATTCCGATAGCATGTGAAGGCAGCATGTTTGAGCTGTTTAAAGCAGGATGGATTCTGATTGGCAGTCAATGTTTTTATTATTCATCAGCTGGAAAAAATCTTTCTAAAAGTGATTGGAATTATATCATTCCTCTGTGTCGGTATCTTTAGTTGTGGACTTCCTTATTCTCATAGAATTAGAATGATTATTAAATCTTTATCTTTAACATTATAGTCATCGCCCATGGTGTGAACAGCCCTTTATTTTGTGTCAACAGCGTATCTCTGATTCTGCGGAGTAATGAAATGGATGTTACCATGGGAAACATACGTGTTGTTATTCTTCTTCATAAGAAAGATGAAGTTTTTCTGTGGCCTGCCGTTTGGCAACAGCCAAAAGATGCTGGTTTCACAGGAATTTTAGGTAAGAGAGTCACTAATCAATCATTTACGTTATACACTAATCTCTACTTATAAATATGCTCTGTTTTTGATGATATGGTAGTTATTAAACCACCACTAGGAACAAATTACAATGTCTGTGGATAATATTTTAAGGAGAAGCTGATATTTCATATGAGGAGATCCCAGGATCACAAACACCAACTTTAAAGTTAAAAGACAAGGAAGTGAAGACATCTTGGTAATCAATAAACATACATATAATTGAACTTCCATAAAACTGTATATGATTTTTAAAATATATTTTAAGTAAGCATCTTCTTAATTTCAGGGTGATGGTGAAGGACTACAGATTTTCTTTTGCTCCGGTCATTGGATGTTGGCTTGTACCGTTCCAGGTTGTTGCGCAGCGGGAGCTGTCTGACTTCACTGTCACTCAGTTGTAGAGTTCAAACAAATTTACTTAAGAATTTGGTAACACTTTACAATAACACTACATGATTAACCATGAACTAATACCTGAGTTAATAGTTACTTCAACATGAACTCATGATTAGTTGAGATATGAACTAATGAAGAGTGATCCTTAACTACGACAAGAGTCATAAGGATTCATGCATGAAAACAGCAGCCTTAACTACGCGTTAATACATGTTTGATAATTAATGCATTAATTAACATTTAGGGGTAAACTAAATCAAACAGTCTCTATAAGAAGGAATAATAAATATTTGGACTTTGAAATAAATTTAAACAATTATTGTCAGAATTTAAATTAGTGACATCAGCAGCTTCATTATAAACATCACTGAAAGGCACAGGATTAGTTTGCCATTATTTTCACTGATCCTCCTTATCAAACATATAAAATACTAAATACACTATTTATTTTAAAAGGTCTTAATCTGTTTTGTGATATTCTTTCCTATCAAACTAAACTACTGTGACTTACATCAGTTCCTGAGGAATCGGTTCCCAAAAAAATAACCAAACAGGAAACATGAACTAAGGTCAGGGAGCATTTGCTGGGATCAGATTCAGAAGTTCACTCTCCATCCAGACGCAGGCCGTGATCATCCTTTACCTCCATTCTCTGACTTTTTGAAAAGTCACACAACATCACTTAACTGGGCTGAGTACTTATATAGTTGTGTTAGTACATGTGTGTTTGATAGTAAGTTAATGATAATCATGACCTGAATTTGGTAAGTAGTTAACAGTGAATTAATTATGATTGTGCCCCCTCAAGTAAAGTCATGACATAAGTATACATTAACCAACCATTAGTTGATGTTAGTATATGCTTAGTTAATAATGAGTTAATTATGATTGTGCCCCCTCAAGTAAAGTCATGACATATGTATACATTAACAAACCATTAGTTGATGTTAGTATATGCTTAGTTAATAATGAGTTAATTATGATTGTGCCCCCTCAAGTAAAGTCATGACATGATGCACATATCACACATCATTAACTAATATATGAATAAATACAATAGAGTGCCATCCTTATTCCTTTACACCCAGGTACAAAAAAACTAAAATAAAAAGTATTTGTATTTTATTTTTATTTATATAATTAAACATATATGGACTTGAAAGCAAGCCATAAACATACCTGTAAAGACACACATAAGGCACATTTACATGTAAAATAGCGCGCGTCCACAAGCTAATGCTAATCAAAGCATATACATTTAAACAACAACAATACAAATACAGTTAATAACTGCACATAACCTCCTGAAAATCCCAATAAAACATACACGTAAATATGTCTTAAATTATTAATTCGGCTTACCAAAGCAGTCAACATTTATTAGTTTAAAATGCCAGCAACACAACAAACGCGCCAAGAGAAAACCTAGCGTGCGCCACTAACGAGTGTCCCGCCAGAAACAAACCCTACATACTTTAGTTCCGGGAATAAACTATGACTATTTAGCTATGACTAAATATAAATGAACTGTAAAAATCAGAAAACAGTTAAGATCAAATTAAATTTATTAGTGGTAGTTAGTCTATTTTCCACATTTGATTAGACAGATCTATGTAATTAATGGCTAAATAATCATGTGCCATTGCAATTATTTGTCACAAAGCTGCAGATGGCAGATTATGATATTACAGTGTAAATTATGACAGTATTAAATCACGTTTAATTCAAATTCAGAGTACTTCTTGTTTACTCTTATGGAGGCTGATTTATTTAGTTTACCCCTAAATGTTAATTAATGCATTAATTATCAAACATGTATTAACGCGTAGTTAAGGCTGCTGTTTTCATGCATGAATCCTTATGACTCCTGTCGTAGTTAAGGATCACTCTTCATTAGTTCATATCTTGACTAATCATGAGTTCATGTTGAAGTAACTATTAATTTAGGTATTAGTTCATGGTTATTCATGTACTGTTATTGTAAAGTGTTACCAAGAATTTCTCTTGTCTGTTATCATACTGACCTCAATAATATAACCTATTCTTTAAATAGAAATTGTTGATCAAACAACAAATATAATTGCCATCTTTGCCGTCATTTCCCTCTGCTTCAGGGTGCAGGAATTACTCACTTCATTAATTTTCTCTATTTGTTGCTCTGTCTTTGAATGTTTATGAATATGCTTTTCTTTACCCACACATTTGCACTTGGGCTTTAGCTTGCAAACCATATGATGAAATAGCAATTAAAATTGCATAGCAACAATTGTATGCATACATAGCAATCCTTTTATTGGTGCCTTTCTAAGTATTGATCGTGATTATTTCTCTGAAGTAACTATGTACTTTTTGTGGTCATGTCTGATAATAAAATAAAAACTCATTAATGAACTTCTACAGAATGTAGAGTATTTACAAATTATATAGATAATATATTTTCTAAAAAGAGTTTTGACTTTTGAGGGGTTCAAGACTCTGATTACAAATAAAGGGGGTTGTTCCTGATTCCTGAATCCGGTGAATAATAACCAATCACATGATGTGGTCAGGAGTTTAAAGCAGTGTGTGTTTCGAGGTCTTTCTTTCGAGGTTTTCTGAGCAGGTCATGATGGATCGAGCAGCTCTCAGACTGATTCTCTTGAGCGTCTTTCTCATCTCAGCCAGTTCACATCCTGTGAAGAAGGTGAGGATCAAATCTCAGATTAAGATGAAGATGATGTGTCAAAATTCTAAAAACAGATTCATTATTTGTATATGAGATGAAGATCCAGACAAACTAAAACTATTTCTTTTAGTTGAAAGTGATCAAAAGTTTGATGTCAGCAAGTTTTTTAATTAAAAAAATTTTAATCATTAAATTAATCAAACATGACAATCAAGACATTTATAATGTTACAAAAGCTGTTATTTGAAGAAACTTTATTCATCAAAAACTAAAAAAAAAACTTATCTGTTTTAACAAAAATAATTTAGCAGTACAAATGTTTCTTAAACATAAAATCAGCATATTAGAATGATTTCTGAAAGATCATGTGACACTGAAGACTGGAATAATGATGCTGAAAATGCAGCTTTGCATCACAGGAATAAATTATATTCTAAAATGTAAATATGATAGAAAATTGTCTGTTGCTCAATAGTTTACACTGAGATGTTGTCATTAAAATGTATTTGTTGTTTAGTCCAAAGGCCTTTTCTTCATGCCATTTTCGAGAAGTAAATATTTGAACAATCCCACTCAAAAATGAGGAATAAATGTGCACCATCAAATCACTATCTGTTATATGAACCTATCATTTTAATTTGACCGTACTGTTTGATGTCTCAACAGAAACAAAATCTGTATATCAGCTTCTACATTAACTCCATGTTCAAGATACCCAAGACTGCCTTCATCAGCAAATTCAGAATGTAGGGAACATGAGTTGTGTTATATAAGTAGAGAAAAAGTGGTAAAAAAAAGAAGACTTTAGAAGACTTTAAAACTTCAGTGACGGTGGCTGCTTTTAGTAAAGTGACCTTTGAGTTGACCTACGAAGAACTGCTAAAGCGCCGTCTCGGCAAATATGAGTTACTCATCAATGCCCAACCGATGCAGCCGGTGGCAGATTTCAAGGTAGAAGAAGAAACAAAGAGGGAAATAGATCATCAATTTAGATGGATAGAAAGATCATGTTTCCTTTACTCACATTAGATGGATGTACACATCCAAGAGAAACCAGGAATTTCCTTCTTGGAGGTGAAAGGAGATTTGAGCACCGGTGATCTGGTCAATGCCATTAAAACCACCAGAGCAGACAAAGACGTAAGAGCTTAAAATGAGGGTAAAACCCTTAGCTTAGATGTTCTCATTATGCTACTACACTTCAAACAAAGTGACCAGATGACCAAACTGACATACACAAGATGCAAATGGTGGAGTTGCTCGCAGGATTTATGAAGATTCGGACGCTGATCTACAGCTGCAGGTGGACTACAGAGAATCAGCTGTGAATTCATCCTCAGTTCTTATCTGTTCTGTGTTTGAATGCATTTAAACCCTTTATTTTGGTTTGTTATATTGTAGGGCTTCTATGATGAAGTTGCCGTCCCTCTCCTCACTGATATTCAACTTAAATACACAGGAGGAACAAACCTTACCAAGACCAGCTTTAACCTGTACTTCAACGGCTCTGAGATTGTGGTTTCAGGACAAATCACAGACAACAGTGTGGAGAGTTTCAGCACTGAAGTCATTGCAGTATCAGTACGATCATTATGGAGCTTTACAACCATGTCTTCAGTTTATTAAATTGCTATGGATTGAGTGTGCTGTTTTTATCTCTGCAGTCTCAACTGAGGTCATTATATTGGATATTATTATCATTGATGGTCAGTTGTTGAAGAGTTTGGAATAATGGTCACTTTATTTTCAGATAAAGTTAATGGTGAAAGTTGTAATGACAACATTCCTGATGAAAATGTTCATTAGTATTATTATTTCTGAACAGAAAGGCAATAATGTGACGTATCAGGACACTGTAATGATAAAAGATCGCAGTAATGTCCCACCTGAGAATGAAGATTTCATGCAGAGACTGTGGGCCTACCTGACAGTGAAGCAACTTCTGGAAAGGCAGTAAGTTTATGGAGTGATACGACATTTTGCATTTTAGACATTGAGGACATCTTTTTGTCTCAGGGTGCTTCTTAAAGGACAAGAGAAAGAGGATGAAGAGAAAGAAGCTCTCAAACTCTCTCTGAAATACCAGTTTGTCACCCCCCTCACCTCTATGGTCGTCACTAAGCCACAGGAAGATGAAGTGGAAGTTGCTGACAAACCCAAAGAGGGAAAAGAGGATCCCAGACCTCCAGGTGAGAACTGAGCTGTTTTACAAACCTTGTAAATGAAAGTGTGCAAATATTTGACCTTTAACAAAAGAGTAAGGTCTATTTTATGCAGCAAAATAAACACAGTGACGGTGACGGCAGCAATATGAAAAGTTATGTATTAATGTATTAATTAAGCTTTGCATCAATGTTGTGCATCCTAACATGTATCTGAACTTGAATAGATTCAGCTACTGTATTTATGCATGTATTACATGTATTTATATTTATACTCAAGGGGGTTCAAAGTCATAGATCACTTGTGAAATAGTTTTAGTTAATTACTGTACAGTTTATTTCATTACAAAATATATTATCAGCATAACAGTTTGACAACAAAACGTGAATTGACATGAATTTCAGTGTGTCTCCTTTTGTCAAAAATGAGTGCAGAATCTTAAATATTCTTCTTCATTTTCTGTCATAACATTGATTTTTTTTTAGAATGTTCAAAATTATAAACTTTGTTTCCAGGTTTAAATAAAAGAAAATCACAAATTTTCACAGTTTTGGTCTTGGACTTGTTGCCCACTATATACTGTGAATAACACTTTTCTTTTTTAATCAGTAATGGGTTCACGTCCTTCATCTCAGAAACCTATTGCATGTATGTAAAAAATGGTGAACTAAAAGTTAATTTACTCAAACTATTGCAGAGAATTTAAAGCTGCGATGAAATGAAAGTACCGTTATTTTCTTCTGTATTGTGATGCACATCTGAGTGAAACGACTTATCGAAAAATAAAATAAATGTAAAGCAGGGACTTGGTTTGGTAAATCAGTTGTTTATTGGATTTCGAGATGAAATACACCTCTTTTCCATCTACCCAAACTTCCTTTGAACAAAGTGTTGAAGTCATGCATACATCACCAGAGACGTCGAAATAATGAAAAGAAACATATACAAGAATAGATGATTCACAATAAGTTTTATAACATGCATTTAGAAAATAGATAGGGTGAATTATCATTTTATACTGCGTTTAAATATATATTTTCCCCACTTGTTTTATATCCCAGCACCCGATCCGCCCAATCCACCAGATCCACCTGCTGATCATCCAGGTATGCATTTTTTTCTTATTTTTCTAAAAGTTGTCTAATACTTCATTGCCTTATTCTACATGACCATATTCTACATCCCTAATCCTACCCAATACCTAAACTTAACAACTACCTTACTAACTACCAATAAGCAGTAATTAGAAATTTATTGAGGAAATAAATTGAGAAATGATTCTGGATCGATTGTAAGATTTTCCAAATGCATTGCGATTTTCTCTCGAATCGATTCTGAGCTTAGTTTTTAACAGCAGATGGCACTTTGTGCTTTAGAAACAGCCTATAAAATAATGACTCATAAAGTTTGAAAAGGTTGAGGCGAAGTGGGTTGTTTACATTAAAGGTGCCCTCGAATGAAAAATTGCATTTATCTTGGCATAGTCAAATAACAAGAGTTCAGTACATGGAAAAGACATACAATGAGTCTCAAACTCCATTGTTTCCTCCTTCTTATATAAATCTCATTTGTTTAAAAGACCTCCAAAGAACAGGCGAATCTCAACATAACACCGACTGTTACGTAACAGTCGGGGTGTACGCCCCCAATATTTGCATATGCCAGCCCATGTTCCCAACATTATGAAAGGCATTACACAAGGGCAGCCAGTAATGTCTGGATCTGCACAGGTGAATCATCAGACTAGGTAAGCAAACAAGAACAATAGCGAAAAATGGCAGATGAAGCAATAATAACTGACATGATCCATGATATCATGATATTTTTAGTGATATTTGTAAATTGTCAAATATTTCATTAGCATGTTGCTAATGTACTGTTAAATGTGGTTAAAGTTACCATCGTTTCTTACTGTATTCACGGAGACAAGAGCCATCACTATTTTCATTATTAAACACTTGCAGTCTGTATAATTCATAAACACAACTTCATTCTTTATAAATCTCTCCAACAGTGTAGCATTAGCCGTTAGCCACGGAGCACAGCCTCAGATTCATTCAGAATTAATGTAAACAATATAACAGTATACAATACTCACATAATCCGACGCATGCATGCCGCATGCATGACGAACACTTTGTAAAGATCCATTTGAGGGTTATATTAGCTGTGTGAACTTTGTTTATGCACTGTTCAAGGCAAGCGCGAGCTCCGTGGGCGTGGAGCACGAGAATTAAAGGGCCAGTAGCCCTGAATCGGCTCATTTATAATGATGCCCCAAAACAGGCAGTTAAAAAAATGAATTAAAAAAAATCTATGGGGTATTTTGAGCTGAAACTTCACAGACACATTCAGGGGACACCTTAGACTTATATTACATCTTTTTTAAAAAAAGTTCTAGGGCACCTTTAATCTCACATCATAAAAGCATTCTGAGATGCAAGTACGATTAATAACTAACCTAGAATGATATCTGCTGTTACAAACTAAGTACAAAATCGATTCAAGAGAGAATTGAGATGAATTTGGAAAATCTCAGAATCCATCCAACATTTTTCAATTTA
This sequence comes from Chanodichthys erythropterus, assembly GCF_024489055.1. Taxonomy (NCBI): domain Eukaryota; kingdom Metazoa; phylum Chordata; class Actinopteri; order Cypriniformes; family Xenocyprididae; genus Chanodichthys; species Chanodichthys erythropterus. The sequence continues at coordinate 5,703,029 of NC_090226.1, read as the reverse complement.
TTGATACTGTCCCATCCTTTCCCAGCCATTGGTAATCTACTTGCATCAAATTCAAAATACATTTTTATGGACGCAGCCTACTAGATTTTATACAGCGCTGTGATGAATGTTGCAACGCAGGGTGTGCCTAAGCTGCCATAGCATTCTTTTCTATTAGAGATATTTTAGATATTGGTAAGCTCTTAAAAGTAGATTTTGGGTTAATATGACTAGATAAAAAAAAAACAACAACAACAACATTTGATCGAGTTGAACAGTTATTTAGGGGAAGTTTAAGAGGCTTTTGGTTTTGATAAAGTTTTTATTAATAAAATAAGAGTTTTGTATTGTGAGGTTGAAAGTACTGAGGGTAAATGGTGACTTGTGTGAGTTATTAGACAAGTGTGTACTCTTTATTTTATGTTATAGGCCTACAGTTTAGCAACTGAATCCCTATTTAGAGCAGATTTAAATGGTGTTTGTGGTGTTCTTGAGTAAGCCACTAGAGGGAGCTCTTGTGTGAGAGTGAGAAGGACGAAAAAAGAAGTGAAGTAGTAGTGCATATGATGTGAGTAAATAATAAAAGATACTGAGTTCCAGTCACTGAGCTTGATAAGATTTATTTCGAGGCACTCAACAGTGTTGTTATACAAAATTGTTGGAAATGTTTTTAAAACCTACGCTGATGATATTGTTATTTTTATTAAGGAACAAAGAGATGTGAATAAGATGTCTTAAGATTTTAAATGATTGGTGTTCTCTTCTACAAAAGTAAATTGGACAAAAAGTACGGCCATTGTATACCTGGGGAATGATGTGACAGTGAGAATTTTTTTTTTTAAAGAATAGAAGAAAAGATAATGGAAAATTTTTATTTTCTAAAATGTCTTATAGAGGACATGTGTTAATAATTAGTTACCATGTAATGACCCCCAACCCCAAAAAACCTATGTTAGTTATTCATTTACAGAGCAGAGCAGCAGCTTTTCAGATAAAATTTGCAAAAATTTCTTAATAGTTGTTTAAATGAGAATTGGAACTTGGCAGCTTCCATTATTTTAAAGAATTTTGAAGGTCCAGTTTTAGACAGATCTAAGTTTTGGATGAACCCTAAAAAGTTAACCCCTTTTTTTATTGTAATTAATTTGAAGGGTGGTCACTCTTTAATGTGATGAGGAGTGAGAATACAACCTCCTTATATTGGACTTTACAGGATCCCTTGACTTTTGGCTCACGTATGGTTGTCAAATTAATTTTTTTTTTTTCTTGCCTTGAAGGAACTGCTTATTAAGTCTCATGTCAGAACACTTAGAAGCTTAATTCAAATACAGAAGTATAGTTTTAAGCTAGATTTGGCAGAAAAACTGATGTTAAGATCAACACAAATAACAACTCTGTTGTTGAACAAGTGGAAAGAGGCCATTACGGAAGAAGAATTGAAATTGATAAGTGACTTTGTTAAAGGGTTGAATCAGCCAAAGAATGATGATGTTTTCCAAACCTGACCTTAGTACCCAATTTTGGAATGTGTAATTTTATTTATTTATTTATTTTAAGTGTAAGATTTTTATTAGGAAGAGAGAGAGTATCTGGAAAAGCAATATATAAATGTTGTGTTAAAGTGTTTAACAAAAATAATCTGGATGGTAAAATATGCACACCATGGCACAATGTGTTACACTTGAGTGAACATGTAAGACCTGAATGGGGAGCACTCTATAAGTCACCATTACATAAAAAAACAGGGGACTTACTATGGAGAATTTTGAATGGAACTATAGCTGTCAATGCTTTTGATTCAGTGATAAATCGAGAGGTAAATCAGCAATGTCCTTGTTGTTTGCAAAGAGAAACAGTTTTTCACACTTTCATGTATTGTACAAGGTTGAGACCATACAATTATTTATTTATTTATTTGTTATTTAACACAATTTATTTCGATGTTTTGATGAAGTGTTTTTATTTGTGGTTTTAAATTTTCACTGAAACATTTTCATGAATGTCAGTTTAATTTTTAATGACAATCTATGCAAGTAGAAAAAATAAGTTTAAAAGGAATTCTGATACAGATTTAATAATGCTTTTCAATATTGGTGAAATTCAGAATTTAAATTGATTTCTGATATTATAAAGCAACAGAAAATCTGATTTTAAACTAATATGGTGTAGTCCTTTGGTGTTAAAATATAATCTTAATGTTACTTGTATTGTTGTTGTGCAGTTTGCAAATAAAATGTATTTTAAAATTCTCTGTTTTATTTAGTATTTCAAAGTTGGTTGCTTATATTGCTTATAGTTGCTTATAACACTTTACATGTTTGTATAGCCTATGTATGTATAGGTTTCTACCATATAAGGACATGTTTAAAAGGGGCAGTGTCTGTGTCCTAACCAATAGTGGCTTCATTACAGTTGTTAGTTGTCTTTTTTGATTTCTTCTCAGATCACCATGGACAAAGCTGCACTGAGACTAACTTTGTTTGGCCTTCTGTTCACTTGTGTCAACTTGGCTGCTAAGAAGGTAAATCAACAGCTTACAAACAAAAAGTGCATTTGGGAAAAATACTTGATTTCTCAATATTCTTGACTTACAAGCTGTTATTCTCCACTAGTATATATTAAATTATAAAGAATTTAGTACACCGCTTGGCCAAAAAAGTCGCTTGGATTTGGATTTTAAGAGTAAATACTTAAGAGTCTATGGATGGATCATTATTACAGCGATTATTATTTTACTAGCATGTTATATGTTTGGCATAGGTTCTTCTAACCCTAAAAGATGGAGTGTGTAGCTTTTCATTTCATAAACAACTATGTATTAAGATGTATCATGGCCATATTCCAGGATGACAATGTCAGGATTCATCAGGCTCAAATTGTGAAAGAATTGGGAGGGAGCTTGAAGAATCATTTTCACACATGAATTGGCACTGACCTTAACCTCAGTGTAAGATTTTGGGATGTGCTGGAGGAGACTTTAAAGAGAGCTCACCTCTTGCATTGTCAATACAAGATCTTGACCAAAAAAACACCTCTGAAACCACCGTGAAAATCATTCTTCATGCTCACTGAACCATTCTTTCACAATTTTAACCCTGGTGAATCTTGACATTGTCATCCTGGAATATGGCCATGATGTGTCTTTCTATGGTTGTTGTAAATGAAAAGCTACACACTCCGTCTTTGTGGGTTAAAAGAAACGTTGCCAAACATATAACATGCTAGAAACATAATAATCACTGCAATAATTATCCATTCATATATTAAGTATATAATTCATAGTATTTGTCTATTAAAATCCAATTTTTTTTTATTTTTTTTGTCCGGGCAGTGTATATAGAATATAGAATAATGTATAAAAAAAATATTAAATATTAAAGGTACTTAAGAGAGAGGTAAGCAAAAAAAATACATAATGAATACACCCTTGGACATAACAAATCTGTGTAAACAGATCAATATTCATTTGTCCATAATTTAACTCGACATTCAATATCTCAGTATTGAACTGAAATTGATCCGCTTACGCAAGTGGCTCCAAAAAATGTGACTGATCGTGTTTGAGGAGAAAGTCCACATTAGTTTGTTTGGGGATGTTTTGTTTTCTAAGGTCAATACTCTTGACATATGTTTGAGTGTTCTTGCTGTATTAGCTGGCACCATCAACAACAATATCAACCTGTCCTATAAGCCTGTAATGATACTTGCACTGATACTTGTTCACTTTAATACAGAAACAAGATATAGATATTTACAGCTTCCACATTAGCTCTACGATCACCAGCCGCTACGCTACCACGGTCATCACAAGCCGTGTGGCAAACCTGTTAACTCAATCTCAAGAGGTCCATTTTGAGGTCAAGATACCCAAGAATGCATTCATCAGCCGGTTTAGAATGTAAGTAGTAAATACACAATGAAATCCAAAGCATTAAAATGTTCAAGCAATAGTAAAACATTCTCTTTCACTCATATACTATTCAAATATAAACAGCCAGAATTACCTTATGTAAATTAAACTATTAACAATTTAATGCATTTATTTTAGCTTCTACCATTTGTCTAATGACCCCAGTTTCATTTCTGATTAATGTTCTTTCTGCATTAGGACCATTGAAGGAAAGACATATGATGGAGTTGTGAAGGAAAAAGAGGAAGCTCAGCAGGAATACTGTCAAGCAGTATCTCAAGGACAAAGTGCTGGACTGGTCAGGTACTTGGTATTTTAAAAAGAAGATGATTCCTGTAGCTCAAATGGTAGAGCATGGCACTAGCAATGCCAAGGTCAAGATTCCCAGGGAATGCATGGACTGATTTAAAAAATGTAAAAAAAAAAATTACTGGCTTCCTTCAATGCAATGCAAGTCACTTTGGTTAAAAGCATCTGCCAAATGCATAGATTTATGTAAAAATGTAAATGTAAAATATCATTAATTTCTTTAGCATTAAATAACATTCAGTTTAGATGGATAAAATGTATTTATTATTTATTTGGTTTCAGTGCTGTTGGACGGACTTTTGAAGACTTTAAAACATCAGTGACAGTAGCTGCTCTCAGTAAAGTGACCTTTGAGTTGACCTACGAAGAACTGCTAAAGCGTAGCCTCGGCAAATATGAGTTACTCATCAATGCCCAACCGATGCAGCCGGTGGCAGATTTCAAGGTATGAAAAAAAAAAAAAAAAAAAATCAAGATTGTTATAATGAAGATTTGTAGATTATTGGATTTTTTATTCATTATAATGAAAAATAAAGCAAAAAGTATTTTTATTTTTTTTATTTTGGTTAGATTGATGTACACATCCATGAGAATTCAGGAATTACTTTCTTGGAGGTCAAAGGTGGTCTGAACACTAAGGATCTGGCCAACGCTGTCTCACCCTTAAAATTAGAAAAAGATGTAAGAAATAGATATGGTTATATGATTAAAAAAATGCAACTTCTTGCTTGAAAATTTGAAATATGACAAAATGTTAAAAATGATTAAATATGTGAAAACTGCTGTTTTTGTAATCTTAGGCATGGGTGAATTTCTACCCCACTCGTGACCAGCAAACAAAGTGTGACGATTGTAGTGAAAATGGTCTGAATGGCAACCTGATCATTACATATGATATTAAGAGATTAAATCAAAGAGGAGATCTGAAGGTATGTTGTGAACTTAGTTATTTAAATTTAAACTCACGTCTTCAACTGGAAAGTGTTCATACTGACAGCAGTATACAGCAACAAAACGACCTGAAACATTTATTTTTTATTAAATATCACTCCCACTTATCACCTGTCCTCTTTTTCAGGCTTTAGAAGGCTATTTTGTCCACTGCTTCGCACCTACAGATATTCAGTACATTTCCAATAATGTGGTGTTTATTATTGACCAGAGTGGCTCCATGTCCGGCAAAAAAATGGAGCAGGTGACCTTCTTTTTAAAGGGGTGATTCACTGTTTTTTTTCTAGGCTTGGTTGTGTTTATGGGGCACAGTTTAACATGTCTTAATGCTTTATTAAAAAAAAAAAAGAAAAGAAAAAAAAAGCCATATTTTTAGCAACTTCCGGTTCACAGGGACTTTAAACAACAAGCCCAAATATGCTTATTCTGAGTGACCATGGCAACACAGAAAAAGCGCGCTCTTGTGAAACAGACTGTACAAGCGTAAACAAAACAGACTTTTCGACTGTGTTAGTGTGTTTAGTAAAATTGCTGAAAATAATGAGTGTTTTGTCACTTTAATATTACTTTGGTCACAATAACGGATACCAAACACGCGAGACGCCAGAACATCACTATGGTTTCTAAGCTGTCAATCATCGCATTTTCGAGAGTGAGTTGTGTTCCTTACACACATGTAACAATAATTTAGGGGATTCACTCCCGCATTTAAATAATAAATAATGCCAAATAAAATGAGCCCAAATCAGAACCAGGTAATGATGAAAAGGGTCAAGCAGAACCTCTGCAAGCACGGTTTTTAAAGGACGTTTCTGAATGGTATTTCCGCTTGTATTTGTGTCATAGTGTTTAGATATGCTGTCACTTGTAAATGTTACTGCTGTTTATGTTAGCTTTCAAAATACAGTTTAAAGGGTCATGAAACCCCAAAACACTTTTTTTGAGATGTAAACAGATATGTATAGGCTGCACATCATTGAAAACACTAAAGGTACTCATTAATGTTATTCATAAGTGAAAAATAGTTATTTTAGTATTTTTTCTGTCTGTCTATTTCTGTCTTCCTGTTTGAAAAGCTGAGTCGGAGCAACGTCACAAAATCTGACGTCATCGTGTACTTTCGAACATGCTGACGTAGATTCTCGACATATATATTCATGACATAAAGCTCATTCAATCTAATCACTGTACTGTAGTATGCATACGACTATAATTGCAGTATTATGCATGAGGAAGTATCACTTTTCTCGCCTCGGTCTCTTGTCATTCAGAGACATATCGTTGGTGCTCGTTTCCTCAGTGCTACAACACAATGTGTTTTCCTGAGACACGACCAGAGCAGAGGTTTGTGTGCATGTGGATTGTTTTGCTGTAATCTACCAGCACAAATGGAAAATATGTTCGCGTGAGATCGCATTACAGCGGAGAATTCAAATGTCACAAAAGTGCTGTTCATTCACCTCTGCCTGCTCTAGCTGCGTTCAAACACGCGAGCCGTAGACTGTTTCCTTCAGCACAGCAGCACGTGTGTTGTTTGTATTTTGCTCGCGATGCGTTCAGAACTGGAGTTTGAATACGAACACATGAAAAATATGATTGTTTTTATGATATACAGGCGGAGCGCGCATATGATCGGTTTCAGCGCGGAGCTCCGCGATGAGTTTAATAACACTAGCCACGTGGCACATTGTTCATACAGAATAAAGTATCTGTGTTTAAAGTTTTTATTTCACACATTCTCCTGCACCAAACATTAACCAGCACGGTGTAGGTATGCACACATATTTCATCAAGTCAACTGAATTATTTGTGCAAACTGGACACTGATACAGTGGTGTAGCCTATCTGAACGCGACGACACGATTATTCTAAAAGACTGATTTTGAGACTGCAGTGCTCGTAAACGTAATCAAAGTAGCCTATTATTAGCCCTATTAAATATTCTTTCACATTTCTCCCTTGTGCTTGGGAGTTTGTTGTCATTCTCTCCGTGCTCATATATTAATATTCATTATTCTGTATAATGAGTGTGTTGTATGTCTGTGCTTCATTGGTTGTTCTCTCCCCTCTTCCCCCCCTCTACACTCCCACTTTTCCAGAGCTTTACACGCCCATTTCCACAGACTTTTTGAAACTCAGAGGTGTGAACGACCAGGGTAAAACAGGGGGGTTTCATGACCCTTTAAAGCTTTACTGTAGCTGAATACATGACTAAGTAGTAGCATTTTTGTAAAGGTATTTTTTAATTTATAGCATGAACTGTTTGTCTATGAACATAGTACTTTGTTGGTGATTGTTGGCTTTTGTTGGAGAAGTATCCAATACAATTTAACTAACTGGCTAGCGAAGCTAAACCGCATTGGTCTTTGTCCTTGATGCAAATAAAAAATAGCAACAGAACTATACAAACTATAAAACACTTACAGTTTGGGGCACATAAACAGCAGCTTCTGCTTTTAAAGTGGGAACTGCTTCATCTTTCAGTAATAGCCTTTGTGCAAATCCAGCTGTAACGAGGTCAGTAGATGTGGGAAGGAGGAGGCGGGAACCGGCGAACATTCAACAAAAGTTTAATACCAAAATAAACAAAGAACAAAACGAAAGTAATGCCGGCAGACCCTCGCGGACGTCTGCCGGCCACACAAACATAATAAAACATAAAATGAAGTCCAGGCCTGGTCCTCTCTCGTCCTTCACTGTAGTCGCTCCTCCTTTTATGCCTCCGGAGCTCCTCCGTGAGAGACTCGAGGCCGGCACGCCTCACAGGTGACGCTCATTATCACTCGCGTAACCGGCCTCGCGCCGTTCCCTCACGGCTCTCGCCCGCCCTGCTCGTCACACCAGCATTGAACTCTGGAAGTCTTCCGTATTGCTGCACGACATGGCCTCGCCCACTTTGTTGCGTGTTCCTGGGGACGGGGTTTAAATTGCAGGGTTTATGATGTCATCAACCTTGTTGAAAAAGCTTGTTGTAGTCCAAACCGGTCGTAATTGTAGGTATTAAACTGTTATAACTTTAAAAGACAATATCTCCGTTTGCACTGAACTTTCAGCGCTGTAACTTTGCAGATACTGTTTATGCTCATGCAGCAACATTACACACTAACTAAAGTTAAAAAAGTGAAATGACAATGAACCACCCCTTTAAGTCATTTCTCCTTTTGTGTTTTACTTGGTGAATTGTTGATAGAATAAATTATTATAATTTTTTCATATAGTTATGGCTTCATAAATTGGAATCATTATATTTTAGACTCGTTTGGCAATGCTGAGGATTTTGAGTGACCTTGCAGAGGATGACCACTTCGGATTGATTACATTCAATGATCAAATTCAAACCTGGAAACCTGAACTTCTAAAACCACTAAAGGAAATGTGGAAGAAGCAAAGACGTTTGTGAAGGGGATTACAAGTGAAGGATGTAAAGTATTCACCATCAGCCAATTGAACAAAAGCATTTTAGAGAAAAAAAAAAAAAAACCTCAAAAGAAAATGACCTAACTGACACGATTTCAATAGTAGCATGGCCAAATCTTTCATTGTAAAGCAACTAAAACTGATCTAAAATATTACACCTAGACATCCTATTGACTTTTGACCACCCTAGTTTAACTAAATGACCTTTATTTGTAACATTTCTTTCTTTTCAGACACAGACATAAATGCTGCAGTGCTTAAAGCTGTGGACATGATCAACAAACACCATCAAGAGGGATTTGCATCCATCCTGATCCTGTTGACTGATGGAGATCCCAATAGAGGCACAAAACAACTGATTCACTCATGCATGCACATATTGATAGTTATATTGAGGGTTAAATACTGTGCATAGATACTCTACATATGCACACAGCGCAATCTTTTCAGAAAAAAAAATGTATGTGCACTATGATCCAGTAGCCTACACTATCCTTGACTATGCATTTAGCAGTAAGATATCTGCTTTTCTTCATTGCCTAAAACCATCTTTTTTTTTGTGTAAAGGTGAGACTGACCCAGTGGAGATTCAGAAAAATGTGAAAAAGGCCATTGATGGAAAGTTTGACTTATACTCTTTGGGTTTTGGGTTTGATGTCAGCTTTGAGTTCCTGAAGAAGTTTTCATTGGAAAATAACGGTGATGCTCAAAGGATCTATGAGGAATCTGATGCCGATCAACAACTGCAGGTCAGATTTAAAGGATTAGTTCACTTTTAAATAAACTTTTCCTGATAATTTACTCACCCCCATGTCATCCAAGATGTCCATGTCTTTCTTTCTTCAGTCGAAAAGAAATTAAAGTTTTTGATGAAAACATTCCAGGATTTTTCTCCTTATAGTAGACTTGAATGGGCACCAAACGATTGAAGGTCAAAATTAGTTTCACTGGAGCTTCAAATTGTTCTACATGATCCCAGATGAGAAATAAGGGTCGTATCTAGTGAAACCATCACTCATTTTCTGAAAAAAATTGAAAATTATATAACCTTAAATGCTCATCTTGAACTAGCTCTCCTCTTCTTCTTCTCCTCTATTAGAATTCCAGCAGTGTAGACGCTGCTAAGCGTAATACTGCCCACCACAGGTCAAAGTTTGAACTAATTTTATATGCAATAGGCTAGTTCAATAGTATATAACAATTAGTTCAAACTTTGGCCTGTGGAGGGCAGCATTACGCTTAGCAGTGTCTAGACTGCTAGAATTCTAATAAAGAGCTAGTTCAAGATGTGTTCAAGATGAAGATGACATGGGGGTGAGTAAATTATCAGGAAAACTTTATTTAAAAGTGAACTAATCCTTTAATAAAAGAACTCTTTTTAGGGTAGCGACTTGGGTTTGAGTCCAGCTTGGGTAATTTCCCAATGTGCCATTTGCTGTCTCCAGTGCTAAACATATAATTAAGTTAAATTGTGTAAATACAATATATACAGAAACAATTTTATTCTGGTAGGACTTCTACAAGGGAGTGTCCACTCCACTCTTGACTGATGTCCAGCTTAGCTACCAAGGAGTTGCCGATTTAACCAAAAACACTTTCAGCCAGTACTACAACGGCTCTGAGATTATGGTGGCTGGTCGTATCATTGATAACAGTTTGGACAGTTTCACCTCTGAAGTCACTGCATCATCGGTAAGATAACCACTACCCGTCCTTTTATATCCAGGCTTTTTATGACCTACTTTTATTAGCCTGTATTGTATTCTACTGTGTCTATGATGGGTGTGTGCTGTTATGTTGTTGTATTCTGTGATGCTAATTGGATTATTTATTGTTATTTTTTTTTTATTCTTTTTTATATTATCGTTTTGTTTGCTTGTAAGGTGTCCTTGGGTGTTATGAAAGGTGCCGTTAAATAAAGTGCATCATTATTATTATTATTATTATTATTATTATTACTATTAATACAGCAGGGATGGGCAACGTCGCTCCTGAAGTGCCGCTGTCCTGCAGAGTTTAGCTCCAACCCTAATCAAACACACCTGAACAAACTAGTCAATTTTTTCAGGAATACTAAGGCTACTTTTCCACTGGCACAAAAGAAAGTTTTTTTACTCACATCTGACACAGATCGGAATTTGTTGCACATGTGTAAACACAAAATTCTGCACTGGATCCAATTTTTTTCACATCTGATCTGAGCCACTTCCAAATGTGGTTACAAATCAGATACATCCGACCTATGGCTAAACACGAATATCTGATTTCCCTTTGAATTCCAAGCCACCACAAGATGAGGGTGACACTTTTTCCCACAAATATAGCTTTTTAATGTTGTATTATGAAGCAGATGTGCCAGTATGTGCTCTCTCATAGCTTCTTTATTGAGGTGGAAATTTTATAAAGGAAAGAATTTGCGCGCACACAAAATTCAGGAGCTGGTTTTACACCTCTGCCCCATGAGTTTTAGAAATAAAACAGCTTCACTACAGTACAGCTACAGTACATTATATTTCTCAGCAATGAGGTGATAACTTCACTGTAATTAAACCAACAAGCTTCACTATTAGCCTACTCTCTCTCTTTCTCTCTGTAATTCATTCGAATTCATTAAAAATGAAATCTTACTGCTACTTTATTTAAAGGTGCAATATGTAATATTTTTGCAGTAAAATATCCAAAAACTACTAGGCCAGTGTTATAAATTTTGTTCACTTGAGTACTTACAATATCCCAAATGTTTCCAACTATTTGTAAATCATGAGAAAATTGCAGTTTTAACCAAGGCTCCGGGGCGTGTGAGGAGTCGCCTGTCAATTGCGTCATACGTGCGTTACCCTCGGTTTCCGGTTTTTAATTTTGTAGAAACCATGGAAACAACAAAGACACTTTAAAATATGACACGTTTTAATAGACAGCTGTTTTATAAACAACTGTTTTGATATATCCATAGACAGAAAACAAATTGTTATATAGCTCAACATGTTTAGTTTTATTGTTTAAATCAATTTTTTAGCGAGTACCATGCTTTACCTTCCCTGAGAGAAAAACAGTATTTTGTGAAGTAGCTAACATAGTATAATCAGATGCAGCTTTATTTTTAATAATAGTAATACATAATTTTCTCCATCATACAATACATTTTAATTAAATTAATTGGATGCCATTTATCAACACAAGACATCCAGTATTTAATATGATATACTAAAATCGATCTATCTTACTGCAGTGTGTAACAGCTGTCTCACAGCAGCCGCCGAACAAACGCACAGAGTAATGTTATAACATCATTTTCAACATACTCAGATCTAATAAAACAGAGCTGTGTTACCTCATACTCATGACCGGAAAAGCGAAAGTTTTCACAGGCGCTGGCGACTGTGTCATAATAAAAGTTCCGCTGCCTGTGAGGTATATATATCTATGCTTGTGAGGCATGTGAAGGCCCTTTCACACAGGACGCGGTATGCTTCAGATACAAAACAATTTGCGCTACGCTGGCCAGAGCACAGTGGGCGGAGTTTTCCTAAGTCTGAACTAGTCATTTGATTGTTGTTCCACCTTTCGGTCAGTAGCAAAGTATATGTCTCGTGCTAAGAAGTGAGCGATAGCACTAGCCCTGCTTGTAAGAAGAAAGAGAACAGCTCTTGACAGGGTCTGTCATGTCTCCATGACACAGCAAACTTGTATCGTATAGCTCTGGAAATTCCAGCACAGTAAGCTATTCATCCATTTTGCTTTCCGATTGTTTGGATGCCCCGTTGCTATTGGTTGCGCGGGTAATCGTCACAGAGCGCAGCAGCAAAAGTTGAACTATTTTTAACTTTGACCGCGGTGTGCACGCAAGGTGCGCTCCGCTGCGTGTGCGCTTTGGTCGACGCAGAAACAAACTGTCCTTGCGTGGCGCAAGCCATTGAAATAAATGGGTTTCATAGCCCAGCGTATACTGCGTCCTGTGTGAAAGGGCATTTAGGAGTGTGTTGCGCAATCGCTCCAGCGGCCTCGTTCAGCTCCCACAACACTCGGCCCTGCTCTGCTCTCTCATACTACAGTACTGTTAATAATCTCATACATGAACATGATTTGTTCCCAAATCCAATCCCTATTCCTTTGCACCGTCTGTTGAGATGGAGACCACATGTCCCAAGATTCCTCTCTAAAACTTGTTTTGAATAGGCTTCTAGCGACCTCTAGCGGCCAAAATGATCACATATTGTACCTTTAACATTAGAATTAACAAACTGAAAGCATTAGAAATAACAAACAAAAATTACTGTTAATTTCCTGTATCCATTTGGTCAGAATTTGTAATGCAAAACATCCATGATAGCTGTTATCTTGTCCATGCCGGCAAATAATCATGATCATCTGAGATGAATTAAGTAATTTTAATAGCATAGCCATTTAAAACCGGAGGGGCTACCATGTGCATAAAACGAACACTAAAAAATCATTTTAGGTGGGAATTAATGTAAACACAGATATCATATACCAATGGTGTCTAAAGTTAATGTAAACAGTGGGTTTTTTTTTATCAGGACAGCAGCACTTCAGGACCGATGTTGCCCATCCCATGCCTTACAGACTAACATTTAAAGGGAATAGTTTGTCCATAAATTCTGAAAATTATTTACTCATGCTCATGTCTTTCCAACTTGTAAGCTTTTATAATATTTATTTAGGTTGTTATTCACTGATTGTTACAATTAGTAGTTGCTGCAGCAGGGATGAGACAGAATCGGACTTCTACAGACGGGTTTTTATTTAACCAAAGGAACAAAACAACACACACTAGACAATAGCTAACAACAAAAACGGACAGGGAGTGCAGGGAGTGAGTCCAATATAAAGGGAGTGCTAACGATGACGAAAAGATGCAGGGAATCCGAGATGATGCGGAAGTGAGATCAGGTGTGGAACAAGGAGGAACATGGGAAACATGAGTCCGGGACAGGCTTGACTGTAACACTGATAAACATGATGTGAATATTCTTAAAAACTATTTTTATGTTCAGTGGAAAAAAACATCAGAATACAGGTTTGGAATGACTTAAGGGTGAGTAAATAATGACGGGTATTGTCATTTTTTTGTGACCATCATTCCTTTTAAACCTCTAGAGGTGTTCATCGCACTAGATCAGGGTTCCTCAAAGCCAGCACTGGAGGGCCACTGTCCTGTAGAGTTTTGTTTAGACCCTGAACAAACATTTTCTAGTAATTTTCTAGTATCTCTGAAGACCTTGATTATCTTGTTCAGGTGTGTTTGATTAGGGTTGGAACTAACCTCTGCAGGGCAGTGGCTCTTTACATTCGGATTTTAGGAACCCTGCACTAGACCATCAAAATTTAAACTTCTGACCTTTATTTTCTGTTCCAGAAAAAAACTAAAATGGTATATAATATCGAAATACCTGTAGGGAAACTAAGCAGTGACAAACCTGGACAGAAGAACATTATTGAAAGATTATGGGCCTTCCTTACAGTAAAGCAGCTACTGGAGAAAGAGTAAATATACATACTTCTGTACTTCTTTTATCTCTGTGAATCATAGTATTACTGAATCTTCATGTGTGGATTTTTCTGTACGGCAGAGTGACGCTACAAGACCTGGAAAAATACAATGCAAAGAACAAAGCCCTTGAACTTTCTCTGAAGTACAAATTTGTAACGCCGCTTACATCAATGGTGGTCACCAAACCACAGGATCAGCAAATCCAGGTTGTCCACAAACCCAAAGAGGGAGAGAAACCAAATATTTCACCAACATCATCATGTAAGATAAAATAAAGATAAAGAGCTGTTGGATATGTATTTGTTTGTACGAGAATAATCTTCACACCATGAAGTTTCTCCTGTGTCACAGCGAAACTAAAGTCCATGTCCAGTTATGGAAGGTCTTCAGGATTATGTCCTACATTTCCAAACCTGTCCCCACATCTTATTTTAAAAACTAACACAAACAGCATAAAATGTATAAAGACCTACTAGAACAATATGACCATTACTTATTTTATGAAAATTGTGACTATGCAATATGCATTTGCCACACAACGTATCACTTCCCATGCTTTTCAAAAGTTTGGGGTCAATAAGATTGTTTAATGCTTTAGGGATGCATGAAATTATGCATAGATAGACTTAAAAAAAACATATTACTGTTTCCCCAAAAAATGTAAGCAACTGTTTCCAACATTGATAATAATCAGAAATGTTTCTTGAGCAGCAAATGATCAACATTAGAATGATTTCTGAAGGATCATGTGACACTGAAGACTGGAGTAATGATGCTGAAAATATAGGAATAAATTACATTTTAAAATATATTAAAACTGTCAGCGTTGGTTAAAGGCAATAATGGGAAAGTCAGGATCTTTTTATTAAAACTCAAAATAACATAATACACAGGTAACTGGAACAGGCAAAACATGAACAGAACAACACAACATAAATTAACTCAAAACAGAACCTAACCATGACAAAAACAGAAAAAAGATTTTTAAATTGTATTGATATTTCACAATATTGCTGTTTTTACTGTGTTTCTGATCAAATAAATGCAGCTTTAGTAAGAATAAAAGACTTCTTTCAAAACCTTTTAAATATCTTACAGACCAGAAACCCTGTATTGTGTTAAGAGGAGAACCAGGTAATGTATCACTTCCCTTTCAATTACCGTTATTCATGTGAAATTGAAATCCTCACTCAAACTTAATTCTAATTCTCTTATCTTTCATTATAGCCTCCTGAGACCCATAGAATTTTCTTTTTTGTAAATTAAGTTTTTTTTCTTAAATCATCAAATTGTTTGGAGTATAAATCTGAATTTTGTTTTATTAATATTTAATGATATGACACCCGAAGAGGAGACTATAATCAAAACAATGTTTTCTATTTTCTATTCAGTATACAAGTCAATTTTTAGGTCCCAGGCTATTTTTTTTTTCTAAAACTTGTCATCTGTAAAACAGATATGAGAATAATGTTGGAAAACGATGCTTAGAAAATGTTTATATTTTGCATTTTTGTATGCATCTAGTGCCTGCATGTGAATTTTTTCATGATTATATTTCCATATTTCCTTTCATGATCTAATTTCCATGCCAAATTTTTACTCCGTTTTAGCCATCGCCGGCTTTATACCAGCAAAGCCAACCTCTCCTCCATGTACGTGGGTCTTATTTATGTATTGTTTTTATCTTGCATAGTGCATCTGGTTTTCATCTGACATCATATTTCACTATTTTCATTTCTTCTTTCTCTTTTGGTACTTCAGTGAAGAGCATTAGGATTTTGAAATCTTCTGGAAATGCTAAGCCACTTTGTTACGATGTTCATCGTGTTTCTCAGAAATTCAGACTCCTACAAAATGACGTATCAGGTCAGATATCCAGTGTGTTCTAGTATAGTTTAGTTAAATGAACAGTATTATTTCATTGTTTTTATTTTTTCATTTCTATTTAAGGGGTTAGTGTTACATGCCAGCCCGTTTTAGTCTAGGGGTAATGACATGGCAGTAACAAAATTTTGGAGAGAGAGAGCACAGGAACCTCCTGTCTCCCACCCCAGCAACACACATCCAAAACCAATGATTCTTAAAGGATATTTATTAAATCAAATGTAAAAGATAAAAGGAAGAACATAAGCTTCAGGAGGGGGCAAAGGCCAACATAACAAACAAAACATTCCTAACTCAAGTTTAATCATAACTTACCTATACATAACCAAAAAAAAAATAAATAAATAAATAACAAATGAACTTGCCTATCTTCCTGACTACAAATAACCAGGAGAAAAGCAATTTCAAACAAAAAAAGGCACCCACCTCCCTACAGATTTACTTAAAATAAATCTTACATTCTAAAGAAAACAAAGCCTATAAGTCTTCAACTACGTTCACAGCAGCACCAATGGTTTACAATAATCACTGACCAAAAACACAGTGGCATTATCTGGGGCAAGAGAAAAGAAGTCCATGTGGCAAACAACCATCTGCATCCCTCTCCCTCTCAGCTTGTTGTGAGACAGGGCTGTCTTTATATGCTGGCTTTCTCTTGGGTGCAGCCAATCAGTGGCTCTGATGTGAATGGGCAGCCAATCAGCCACAGGTGTACCCAATTACCTCCCTCAGCAAGGTAGTTGTGGACATGTAGGAAAAACAAAAAAAACACAAAAACACATAAAACAATTAAATAAAATAAAGTCTCCAGACGTAACACTCCCACCGTTAAATTTTACAACCCCTAGATTGTAAAAAACAAGCAACACACAAAACTCTAATAGTAATGCAACAAGCCTATTGCTTCTCAACTCAGTTTGTTTTAACCAAACCCCTTAAATCTCTGCATCTGCAGTCCTGGAAAGTGCATCCGCCACCACATTCTCTTTACCACGGATGTGCTTGAGGTTAAGGTTATACTCCTGGACAATTAAAGCCCAGCGCATCAAACGTTGATTGGAGTTGGACATGCGGGAGAGAAAGATCAACGGGTTATGGTCAGTATACACATCGATAGGCATGGCGCTACTTCCCAAATAAACCTCGAAATGCTGGAGAGCCAGAAGCAAGGCAAGTGCCTCCTTCTCAATCGTGCTATAACGTTGTTGGCATTTTGAGAACTTCTTTGAGAAGTAGCAGATGGGGTGATCGATACCACAGGAGTCCTCCTGCAGCAGGACTGCTCCAGCACCGGTAGCACTGGCATCTATTTGGAGTTTGAAAGGCAAATCAAAATTAGGTGCAGACAACACTGGGGCATGGCAAAGGAGATCTTTTGCGGCTTTAAAAGCATTATCACACTCGGTGCTCCACTTAAAACTCCTGGTAGTACTGAGGAGGTCAGTAAGAGATGACACAACAGTAGAAAAATTACAACAAAACCCCCGGTAATACCCACTCATACCCAAAAATCTGCGTAGTTCACGCTTGTTACGGGGTGTAGGAAACTCAAGTATGGCAGTAACCTTGGCCTCAACTGGCTTAACACAACCCTGGCCAACTTGTTTTCCCAGATAGGTTACCACAGCTTTACCTATCTCACATTTAGCAAGATTCAAGGTTAGAGAGGCAGCAGCCAGGCGGCTGAACACTAACTCCAAAGACTTTACGTGATCTTCCCAGGTTTTTGAATAAATTACTACATCATCTAGATAGGCATTGCAATTCGGCACTCCTGACAAGACCACCTGCATAAGGCGCTGGAAGGTGGCAGGTGCATTCCAAAAGCTAAGACCTGATATTGTAGAAAGTGTTCAGGAGTGACAAATGCAGATATCTCAGCTGCACGGGGAGTTAGGGGCACTTGCCAATAACCCTTTAACAGGTCTAATTTTGTGACATATCTGGCTGAGCCTACTCTGTCAACACAGTCCTCGAGCCGAGGCAAAGGAAATGAGTCAGGCTTTGTTATGGAGTTAACCTTACGGTAATCAGTACAGAAGCGATAGGAGCAGTCAGATTTAGGCACTAATAAACAGGGCGAACTCCATGGACTCCGACTATGCACCGCTAGTCCATGCTGCAACATGTACTCAACCTCAGATCCCATTATCTCACGCTTCCTAGGATTTACTCTATAAGGATGTTGCTTGACTGGCTGAGATTCACCTACATCAATGTCATGTTCTAACATGGTCGTTCTGCCAGGCACATCAGAAAAGAGTGAGGGGTAGTCATGAACCAACCTAATAATCTGGTCACTCTGTTCTCTTGTCAAATATACAAGAAAGCTCGGCAAGTCATTCAATATGACAGAGTTTTGAAGGCGTTTAGCTGCAATTTCTACACCCTTTTCAGCTGGTTCATCTTCTGGTATTACACTAGCAGTGACCACAGCAACAGGTGAAACAGAGGAGGAAGCAGGCTTCTCCCCACGTTTAATAAACCGCTTCAACATATTTATATGGCATAGGCGGGTCTTGCGTCTGCGGTTAGGAGTATGAATGACATAATTGGTGTCACTGAGCTTTTCTTTGACTTCATAGGGACCCGAAAATTTAGCTCGAAACACAGAACCTGGATCGGGTAAGTAGACAAGGACACGGTCACCCGGTTGAAAACTACGATTCACACTTCTTTTATCGTAATGGGTCTTCATTTTTGACTGAGCTGCAACCAAATGTTCTCTAGCAAGTTTGCTGGCCTTATGCAATCGTTCACGAATAGTGCTAACATAGTCAATTACTGTCACAGGCAGAGAGTCTTTAGCTAATAATTGCTCACTTAATAGCTTCAAAGGACCACGCACAGTGTGGCCGAAAACAAGATCAGCTGGACTAAACCCAAGACTCTCTTGCTCTGCTTCACGGGCAGCAAACATAAGGTAAGGAAGACCCTCAGCCCAATCTTTCCCATTGGCTATACAATAGGAGCGCAACATTGATTTAAGGGTTTGATGAAATCTTTCAAGCGCCCCCTGTGACTCAGGGTGGGAGGCGCTTGAAAGCTGATGTTTAACCCCTAACTCAACAAGAGCCTGTGTGAATGCCTTAGATGTAAAGTTTGACCCTTGGTCAGTTTGTACAACACGAGGTAGACCAAAGGTAGTGCAGAACTTCACGAATTCCTTAATGACGACTTTAGCTTTAATCGAGCGTAAAGGAATCGCCTCTGGGAAACGTGTTGCGGTACACATTATTGTTAGAATGTATTCGTGTCCTGACTTGGATTTGGGTACTGGTCCCACACAGTCAACAAGCAAGCGCTCAAAAGGCTCTTTCATAACCGGTATTGGCTGCAGAGGTGCGACTGGTATCTTTTTATTGGGCTTTCCCGCCAGTTGACATACAGGACAAGATCTACAAAAGTCAGATACATCAGATTTTAATCCGGGCCAATAAAAGTACCGTGAAACTCGACGAAAGGTTTTTGTGACACCCATGTGTCCTGATAACACATGTTCGTGAGCCAAGTGCAATACCTGCCCTCGGTAATCAGTTGGCAATACAATTTGGGGCGATTCTTGTGAATCCTCATGAGCCTCACGCCTCCACTTACGCATGAGTACCGCATCTTCCCAAAAGTAAGCTACCTTAGCATTAGACACTTGACACAGGGGAACAGCAGCTTCTATGCAATGTACCAATGAGGGGTCTGATTTCTGTGCAGCAGCCAATTGCTCCTTACCAATCTTTAAAGGAAATGTAACTGCACTCTCACAGTTAGGGCAATGTTCTGACTCTACTGGTATCTCATCTTCCACTAACTCATCAGGTACCGCCAAAAATGATTCAGAGAGATCTACCATGTCTCTGAATTTAGATGATTGAGCACGGGTCACAACACATGCAGGAAAAGCTGCAGGAAATTGACGTGCTAAGTCGGGTTTCTCACTCATGGTAGGTTTACGAACCACAATTGGACAGGGAAAAACTTCGCCCCCTGCAAGGTCATTTCCCAAGATAACGCCCACCCCCTCGACAGGTAACTGAGAACGTACACCAAGTTTTACAGTACCTGTAACGAGTTCCGATTTCAAGTGCACATTATGAAGAGGAACATTTATACACTGCATTCCAATTCCACGTATAAGCACATCTGTACCAGAGTAAGTTTCAATAGACCGGGGCAATAACTCCTCTAAAATAAATGACTGAACTGACCCAGTGTCTCTCAAAATGGTGACAGGTTTACACTCAGAATCAATTGAGTGAGACACTGAGCCAGTCAGGAGGAAAGGCTGGTAGGAAGGAGCGGTTGTATGATTCTCATTAGACACGGGGTGTACGAGTGCAACACTTTTAGATTTGGAAGCAGAATTCTTTTGCTTCCATGCTTTACAGTCAGAAATTAAATGACTGGTATCAAAACAATAAAAGCAAGCTCGCTTATCACCGGAGGCATTTTTACGACGGACACTCAAATGTGCCTCACCTTTGCCATTGCGTGAGAAAACACGGGTCGCTTCCCTATCAGATACTTCGCAAACGGCAGGGGATACATTAACACGACGTGCAGGGGGAAACACATTCCGATGAGTCAACACAAACTCATCGGCCAGAACGGCGGCGTCGGAAAGGTTCGCAACTTTCTGCTCATTTAAATGGACAACAACATTTTCCGGAATACAACTTTTAAAGTCCTCCAGCAAGATAAGCTCTTGAAGCTGATCAAGAGACATAATCTTGCTGGAGAGACACCACCTCTCAAAAAGGGTTTTCTTCTCCCTCGCGAATTCAACAAATGTCTGTCTGGCTGTTTTCACATGTGATCTAAATTTTTGTCGGTATGCCTCAGGCACCAACTCGAACGCTCGTAGAACGGCAGATTTTACTACATCATAGTCAAGAGACTGTTCTATTGGTAAGGCGGAGCAAACCTCTTGCGCTTTACCAGAAAGACTGCACTGCAACAAAAGAGCCCACACATCTTTTGGCCACCGTAATTTCATAGCCACCCGTTCAAAGGCAACAAAGTACGAATCCACTTCTGCCTCTCTAAATGGGGGTACGAGTTTAAGATACTTGCCAACATCAAAATCAGGCTCAGAAGTTGCATTATCAATACTTTGAGGCAAAATAGCAACAGGTGAAACGACGGAAGACAAAGCAGCACTTTGAGGTACAACAGCGGCAGGTGAAGTAGCAGGAGATATCATAGAAGGTAATCTTGAGCGAGGCATAGGAACCGGTTTTTGATTTAATTCCTGAGCACGCAAGTCTAACTGACGCATCCTAATATCCCTATCCGCTTGTGCCTCTATAGCACGAAGCCTGATCTTTTGACCCTCACACTCCTGTTTTTTTATAAGAAGGTCCAACTCCTTCAACTTGACAGCTAACATAGACTCACCCAGAGACTCAGTCGCCAGACCAGGAAGAACCCCACCTGCCACAGCTTCTGCTGCAAGCCCAGGTTGTCCCTCAGCACTGATGGCAGAGTAATCTGGCAAAATTCCATCCTCAATCAGCTTTTCTCGCAAGTGATCTTTAATAACTTGTTTGGTAGACTGCCTAGGAACCTCAACATTAAAGAAGTCTGCAATTACCAACAAATCTGCCTTCCTGCAACGCTCAAAAACTTCTATGGTAGGAGAAAGGGTAAATGAAATCAAATCAAATTCCATAATTCTCAGTACCACAGGAGCTTTCTCCCTTACCAGAAAGAAAACAGCCAAACAGAACAAAAGAAAATGAGCAGATACTTACAATTACGCCACGGTAAACTTTCACTTGACCGGACGAGCCCCCACTTGTTACATGCCAGCCCGTTTTAGTCTAGGGGTAATGACATGGCAGTAACAAAATTTTGGAGAGAGAGAGCACAGGAACCTCCTGTCTCCCACCCCAGCAACACACATCCAAAACCAATGATTCTTAAAGGATATTTATTAAATCAAATGTAAAAGATAAAAGGAAGAACATAAGCTTCAGGAGGGGGCAAAGGCCAACATAACAAACAAAACATTCCTAACTCAAGTTTAATCATAACTTACCTATACATAACCAAAAAAAATAAAAATAAATAAATAACAAATGAACTTGCCTATCTTCCTGACTACAAATAACCAGGAGAAAAGCAATTTCAAACAAAAAAAGGCACCCACCTCCCTACAGATTTACTTAAAATAAATCTTACATTCTAAAGAAAACAAAGCCTATAAGTCTTCAACTACATTCACAGCAGCACCAATGGTTTACAATAATCACGGACCAAAAACACAGTGGCATTATCTGGGGCAAGAGAAAAGAAGTCCATGTGGCAAACAACCATCTGCATCCCTCTCCCTCTCAGCTTGTTGTGAGACAGGGCTGTCTTTATATGCTGGCTTTCTCTTGGGTGCAGCCAATCAGTGGCTCTGATGTGAATGGGCAGCCAATCAGCCACAGGTGTACCCAATTACCTCCCTCAGCAAGGTAGTTGTGGACATGTAGGAAAAACAAAAAAAGAAAACACAAAAACACATAAAACAATTAAATAAAATAAAGTCTCCAGACGTAACAAAAAGGAAAATAATTTCATTTATTACTCACCCTCATGTCGTTCTACACCGTAAGATCTTTATTCACCTTCGGAACACAAATTAAGATATTTTTTGATGAAATCTGTTGCCTTAGTGAGGCCTGCATTCACAGCAATGGTATTTCCTCTCTCAAGATCCATAAAGGTACTAAAAACATATTTAAATCGATTCATGTGAGTACAGTGGTTCTACCTCAATATTATACTTTGAAGTGAGGAGAATATGTTTTTGTGCGCCAAAGAATAAAATAACGACTTTTTAACAATATCTAGTGATGGCCGATTTCAAAACACTGCTTCATGAAGCTTCGAAGATTTACAAATCAAATCAGTGGTTCAGAGCGCTAAAGTCACGTGATTTCAGCAGTTTGGCAGTTTGATACGCGATCCGAATCACTTATTCGACACAAAAGATTTGTAAAGCTCCAAAGCAGTGTTTTGAAGTCGTGCATCACTAGATATTGTTAAAAAGTCATTATTTTGTTTTTTTGGCACACAAAAAATATTCTTGTTGCTTTATAATATTAAGGTTGAACCACTGTAGTCACATGAACTGATTTAAATATGTTTTAGTAACTTTATGGATCTTGAGAGCAGAAGTATACTGGCAATAGAGGCCTCAATGAGCCATCGGATCAAAAATATCTTAATTTGTGTTCCGAAGATGAACAAATGTCTTATGGGTGTATAACAACATGAGGGTGAGTAATAAATTACATTATTTTAATTTTTGGGTGAAGTAACGCTTTACGCACAATCTCACAGAGATGTTTGTCTATACTCTGCAGAGTTTTCTATGAACGGGCAGCTTGAGACAGTTGGAGGGAACGGCTTCAGTCAGATTGCAATTCATTACAAAACGCATCACCATCTGCTGCTCAGCACTAGTGAGATTTCCTACTTTGATGGACAGGACACTGTGAAGTTTTCATGGGATCAAGACCTCACCCACCATGAGACAGAACAGTAATATGCTTAAACTGTTTGTTGAATAAATCTTCAAGAATATTTTTTAACACAACTATAAAAAACACATATTGTGTTCAAATGTTAATTTGAGAATTTATATAATGTTATTATAAACTGTTAATTTATAGCTCCTTTTAACACAATTTTTTGTGATATTGAGGTAGAATTCATTCATCAATTAAGGGCCAGTCACAAAAACAAACTATCACGATGGCTATAGGATATTTTTATCAAAACTGATGCACGATAACACTCTGTTTAAGCACGCTGTAGTTTTGTTTTCTGCCGCTTCAATGCTGCCTTCACGTGCTATCTAGATAGCTTTCTGATGATTTTGGAATTTAGGTCAAATACAGGCTTTTTCACTGTGTATAAAACATACAAAATGCTTCAAATAGTTATTCATATATATAAATGTGCTACTTTAACGACAAAACAAGGCGATGTAGCTGTTGTGGGAAAAGTTAATAGAATACCAGTCACAGAAGAAATTGTTCTCCCCTCAGCCATGTTTCTTCATTTTGACCCGAGTGCTCATCAGAGTGATCCACTCCGAGACCTTAGGACTTTTGTCATACTTGAACCACAAATACACACACACACAAAAATTGATTGGATTCAAGGAGTTCATGTGGTTTTAACAAAAAAAGTGGTAACACTTTACAATAAGGTTCATTTGTTGACATTAATTAATGTATTAACTAACATGAACTAACCATGAGCAATACATTTGTTAAAGTAGTTATTAATCTTTGTTAATGTTAGTTAGTAAAAATACAGCTGTTCATAGTTTGTTCACAGTACATTAACTGTTAACAAATACAGCTCTAGATTTTAATAATGTATTAGTAAATGTTGAAATTGACATTAACAAAGATTAATACATGCTGTAGAAGTGCAGTTTATTATTAGTTCATGTTAACTAATGTAGTTGACTAATGTTAACTAATTAAAAAAAAGTAAAACTCTTCCCTTGTGGGTCATTTTGACCCCGAATGAATAGAATGCAAGGAATGCTTCAGTAAACAAACTAAAAATGTTCAAAATTCAAACTAAAAATGCTAGAACTTTAACAACAACAACAACAACAACAAAAAATTATGTCTATGTGCAAGGGCGTAGATTTGGTTTCAACATTGGGGGGGTTGAGCGTTGGTATGCTGCCTGTTATTTATTTATTTATTTTTTATTTTAAAAAAAATCTGTTTTATGTGTAGCGTTATTGGATAATTTATTTCTTATCTATCTATCTATCAAAACTTTATGGAATTTATGTATAACTATTAATCAAATTCTAACATAACGGAGTGATTCTAAAAAGAAATAAATTATGTTATATATTGAAACCGCCAGTAGGTGGCAGCGATTCGATGTTTTAATGAGTGAGCTACTTAAATCGTTCATTCAGCCAATTCGTTCAAAAGTCAGATTAATTAAGGAAGAAAACAAACACCGATTTGAATACTTTTGTCATTGATAAGACGCTATTGAAAAATGAAGTAACAAAATAGATGGCTGTTTTAATAATTGGTTACAGTTACACTGATAGTTATGGCTAAATTGCAATGGATTAGCTAGCTAAAATATATGTGGAGTGTACTTAGCTATTACAATGTTTTCATACCTCCTTCTCAGTACATGCTTTATTCTTTTTAACGTCCCTCTTTGAACAGAAGTTTAATATAGTCGGCTGGGCAGCGGTTCTCTTCATTTTTGGTGCTACCCGCTCTCTTTCATTCAAACAGTAGAGCTCCACTTGTGTTGGTGAAAGTGTATTTTTTTGACTAATTTATTATGACAAACAAATATTCGATTATAAACAAAATTATTGTTACAAAATAAATGAATTATACATATTTTAGTATAGATCTACTGTGATTTTCATGTTGAAATATTGGGGGGGGGTTGTAACTGATGGATTTGAATATTGGGGGGGTTACCTACCCCCATCCCCCCCACAAACTACGCCCCTGTCTATGTGTATCTGAAGGTCTGCACAGGCTTCAAACTGAAGCCCGAACCCGGCCCGTACCCAAGATCGTTTGACCTGACCCAACCCTGGTACTATTAAAGTTTAAGCCTGAACCCGACCCGAAGCGGAAATCTGTCGCTGTATAGAGATATAGGGTACAATGGGGCTTAAGGTGCCACGGGGCAAAAGATTTTATTTTCCTCTAAACCACTAGATGGCACAAAACCTTGCTGCAGCACTTTCCTAAACATCCGCTTTTCAATTTGCATGTGCAAATTTGTCTGATCCTTGACTCGATCGCGGGCAGTAGTGCAAAGTTCTATATTCTATAGTAGTTTGATCTAATATTTGATGTTTTTTAAAATGTTGATTTAAGTAGCAAATGAGAATCAATTAAATTAATGTTTGTATTTTCAGATAAAGCGCTTCTTAATGATTTTCAGTTTTGTCCAAGGTAATTCAAGCAACAATTTTTCAATAACATATAAAGAATATGTAAAAGTAAAAAGCTCACCTGTTGTTGGGGAAAAAATGCACAATAATTAACATGATAATGTTAATTATCAGCTGGCTGACTTTAATGGTTGACATGCATGGTTAGATTCAGATATATATATCAAATATTATATATCAAATTGGGTATCAATGTTAGAGATAATCACCATTTATAATGGAACCATCATATTTAATAATATGATATTAATCATATATAATAAAATATAATTTATTGTTACTATTGCAAAACTATATTAAATATTATGGGATCTCCTTCAATGCTTTCAGAATCTTTACTTTTTAAAATAATTTTGTTTCTGTATTTTTAAAATATATTTTTATATAACATATTTTAGTGACAGTTTATTTATTGAACAAATATGAATCCTTTTATTTATCAAAATAAACAGAAAATAGTACAAACTTTTCTAATGTGATTCTTCTGAGCAAGTGTTAACCTAGACATTATTAAAACATTACTGTGTGCCTTTTACCCCATGCTGGGGAGCCTTTTACCTCTTGTAAGGTAAAAGGCATATATTAAAATGATCTTGTGAGTTTCCCTGCTGTATAGTAAATACAACTTGAGAGGTGTTCATGTCCCATATCTGACTAGGAAACTCGCATTTACAATAATACTGATAGCACCTGAAGGCAGCAGCATTCTTGAGCTCTTTAAAGCAGAATGAATCCTGATTAGCTGTCAATGTTTTTATTGATCATCAGCTGGAGAAAAAAATCTTTCTGAAAGTGATTCCAATGATATCATTCCTCTGTGTTGTTTTTCTTATAGCCTAGTTATAGTTGTGGACTTCCCTATTTGAATGATCATTAAAACTTTACCATTATCATTAACGATATAGTCATCGCCCATGGTGTGAACAGCCCTTTACTCTGTCAACAGCGTGTCTCTGATTCTGAGGAGTAATGAAATGGATGTTACCATGGGAAACATACGTGTTGTCATTCTTCTTCATAAGAAAGATGAAATTTTTCTGTGGCCTGCCGTTTGGCAACAGCCAAAAGATGCTGGTTTCACAGGAATTTTAGGTAAGAGAGTCACTAATCAATCATTTATATATACGTTATGAATCAATAACAAATTTGAATAAATACATAATGATAATATTTTAAGGAGAAGCTGCTATATCATATGAGGAAATCCCAGGATCATATACACCAACTTTAAAGTTAAAGAACAAGGAAGTGAAGACATCTTGGTAATCAAAAAACATAGCTGAACTTCCATAAAACTGTATTTTATGTTTTTTTAAATATATTTTTAAGTAGCCCTAAGTGTATCTTGTTAATTTCAGGGTGATGGTGACGAACTACAGATTTTCTTTTGCTCCTGTCATTGGATGTTGGCTCGTACCGTTCAATGTTGTTGCGCAGCGGGAGCTGTCTGACTTCACTGTCACTCAGTTGTAGAGTTCAGACAAATTTACTTAAGAATTTTCTTGTCAGTTTTCATGCTGACCTTAAAAAATGTAACCTATTCTTTAAATAAAATTGTTGAACAATATGATTCTCATCTTTGAAATCATTTCCCTTTGCTTTATTACCACTTCATTAATGTTCTCTATCTGTTGCCTTAGCTGGCAAACCATGTGACAAAATAGCAATTAAAATTACACACCAAAAATGTTATATACATAGCAACCCTTTGATTGGCGCCTTTCTAAATATTGATTGTGATTATTTCTGTAAAGTAGGCCTATGTATTTTATGATTTCGATAATAAAATAAAAACAGCAGCAAACTTCTACAGAATCTGAAGTATTTACAAGTTATATAGATAAAATATTTTCTAAAAAAGCATGCATCAATATTGACTTTTGAGGAGTTCAAGAGACTTTGATTACTAATAAAGGGGGTGGTTCCTGAATCCGGTCAATAATAACCAATCGCATGATGTGGTCAGGAGTTTAAAGGAGTGTGTGTTTCGAGGTCTGTTTTCTGAGCAGGTCATGATGGATCGAGCAGCTCTCAGACTGATTCTCTTCAGCGTCTTTCTCATCTCAGCCAGTTCACATCCTGTTAAGAAGGTGAGGGTCAAATCTCAGATTAAGATGAAGATGTGTCAAAATTCTACAAACAGATTAATTATTTGTATTTGAGATGAAGATGCAGAAAAACTAGATCTGTTTCTTACATGTTAAATACATTGTTCAAATGTTTGAGGTCAGTAATGTGTGTGTGTGTGTGTATTATATATATATATTAACAAATGTTTCTAAAGCAGAAAATCAGTGTAGAATGATTTCTGAAGGATCATGTTACACTGAAGACTGTATTTCATGTATTTTAGATCAAATAAATGTAGCATTGGTGAGCATAAAAGACTTCTTACAGAAATGTTTAAAAGAAAAGTCCCCAGATGACCAAACTGACATACACAAGATGCAAATGTTGGAGTTGCTGTCAGGATTTATAAGGATTCGGACGCTGATCTACAGCTGCAGGTGGACTACAGAGAATCAGCTGTGAATTCATCCTCAGTTCTTATCTGTTCTGTGTTTGAATGCATTTAAACCCTTTATTTTGGTTTGTTATATTGTAGGGCTTCTATGATGAAGTTGCCGTCCCTCTCCTCACTGATATTCAACTTCAATACACAGGA
Organism: Chanodichthys erythropterus; assembly: GCF_024489055.1. Lineage (NCBI taxonomy): Eukaryota > Metazoa > Chordata > Actinopteri > Cypriniformes > Xenocyprididae > Chanodichthys > Chanodichthys erythropterus. The sequence continues at coordinate 5,674,447 of NC_090226.1, read as the reverse complement.
GGAACAAACCTTACCAAGATCAGCTTTACCCTGTACTTCAACGGCTCTGAGATTGTGGTTTCAGGACAAATCACAGACAACAGTGTGGAGAGTTTCAGCACTGAAGTCATTGCAGTATCAGTAAGATCATCATGGAGCTTTACAACCATGTCTTCAGTTTATTAAATTGCTATGGATTGAGTGTGCTGTTTTTATCTCGTCAGTCTCAACTGAGGTCATTATATTGGATATTAGGATCACTGATGGTGAGTTGTTGAAGAGTTTGGAATAATGGTCATTTTGTTTTCAGGTAATGTTATTGGTGAAAGTTGTAATGACAGCATTCTGTAACGATTTGTGACCCAGGAGGAAGCAGGCAGGAGAAGTAGGTCTTCAAAGAACTCAAAAGGTTTAATGATAGCTCAAAAAATAGGCTATACATACAAGAAATGATAGCAGGCAAACACATCTAACAATAACTGACTGGACAACTGAGGGAGGTAAGTGGTGTGTGCTTAAAAGTCCTGTGTGATGAGGTGCAGACAAGGAACAGGTGTGTGTGATTAGCTGATGGTGGAGTGAGTGCCAGTGAGGGACAGGGAGGATGATGGGAGATGGAGTCTTTGGAGTCCAGGACAGACAGACCCTGCGTTCCATTCGGAAAGGCTCATATGCCCTAATCCCTTCAAAGGGTTTACCCTTCATCTTACCCTTCAAAGAGTGAAAGCTTCGAAGGGTGAAGGGGTCAAAAAAACTCTTCTTTTGGAATGCACGTCTGCGTCATCTTAACGAGACAATCAAAGAGGAGTAGATTGTGCAAGCTGCGCCTTAAGTTTAATGTTAGTTTATTTATTTATTTATTTTAGGTTTATCGCATGTAAATATTACAGTAGTATACTATATATACATTTTTAGGTAATATCGAACTTCTATAACCTCCTGTACCCATTCTGTGACGTCAAAGAACTTCCCTGTGCAAAGGATCATGGGGGCCCAAAGTGTCCATCAGTTGTACCCTTCGAAATCCTTCATTCCGAAGGGCCCTTTGAAGCAGGCACGTGCACACATAGACAAAAAAGGGGCTTGAGCACCTGCCCTTTTTCTTCCTGGGGAGAAAGTGCCCTTTTTTCTGGGGTGTTTTTTTTTTTTTTTTTTTTTTTTTTTAAATAAATGAATATATATTCCTGTTTGCGCACAGCTTCCCCTGTCAAACAAATATATTTACTGTATAAAACAAATAAAAAAATACTATATCAGGTCGGCTTTGTCGAGTTCAGATGCCCTCACTCCGCGACACGCCATTCCCCGCACGCACGCACGCGCGCCACACCCCACCCCACCCCACCTCACCTCGAGTTTGCTGCTGGCTGAAAACTTGTGACAAACTATTCCCGCGAAAATCCAACTGCTGTCTGGCGATAAGAAGCGAAAAAGAAAAAAGCCCTAGATGGATGCATCCCGTGCATTTCTTTCAGGTAGGCTAGCCTATGTTCACAAACCTGAAAGTTTTGTCTATTTAAGGGCTATTTATACATTTAACGCTGCATTAATAGATTGACCACAATCAACACATCTGCCTGATTTGATACTAATGAAATATATGTCATATTATAATTTAAATTATTGTATTGTATTGTGCTATGCATTGCGTTTTGAACCATGGTAAACACTTGACCGATAGGTTGGGCTGTCAATACTAAAAAGAGGAGCACTCCATGGACGCACATCCATGAACCACATTATTAGACAGTTTTGTAAGGATGCATGGTTTATTAAAACTATTTAAAAATCATAATACAGCATCAGCTACATAATGCTATTCTTAAATCTAAGCTTACACAGGATAATACATCAATAAAAAAAAACTCTCTCTCTGTCTTTGCATGTTTGATGTCCACATATTCTTGTTGAAGAAATTACAGTGGCTGTAGCATTTCTGTCACAAAGAAGTGGGCGAATATTATTATTTAACTAAAAATATATATTTTTTTAATCATGGTTGGCTTTGATCGTGGATTTAATCGTGCTGTGCTGTCTAACAACAAAAATCAGCAGGCTTTTGGCGCCCTCTGCAGGCATTTGTTATAACATATAATGTATTAACAGTTCAGGAATTTTTTTTTTTTTTTTTGATGTGTTTAAATTAAATTTTAATTTTAATAAAAAAAAAAAAGCAGATTAGCTTATTTTGGTTAATTTAGAAGAAATCTACAGATGCAAACAGACGGAGGGTAGTAGGCTTAAAACAAACTCCATCTAAATGTGTAGGGTTAGGGTTAAGTTTTCTTTCCATTAGAGTGAAAGACTTGGCAGCAAAAATGGACCTTAAAATTGTAAAATCTTAAAATTGTCCACTTCATGAAAGAAGTATTCCAATAACACCAAAAAATTAAAACGATTTATTGATTTGTGCAAAATAAATTATTAGTGAAACTATGTCCCTCTCCTTGGTGCAGTCATTTATTCTAAATATATATAGCTACTTGAAAATAGTTGTTGATTTCTCTTGTGATAAATACTAAAGAAGACCATGGTCTCTGTGTGAACTGATTATTTTGTAGAAATCTGTGGAGTATAAAACAATTGGATGAGTGTAAGTGAAGTCAAAGTTGTCTTAATATATTTAAGGGTTCGTTATTTTTTAAATAAATAATTATGAGAAGTGCCCTTTTTTCCACTTGAGCCCCTGCCCCCCAAAATGTCTGTGCACGTCCCTGCTTTGAAGTGTCCAGTTTTGAGCACTTCGGTTTGGAACGACCCTTCAACATGGCGGCCATGATTATTTTCACTCCGAAGTGCCCTTCGGAGGGCGATATATCCCGCTTGGAATGCACCGAGAGACTGTGACACATTCCTGATGAAAATGTTCATTATTGTTATTTCTGAGCAGAAAGGTAATAATGTGATGTATCAGGACACTGTAATGATAAAAGACCCCAGTGATGTCCCACCATTTCATGCAGAGACTGTGGGCCTACCTGACAGTGAAGCAACTTCTGGAAAGGCAGTAAGTTTATGGAGTGATACGACATTCTGCATTTTAAATTGGACATTGAGGACATCTTTCTGTCTCAGGGTGCTTCTTAAAGGACAAGAGAAAGAGGATGAAGAGAAAGAAGCTCTCAAACTCTCTCTGAAATACCAGTTTGTCACCCCCCTCACCTCTATGGTCGTCACTAAGCCACAGGAAGATGAAGTGGAAGTTGCCGACAAACCCAAAGAGGGAGGAGAGGATCCCAGACCTCCAGGTGAGAACTGAGTTGTTTTTGTATCTTGCAAACTTTGTAAATGAAAGTGTGCCAACATCTGACCTTTAACAAAAGAGCAAGGTCCATTTTATGCAGCAAAATAAACACAGTGACGGTGACGGCAGCTTTGAAAAGTTATGTACGAGTGTATTAATCAAGCTTTGCATCAACTTTGTGCATCCTAACATGTATCTGATTCTGTATCTGAACTTGATTCAGCTTCTGTATTTATGTATTGTACAAGCTTAAGACCATTATTTATTATTTAACAAAATTTATTTCGATGTTTTGATGGAGCGTTTTCAATGGAGGTTTTACATTTTTATGGAAACGTTTTCATGAATGTCCGTTGTGTAATTTTTTACTGGCTCCAGCAAAAATGGCAATCTTCATAAATTTAAAAAAGAGCCTTTGTAAGTCCTTTTTGAAATTATTGATGATGTATTGATTTTCAATATTTTGTTGTAGTTCTATTTGGTGTTAAAATGTAATCTTAATGCTACTTGTATTGTTATTGTGCAGTTTGCAAATAAAATGTATTTTTAAAATTCAAAAATTCTCTCTCTCTCTCTCTCTCTCTCTCTCTATTTCGTATTTATAAGTATATTGCTTATAGTTGCTTATTCTGCTTTACATGTATCAGTTTCTACCATATAAGGGCATTTTTAAAAGGGGCAGTGTCTGTGTCCTGCCTTTGATAACCAATAGTGGCTTCATTACAGTGGTCTGTTTGGTGTTCTTTTCCATTTCTTCTCAGATCACCATGGACAAAGCTGCACTGAGAGTAACTTTGTTTGGCCTTCTGTTCACTTGTGTCAACTTGGCTGCTAACAAGGTAAATCAAAGGGTTACAAACAAAAAGTGTATATGGGGGAAATACTTTATTTCTCTTTTTTACAAGCTGTTATTCTTCACTAGTATATATTAAATTATAAAGAATTTAATATATAGAATAAAGAATAAATTATATATATAAAAATTATATTAAATATTTAAGTTACTTATAAGAGAGGTAAGCAAAAAATGGAACAAATCAAATTGAATACACCCTTGGACATTACAAATCTGTTTAAAAAGTTCAGTGATAATTTGTTCATAATTTAATTCCACATTCAAAATCTCAGTATTGCATTGAATTTGATCCGCTTTCGCAAGGGGCTCAAAATACTGTGTAAATAACTGATCATGTTTGAGGAGAAAGTCCACATTAGTGTGTTTGGGGTTGTTTTGTTTTCTAAAGTCAATACGTTTGACATCTGTTTGAGTGTTTTTGCTGTATTAGCTGGCACCATCAACAACAATATCAATCTGTCCTATAAGCCTGGCATGAGAGCACTGATACTTGTTCACTTTAATACAGAAACAAGATATAGATGTTTCCAGCTTCCACATTAACTCAAAGATCACCAGCCGCTACGCTACCACGGTCATCACAAGCCGTGTGAAAAACAAGTTAAATGAATCTCAAGAGGTCCGTTTTGAGGTCAAGATACCCAAGAATGCATTCATCAGCCAGTTTAAAATGTAAGTAAATACCAAAACAAAATCCAAATGTTACAGATCCCGTGTTCCCCTGGACTCTATTTCCCAAGATCCTCCTGTTCTCCACACCTGCACTCACTTCCCTCGTCAGCTCCTCATCGTCACTCATCACCTGCACCTGGACTCTATTGTCAGCACTCCCCATATATTGCACTCACTCCCTTCACTCCTCGTCCGTTCTCTGTTTATGTTAGATGCTTGTTTGGTGTACTCTGCCTTTGGTTATATTAAAGTCTTATATGTTTGTGGAAATCCGTTATCTGCCTCATCTCTACACCACCAGCCGTAACAGAAGAACGGACCCAAACTTTGGATTTCCACAAAAAAGGGATGGAGACTTTCCCCGGCTCCCTGGCTCCAGCTCCTCCAACGCCTCTCACCCTGTCATCCGGCGATCGCCTAATCGGGCTCCTGCAGGTAGGTCGTTCGCTGGAGAGGTATGTGGAGGAGTTCGTTGAGCTTGCTTCCTTGTCTGACTGGCCTGAAGCATGTTTGATCTCTCTGTTTCTGGATGGACTAGAGGATGACACCATCCGTTTTGGTGAACCCGATTACCGATTCTCCTTGAGCGAAACTATAAATTCCATTTTATGGTTAAATGACTCCAAATTCGTAGTTGATTGGGTTCAGGATGGGTGTCTATCTCTAGTCCATCCAGAAACACGGCTGGCCGGGCCAGTCAGACAATCTCCGTCTTCCTCCGCATACCCCTCCAGCAAACGCTCTGCCTGCCCCACACGGAACCCACACTTCTCTACTGGGTCCCGAAGGCGGAGGAGGAGGAAACAAGCTGCTCCAGTATCTCCAGAGCCCGCTCCAGTATCTCCAGAGCCCGCTCCAGTCTCCATAGAGCCCGCTCCAACCCTGTGCGAGCCGCCAGAAGATGCCGTATGGCTTATTGACTTTTTCACTGAGCCTAGTTCTCCAGTCTCCGCCGAGCCAAGTTCTCCAGTCTCCGCCGAGCCTGCCGCTCCAGTCTCCGCCGCCGCCGAGCCTGCCGCTCCAGCCGCCGCCGCCGCCGAGCCCTCTGCTCCAGCCGCCGCCGCCGAGCCCTCTGCTCCAATTATGTACTTTGCAAAGACTATTTTCCCTCCCTGCCTCCCTCTCCCACCTCCATCCATTTGTGTTTACACGGCACCTCCACCTCAAGCCCCCTCGCCCAGATCTCCACCTCGGACCTCTGGGCGATTACCTACACTCTGGCTCCAACCTCCCTCGTCTCCACCATGGCCCATCAGTCCTCCAGCCTCACAAGTCTCCATCCTGCCCCCGTTCACACCTTGGTCCCTCGTCAGCCTGCCCTCCCCTCTGGACTGCACTCCTCCGTCTCCGCTCCGTCCCTCCGTCCCTCGTTTCCAGTTGGCTTCCTCACTCCCCCTGGTGTTCACTTTGTTGTCTGTCGTCTGTGTTCAACTGCGGCCTTCTGGAGCCCCGGCTGCGCTTCGGTCGGCGGAGCCGCTGGTTCCGCCATCTCCCGCCAGTCCTTCAGCGCCGCCTGGGCTCAACTGCTCTATGGCTTCGGCCCCTGACCCTCCATGGCCGCCCTCGGCCCCTGACCCTCCATGGCCGCCCACGGCCCCTGACCCGCCATGGCCGCCCACGGCTCCTGACCCGCCATGGCCGCCCACGGCTCCTGACCCGCCATGGCCGCCCACGGCTCCTGACCCGCCATGGCCGCCCACGGCTCCTGACCCGCCATGGCCGCCCACGGCTCCTGACCCGCCATGGCCGCCCACGGCTCCTGACCCGCCATGGCCGCCCACGGCTCCTGACCCGCCATGGCCGCCCACGGCTCCTGACCCGCCATGGCCGCCCACGGCTCCTGACCCGCCATGGCCGCCCACGGCTCCTGACCCGCCATGGCTGCCCACGGCTCCTGACCCGCCATGGCTTTTGAGCCTGCCCTGGAGACCTCCACTCCAGTCTACTCCTCCCCCTGCTCCGGTTTGAGGTCTCCAGGGCGCCCGCCCCCCTCCCGGTTGTTACATCTACGGCGCGAGGACGCGCCTACCGGGAGGGGGAGGTACTGTTACAGATCCCGTGTTCCCCTGGACTCTATTTCCCAAGATCCTCCTGTTCTCCACACCTGCACTCACTTCCCTCGTCAGCTCCTCATCGTCACTCATCACCTGCACCTGGACTCTATTGTCAGCACTCCCCATATATTGCACTCACTCCCTTCACTCCTCGTCCGTTCTCTGTTTATGTTAGATGCTTGTTTGGTGTACTCTGCCTTTGGTTATATTAAAGTCTTATATGTTTGTGGAAATCCGTTATCTGCCTCATCTCTACACCACCAGCCGTAACACCAAAAGCTTTAAAATATTCAAACAATAGTAAAACTTTCTCTTTAACTCTTATACTATTAAGATATGAACAGCTAGACTTACCTAATGTAAATTAAACTATTAACAATGTAGAGCACGTATTTTAGCTACTACCGTTTGTCTAATGACCCCAGTTCCTGATTTTCATTGCTGATTACTGGCATTTCTACATTAGGACCATAGATGGGAAGATATATGATGGAGTTGTGAAGGAAAAAGAGGAAGCTCAGCAGGAATACTGTCAAGCAGGATCTCGAGGAGAAAGTGCTGGACTGGTCAGGTACTTGGTATTTTAAAAAGAAGATGATTCCTGTAGCTCAAATGGTAGAGCATGGCACTAGCTGAAGATTCCCAGGAAATGCATGGACTGATTTAAAAAAAAAAAAAAAAAAAAATTATAGGCCTTCTTTCATTGCAATGCAAGTCACTTTGGTTAAAAGCATCTGCCAAATGGATAAATGTAGACAAAAAATATAAATAAGATATATTTAGCATTAAATAACATTCCATTTATTTTGGGATTATTAAATATTCTATTTCTATTTTAGTGCTGTTGGAAGGACTTTTGAAGACTTTAAAACATCAGTGACAGTAGCTGCTCTCAGTAAAGTAACCTTTGAGTTGACCTATGAAGAACTGCTAAAGCGTCGCCATGGCAAATATGAGTTATTCATCAATGCCCAACCGATGCAGCCGGTGGCAGATTTCAAGGTATGAAAAACAAACAAATCAAGACTGTTATAATGAAGATTTGTAGATGATTTTTATTCATTATAATGAAAAAGAAAGCAAAATTTAAATATTTATTTTGTTTAGATTGACGTACACATCCATGAGAATCCAGGAATTTCTTTCTTGGAGGTCAAAGGTGGTTTGAACACTAAGGATCTGACTAAAGCTGTCAAAACCACCAAAGCAGAAAAAGATGTAAGAAATAAATATGGAAATGAAAATGATAAAAAAAGCAACTTCTTGCTTGAAAATGTTAATATGATGAAATATATTGTGAAAACTTCTGCCGTTTTGCAATCTAAGGCAATGGTGAAGTTCTACCCAACTCGTGATCAGCAAACAAAGTGTGATGATTGTAGTGAAAATGGTCTGAACGGCAGCCTGATCATTATGTATGATGTTGAGAGAAAAATTGAAGCTGGTGATCTGAAGGTATGTTGTGAACTTAGTTATTTAAATTTAAACTCACATGTTGATGATGACAACTGGAAAGTGTTCATACTGACAGCAATTTACAGCAACAAAATGACCATTTTTCATTTTTAGTAAGAACTCTCACATTAGTCTCACCCCCACTTAAGACTTATCCTCTTTTCAGGCATCAGAAGGCTACTTTGTTCACTGCTTTGCACCTACAAATATTAAGTACAATTCCAAAAATGTGGTGTTTATCATTGACCGGAGTGGCTCCATGTCAGGCATAAAAATGGAGCAGGTGAACTTCTTTTTTAGTAATTTCTCCTTTTGTGTTTTACTTGGTAAATTGTTGAATCCTAGAATAAATTATTTTTATTTTTCATATAGTTATGGCTTCATAAATTGGAATCATTATGTTTTAGACTCATTTGGCAATGCTGAAGATTTTAAGTGACCTTGCAGAGGATGACCACTTCGGATTGATTACATTTAGCGATAAAATTAAAACCTGGAAACCTGAACTTCTCAAAGCTACTAAAGGAAATGTGGAAGAAGCAAAGACGTTTGTGAAGAGGATTAAGAGTGAAGGATGTAAAGTATTCACCATCAGCCAATTGAACTAAAGCATTTTAGAGAAAAAAAAATCCCTAAAAAGAAAATGATGGCCCAACTGACACGATTTCAATATTAGCATAGCTGTAAAGCAACTAAAACTGATCTAAAATATTCCAGACTTATGATCTCCCTAGTTTAACTAAATGACCTTTATTTGTAACATTTCTTTCCTTTCAGACACAGACATAAATGCTGCAGTGCTAAAAGCTGTGGACATGATCAACAAACACCATCAAGAGGGATCTGCATCCATCCTGATCCTATTGACTGATGGAGAGCCCAATAGAGGCACAAAACAACTGATTCACTCATGCATGCACACTTGTATTTTGATAGTTTAGGGTTAAATACTGTGCATACTCTACCTACAGTATTTACTGCATTGCAAATGAAGTCCCCAACACAGCACAAAAAAAGAAAAGAAAAAGGATGTATGCGTACAATGATCCTATAGCCTACACTAAAATATCCTGAAAAAAAAATCCATTTAGCAGTAAGATGTCCACTTTTATTCATCGCCTAAAACCATCTTTCTTTTTTTTGTGAAAAGGTGAGACAGACCCAGTGAAGATTCAGAAAAATGTGAAAAAGGCCATTGATGAAAAATGTCCTTTATACTGTTTGGGTTTTGGGTTTGATGTCAACTTTGAGCTCCTGAAGAAGTTGTCACAGGGAAATAACGGTGTTGCTCGCAGGATCTATGAGGATTCTGATGCTGATCAACAACTGCAGGTCAGATTTGAAAAAAGAACTCTTTCTAGGGTAGCGACTTGGGTTTGATTCCAGCTTGGGTCATTTCCCGATGTGCCATTTGCTGTTGCCAGTGTTAAACATACACTAAACTTAAATTGTGTAAATGCAAGGATAAATACAGGAACAATTTTATTCTGGTAGGACTTCTACAAGGAAGTGGCCACTCCGCTCTTGACTGATGTCCAGCTTAGCTACCAAGGAGTGGCTGATTCAACCCGAACCACTTTCAGCCAGTACTACAGCGGTTCTGAGATTATGGTGGCTGGTCGTATCATTGATAGCAGTTTGGACAGTTTTACCACTGAAGTCACTGCATTAGTGGTAAGATAACCACTTTACTTTTTATGACCTACTTTTATTAGACTGTATTGTGTTCTACTGTGTCTATGATGCATGTGTGCTGTTATGTTGTTGTATTCTGTGATGCTAATTGGATTCTTTTTGTTATTTTTTTATATTACTGTTTTGTTTGCTTGTAAGGTCATTGGGTGTTATGAAAGGTGCCGTTAAATAAAATCCATTATTATTATTATTATTATTATTATTACCCCTTACAGCAGGGATGGGCAACGTCGGTCCTGAAGTGCCACTGTCTTGCAGAGTTTAGCTCCAACCCTGATCAAACCTGAACAAGCTACTCAATGTTTTCAGGATTACTAAGGCTACTTTTACACTGGCACTAAAAAAATCAGATTTTTTACTCACATCTGACACAGATCAGAATTTGTTGCACACTTGCAAACTCAAAATTCTGCACGAGTTTTTTCATATCTGATCTGAGCCACTTCCAAATGTGGTTATAAATCGGATACATATCCAAAATATCTGGCCATCCGTCCTACGTCTAAACAAACATATTTGATTCCCCTTTGAATTCCAAGCCACCACAAGGTGAGGGCGACACTTTTGCTCACAAAGATAGCTTTTTAATGTTGTATTTTGAAGCAGATGTGCCTGTATGCACTCTCTCGTAGCTTTTTTTATTGAGGTGGAAACTTTATAAACACAGATATCAGTTACCAGTCTTGTCTAAAGTTAATGTAAACAGTGTTTTTTTTTAAATCAGGGTTGCTGCAGGACAGCGGCACTCCATGTTGTGGTCTTTGTTAAACTTTAGTTAACATTAAAGGTGCCCTAGAACTTTTTTTAAAAGATGTAATATAAGTCTAAGGTGTCCCCTGAATGTGTCTGTGAAGTTTCAGCTCAAAATACCTCATAGATTTTTTTTAATTCATTTTTTTAACTTTTGGGGCATAAGTAGAAACGAGCCAATTCAGGGCGTGTGGCCCTTTAAATCTGGTGCTCCACACCCCAAGAGCTCACGCTTGCCTTAAACAACATAACCCTGAAAATGGATCTTTACAAAGTGTTCGTCATGGAGCATGTCTAATCGCGTAAGTACAGTGTTTATTTTGATGTTTACATTGATTCTGAATGAATTTGAGGCAGTGCTCCGTGGCTAACGGGCTAATGCTACACTGTTGGAGAGATTTATAAAGAATGAAGTTGTGTTTATGCATTATACAGACTGCAAGTGTTTAAAAAGGAAAATAGCGACGACTCTCTTGTCTCCGTGAATACAGTAATAAACGATTTTAACTTTAACCACATTTAAGCTTTAAACAAAGTATTAATTAGGCATAAAGCAAGTATAGTATGCTGTAAATATCACCAGTGTATAAAATAAACATTTGCTATGAACAAGCAATATAAACACTAGTCTATCATACTTAAGTAAGCACATAATCTTTAAACCGTGCCGGTTGTCTGACGATACGTCGAGCTCTTGTGCATTCCGGACCTCTCACACTCCTTTCCACATCTTGAGGTAGCTCAGTTGGGGCAGCTTTTGGAACAGTGTCATTGCACAAGTCATTGTCAGTGTACATGGAACAGTCAGGTTGTGAGTCATGTTTGATTGACCTGTCAGGCCTGAGGTGGCGTCTGTTCCTGCGGTAGATTGTGCCCGATGATGTGACAACATCGTATGAGCGGGGCTCATCTCGGATACTGACAACTGTAGCTGGTTTCCATGTGTTTTTGATTCTCATATATACTCTCTGTCCTCCCTTTAAGGCTGGAAGTGGAGCTGCTGTTCTATTATACCATCTCTTTTGCTGTGATTGAAGATGCTGCAGCGCTTCCTGGATGTGTTTAGGTATAGAAGGTTGCAGAACAGCTTTGCTGGCTGGTAAAGTGGAACGTAAGACTCTACCCATAAGGATCTGGGCTGGAGAGTATTTGAGACCAGTGACAGGAGTGTCGTGGAGAGTCAATAAAACTAGGTGAGGGTCAGTGCCAGACTGAGCAGCAGCTTTCAGCATAGTTGTGACGGTTTTTATGGCTTGCTCTGCCATGCCGTTGGACTGAGGGAAGTTTGGACTGGAGTGTGTGATGTTGAAACCCCAGTAATGAGCAAATCGAGCCATTTCAGCACTGGCAAAGGGTACATGATCTGCAATCAGGATCTCAGGCACACCATGTCTTGCAAACACCGCCTTGAATTGTGCTATCAGTGAGCCTGATGTTTTGTCTGACAGCTGTAGGACTTCTAGATATTTCTGGATATTTAGAGAAATAGTCCACAATCAGGAGAAATGAAAGTCAAAAATGTCAGTGGCTATTTTCTGCCAGTGTCCCTCTGGAACTGGATGTGAGATAAGTGGCTCCTTTTGATTTTTAGGACAACTCTCTTCACAGCAACTACAGGCTTTCACCATGTGACATACAGCTTCAGTGAGTCCTGGCCTGGTCCTTTCGAAGCATATGCAATCGGTTGCCGTTTCTGCATTAGAGCAGCCCCGAAAGCCATCTTTTGAGGCATCTGCCTGCACTTCTATAGGCTCCTTTGGGTCAAAATGCCCTAGAACAGGTGCATTTGCAATGGCTGTTCTGAGTTTTTCAAGTGCTGACTGCTGTTCAGGATGCCACTGCCAGTCTATATCTTTCCTTAGCAACAGCCTGAGCGGTGCAGTGAGGGTGGCTTCATTGGGAACATTGCGACAGATAGCATGTCATACCTAGCAGATGTTGAAGGGCTTTTCTGTCAGTGGGAGGGGGAAATTGCAATATCGCTGAAACCTTGGACTCATCAGGCTTCACTCCCTCTGCGGTGATAACGTGGCCAAGGTAAGTTACCTCATTGACCATATACTGCAACTTGTCTTTGTTGAATTTCACGTTTAGACTCACCACTCTGTTCATCACTTTCTCTAGGATGGCATCATGCTCTGCTTTGGTGGATGCCGCTATGATCATGTCATCGGCCACCATGAAAACACCTTCAATGTCCCCAAAGCTCTCTGAGTTCAAGCGTTGAAATACCTTGCTCGCTGACTTTATGCCAAAAGGCATGCAATGAAAACGATACCTCCCCCACGGCGTGTTGAAAGCACAGAGATCTGCTGACTCCTCGTCTAGTTGAATCTGCCAATAGCCGTCCTTCTCATCCAGGATGGTGAACAACTTTTTGCCAGCTAACTTACTCTGTATGTCCTCCAGGGTGGGAATGTTGTAGTGCTGGTGGAGTATGGCCCTGTTTATGTCTCTGGGGTCCAGGCAGACTCTCAGTGTGCCGTTTTTCTTTTCTGTGATGCACAGACTGCTAACCCATGCAGTAGGTTTAGAGACTTTGCTTATGACACCCCTTTTTTCCAATTCATCCAGTGTCTGATCAGCATCCAGTATCTTCCTGCAGCTGTGTATTACCGGAGGAACGGAAGGGTCGGTATGAATATGGTGCAATCCTGGAAACTGGCCCAAACCTTGAAACACTGATGCATAGCGGGTGAGGAGCTCAGATTTAGTGGTTGGCGATGATGGTATGAGGGCATCTACTTTTCTTATGAGGTCCAACTGCACACATGCCTGTCTCCCAAGTAGGGCTATATCTGATGCTGTAGTCACAAATAACATCATGTCGGTTGTTTTATTTTTAGCCTGCACGTGGAGCTAACAACACCTTCTAGTTTGATGCGGGTGCCTCCATACGACACAAGCACTGTGTTTGACTTTTGGATGTTCACAGGAACCTGAAGCTGATCAACGATTCTCTTTGGAATGATGTTTGCTTCAGCGCCCGTGTCGAGCTTGAAGGTGACAACTGTGCCTGCCATACGCAGATTTGTGTGCCAGCCTGTGTCTGATGTGTTTGAGTGAACTAAAGTACCTACAAACAGTGTGTCTATCCCAGATATCTCAGTATCTATGTCAAGCATGTCCATTTTGGCTTTCGATTTGCACACAAGTGCAAAGTGGTTCTTTTTGCCACATTTTTTACACACTTCATTATAGGCAGGGCACTGTCTTGGCATGTGAATGCGTCCGCATTTGCCACAATTTTTTTTAATGTCCTCTAGTTGGCGCTGCCATTTGTTTGTGCACTGCTGGTTTGTTTGATTTCCATTTAGGCTGCTGTCCCTTTTTTGTAATGGCATGCACAAATTGTGTTTCTGATGATGTTGTCATAGCTGTAACTTGTGCCCTTGTGACTTCTTTAGCTCTGCACATATCAATGGCTTTTGAAAGTGTCAAATCAGATATGGACAGCAACAGTGTTGGGGGTAACGCATTACAAGTAACTTGAGTTACGTAATCAGATTACTTTTTCAAGTAACTAGTAAAGTAATGCATTACTTTTTCAATTTACAACAAAATATTTAAGTTACTTTTTCAAATATGTAACGCAAGTTACTTTTTCACATGTATTGACTGACAGCTCTCCTGTCCCCATGTTGAGAGAAATAAAGTGCAGAGGGTGTTGTGTGCGCTGTGTGAACATGATGGTTATTGTAGTTTTAGACTAAATGTGAACATGCATTTACTCATCTCACTTGCATGAAAACATTCAGTATTCCTCAAAATGAATAAAAACAGTGAAATGCAATCTCAGAATTTTTGCAAACCTGTAATAATTAGCTAAAATAAATTACACAAATATACTTTATGTATTTAATTTCAATTATTAACCAATGTCTTTGCTGCTGATCTTCAATATACCTAATTCAACCATACTAAGCAAAAAATACTTTAGATGAGAAAGGTTTGTTTGAGCTGCGCCCTCTACTGTACAGGTGTAAATATGCTTTTTCTATAGCCTGAGGCTTATTCATTTCACTTTTGGTGTGAAAGGGCCTTTTTGCCAAAAATATAACTTTTTTGTGAAAAAGTAACGCAAAAGTAATGTAATGTAAATGTAAATAAAATAATGTAAAAATAATGTAAATAAAATAATGTAAATAAAAAGTAATGTAACTTTTTTTGTGAAAAAGTAACGCAAAAGTAATGTAATGCATTACTTTTCATAAAAAGTAACGAAGTAACGCAATATTGTAATGCATTACTTTTAAAAGTAACTTTCCCCAACACTGGACAGCAATCGTTCACGAAGCCCTGAGTCAGTTATGCTGAATACTATTTTGTTTCGTATCATGAGATCTTCAGTTTCTCCGAATTCTTTGTTTCTTAGCTCCGTGACGAATTTGTCTATGCCTGCTTGTTCAGAGAATGTGTGGGCCCAGAACTGATGTCGGTCAAAAACGGTATTCTTTCTCAGAACAGTATTTTCGCAGTGCTGCGAGGACCTCTGATAATTTTTTACGCTGTGGATCCTCGTATTCGATCTCGAGCGAGTTATAAATGTCTAGCGCCTCTTCTCCTATGCAGTGCAGCAGCACAGCGATCTGTCTCGTCTCAGATTTGTCCACTAGAGCTGAGGCAGTAAGATACAAATTAAATCTTTGTTCCCACTTATGCCAATTTTCAGCCAAGTTCCCCATCAGAGACAAAGGTGGCGGCGGATGAAGCATTTCCATTTTGTCCATCTCTTTAGTACGTAGGGCTCGCTAGAATAATCTGGCAGTGCTGCTGCTCGTCACTGTTCGCCCGCTCCGCGGTGATCTTCAGTCACTACTTGATGTGCGCCGTGTGATTCAGCGGATACAGTGGCTTCTGACACCATGTTGTGGTCTTTGTTAAACTTTAGTTAACATTAAGACACGTACGCACAGGATTTATAACGCTGAGCTTCTTTACTAGCATGCCATGAACTTAACTCGCCAAGTTGGCAATATGCCATACACCAGTGGGTCATACCAACTACACGAACTATATGGGGGTGTCCTGGACAGAACCGTTCACTGCATATACTACACTCCAGGACTGATGTTGCCCATCCCTGCCTTACAGACTAACATTTAAAGGGAGTAGTTTCTCCACAAATTCTGTAATAATTTACTCATGTTCATGTCTTTCCAACTTGTAAGCTATTATAATTTTTAGGTTGTTATTCACTCATAACCATGACATGAACATTCTTAAAAATTCTCCTTTTGTGTTCAATGGAAAAAAACAAATAATAAATAATGACAGGCATTGTCACTTTTTGTGTGCATTATTCCTTTTAAACCTCTAGAGGTGTTCATCACATTAGATCAGGGTTCCTCAAATCCAGCCCTGGAGGTCCACTGTCCTGTAGAGTTTAGTTCAGACCCTGAAAAAACATTTTCTAGTAATTTTCTAGTATCTCTGAAGACCTTGATTATCTTGTTCAGGTGTGTTTGATTAGGGCTGGAACTAAACTCTGCAGGGCAGTGGCCCTCTACATCCAGATTTTAGGAACCTTGCACTAGACCAGGGCTATTCAATTATAAATTCAGTTGGGCCAGATTTTCAAACCAAGACAGTTAGCTGGGCCAGTCATTTCAGTGGTGATGCAGCTTGTAACGACACATTTTAAAACCAACACAAACAAATTTATTGAAAAACATAAGGTTTATTCATTGTTTCTCTTTTTAACTTTGATCAGTTTGCCCAGCTCTGGTTGTAAGATGCAATCAGGGCTTGACATTAACTTTTTCGTTCACCAGCCACAGTGGCTAGTGGTTTTCCAAAATTACTAGTCACTCAGCATTTTCACTGGCCACAATTTTGTTGTCGGTAAATTACATTTTATATGATTAAAGTTGACTTTGTTATACTTAAATTACTTTATTTTGAGTCATTTACTTGATTTAGAAGATTTAAAACCCTTTCAAACTTTTAAATGCAGATTGACCACCCAAATCAAGACTACATTGTATATCAGCTGGTATACGTACAGGTGGGCAAGAGGTGGACAATTTGAGTATGGGCTAATATGAGAAATTTATTGTGTAAGGCTATATAAAAGAACAAAAAAGCAAATTACAAAACAGTAGTAAATTCAATATAACCTTTTTTTCAGATACAGTAGGTTTATTTAACATATAGCCCACATTTATATAAAATCTTTTGTTGTTTGATTAACATTAATGACAGACAGGTATTTAATTGGGCTGCTGAATGCATGGACGTAACTGACGCATATTCAGTTATTACCCACCTGTTTACGTCCACTTAAGCCATAACCGACTGTATTCACTTGAGATATTCTATACGATGGATATTTAGACGTCTGTGTGCATGTGTATTTGACTATTCAGGCGTGAGGAGAACTGATCGTGCGCACGCGAGAGAACGCTTCTGTTGTGTGTTGTTCAGCGCAATTCCGCCTATCCCTCCTTCACTGGATTTCATTGACAATTTTACGTTTCACTGTTGAGAAAGTCATATTGATAGTAATCTAGGCTACTACCAGCACGCTCTGCATTGTTTGTGTGTTGCTAGACCACGTGGTATGAATTTACGTATGAATGCACGTTTTTGGCGGGACCACAGGCTGGGCCACTTGGAGGTTGCTTCGGGGCCGCATGTGGCCCGCGGGCCGCCAACTGAATAGCCCTGCACTAGACCATGAAAATTTAAACTTCTGACCTTAATTTTCTCTGTTTCAGAAAAAAAACTAAGATGGTATATCATATTAGTGTACTTATACAGAAACTAAACAGTAACAAACCTGGACAGGAGAACTTTACTGAAAGATTATGGGCCTTCCTTACAGTAAAGCAGCTACTGGAGAAAGAGTAAATATACATTCTGTACTTCTTTTATCTCTGTATGTGTGAAACATAGTATTACTGAATATTCATTTGTGGATTTTTCTGTATGTCAGAGTGACTCTACAAGGCCAGGAAAAAGATGATGCAAAGAAAAAAGCCCTTGATCTTTCTCTGAAATACAAATTTGTCACACCGCTTACATCAATGGTGGTCACCAAACCACAGGATCAGCAAATCCAGGTTGCCCACAAACCCAGAGAGGGAAAGAAACCAAATATGCATACCCAACCAACATCATCAAGTAAGATAAAATAAAGAAAAAGAGCTGTTGGATATGTAATTGTTTTATGAGAATAATCTTCACACCATGATATTTTGCCAGTGACCCAGGTGAAAAACAAAACAAAAGTAAATTTCTATAATATACTTAAAGTGCTCTATTTTCGCACACTAATTTTGTACTTAATATACTAAAAATTCTTCTTTAGTAGTACTTAAGATAATCTTAAGAACATCTAAGTGTACTGAAATGTGATATTTTGAGACACCATGAAACTAAAATGTGCTTTTAATATACTATCTCTATATTTAAAAAATATATTTAGATACCATTTATAGTATAGTTCAACTTTGATCACAAGAATGAATTACATTTTAAAATCTATTAAAACTTTTAGTGTTGGTTGCAGGCAATGATAGGAAAGTCAGGATCTATGTGCAGCAATACTTTTAATAAAACAAAACTCAAAATAACTCAATACACAGGCAGACAGGAACAGAGCAACACAATAAAAACTAACTGAAAACAGAACCTAATCGTGACAAAAACAGAAAAATGTTTGCAATGAAAAATTGTAATGAAAATCATTTTAAATATCTTACAGAATCGGATTGTGATGGCGTTAGTATGGGACAAGGAGGAGGTACTGTATATCATTTCCCTTTCTATGACTGTTTTTAATGTGACACTGAAATCCCTACGCAAACTTATTCCTAATTCAATTTACTTTCATTATAGCCTCCTGAGACCCATAGATTTTTTTTTAAATCATTACATTGTATAAGTCTGATTTGTTTCTTATTAATATTTTATGATATGTCTTATGTAGAGGACACCAGGAAGGAAAATGAAAACTAGACTCTATAACCGAAAAAAAGAAAAGAAAAAAAAATTAATATTACATTTTCCTATTCAGTATATCAGTCAATTTTTAGGTTCCAGGCTATATTTTCTATAACTTGTCCTCTGTAAAACAGATATGTTGGAAAAAAAGATGTTTAGAAAATGTTTATATTTTGCATTTTTGTATGTATCTAGTGCCTGCATGTGATTTTTCATGATTATATTTCCATATTTCCTTTCATGATCTTATTTCCATGCAACATCATCATATTAGAATGATTTCTGAAGGATCATGTGACACTGAAGACTAAAGTAATGATTCTGAAAATTCAGCTTTGACATCACATAAATAAATTACATTTAGTGTTGGTTGCAGGGAATGATAGGAAAGTCAGGATCTATGTGCAGCAATACTTTTAATAAAACAAAACTCAAAATAACTCAATACACAGGCAAACAGGAAGAGAGCAACACAATAAAAACTAACTCAAAACAGAACCTAACCATGCCAAAAACAGAAAAAAAAAAAGTTATTTTAAATTGCAATGAAAAACCTTTTAAATATCTTACAGAACTGGATGATGATGGTCTTATGGAGCGAGGAGGAGGTACTGTATATCATTTCCCTTTCTATGACTGCTTTTAATGTGACACTGAAATCCCTACGCAAACTTAGTCCTAATTCAATTTACTTTCATTATAGCCTCCTGAGACCCATAGATTTTTTTTTAAATCATTACATTGTATAAGTCTGAATTTTTTCTTATTAATATTTTATGATATGTCCTACGTAGAGGACACCAGGAAAGAAAATGAAAACTAGACTCTATAACCAAAACAATGTTTTTTTAATATTACATTTTCCTGTTCAGTGTATCAGTCAATTTTTAGGTTCCAGGCTATATTTTCTATAACTTGTACTCTGTAAAACAGATATGTTGGAAAAAAAGATGTTTAGAAAATGTTTGTATTTTGCATTTTTGTATGTATCTAGTGCCTGCATGTGATTTTTCATGATTATATTTCCATATTTCCTTTCATGATCTAATTTCCATGCAACATCATCATATTAGAATGATTTCTGAAGGATCATGTGACACTGAAGACTAAAGTAATGATTCTGAAAATTCAGCTTTCATCAAAGGAATAAATTACATTTTAAAATCTATTAAAACTGTTAGTATTGGTTGCAGGCAATGATAGGAAAGTCAGGATCTATGTGCAGCAATACTTTTAATAAAACAAAACTCAAAATAACTCAATACACAGGCAAACAGGAACAGAGCAACACAATAAAAACTAATCATGACAAAAACAGAAAAAAAAGTTATTTTAAATTGCAATGAAAAACCTTTCAAATATCTTACAGAACTGGATGATGATGTCGATGTTATAGAGGGAGGAGGAGGTACTGTATATCATTTCCCTTTCTATGACTGCTTTAAATGTGACACTGAAATCCCTACGCAAACTTAGTCCTAATTCAATTTACTTTCATTATAGCCTCCTGAGACCCATAGATTTTTTTTTTTAAATCATTACATTGTATAAGTCTGAATTTTTCTTATTAATATTTTATGATATGTCTTATATAGAGGACACCAGGAAAGAAAATGAAAACTAGACTCTATAACCATAACAATGTTTTTTTTTTTATATTACATTTTCCTATTCAGTATATCAGTCAAGTTTTAGGTTCCAGGCTATATTTTCTAACTTGTCCTCTGTAAAACAGATATGAGAATAATGCTGGAAAAAAAGATGCTTAGAAAATGTTTATATTTTGCATTTTTGTATGTATATAGTGACTGCATGTGATTTTTCATGATTATATTTCCTTATTTCCTTTCATGATCTTATTTCAATGCCAAATTTTTACTCACATTTAGCCATGGCACCATTACCAAGTACAACTCAGAAACCTGTGACAACCTCTCCATGTATGTGGGTTTTATTTATGTATTAGTTTTATCTTGTATAGTGCATCTGCTTTTCATCTGACATCATATTTCACTATTTTCATTTCTTCTTTCTCTTTTGGTACTTCAGTGAAGAGCATTAGGATTTTGAAATCTTCTGGTAATGCTAAGCCACTTTGTTACGATGTTCCTCTTGCTCAGAAAGTCAGACTCCTACAAAATGACGTATCAGGTCAGATATCCAGCGTGTTCTAGTACAGTTTAGTTGAATGAACAGTATTATTCCATTGCTTTTATTTTTTCTTTTCTGTTTAAGCACAATCTCACTGTGATGTTTGTATATACTCTGCAGAGTTTTCTATGAACGGGCAGCTTGATTCAGAGAACGGCTTCAGTCAGATTGCAGTTCGTTACAAAACGCATCATCTGCTGCTCAGCACTAGTGAGATTTCCTACTTTGATGGACAGGACACTGTGAAGTTTTCATGGGATCAAGTTCCATGGGATCAAGACCACCATGAGTAATATGCTACACAACTATAAAAAATACATATTGTGTTCAATGTTAATTTGAGAATTTACATAATGTTAATACAAAATAGTTTATAGCTCCTTTTAAAACTTTTTAACTCCTTTATTTTTGGTGATATTGAGGTAGAATTAATTTATCAGTTAAGGGCCAGTCACACCAAAAACAAACCATAAAACAAACTACAAACTATAAAGAGTATTAACCTAGACATTATTAAAAACATTATTTTAGTTTTTTGTATCAATAATGTGTGCCTTTTACCCCATGAGGTAAAATGCCTCCCTCGCCACCTCATATATTTATACGATTTTTAAACAAAATTAACCACTTTTATGATTTATTTTCACACAAAATCTGTTGCTCAATCAATGTTCAATACAAACGTAGATATTTTTCTGAAATCATACACTTTGAGACAGTGGTGGACGAAGTACACAAATCAAGTACCTGAGTAAAAGTACAGATACGTATCATAAAATATTACTCAAGTGAAAGTATTTAGTCCTCCTTTTCAATTTTACTCGAATGAAAGTACTTGATTTTTAATGTATGTTACGTCCCTCGTTAATTAGATGTAGTTTGTCTAGGAATATTATCAGACATAACAAAACAGTGGCATGGGTGTATAAATGGCAGTAACAGGATGGCAAAAGGAAAAAAAAAACAGACAAACCAGCAGTTTCACTGCAAAGTTTTAATTTCAGTAAATATAAGTGAAGTAATATAATAATAAAGTAATAAAGTAGATATTAACAATATATACAACGTAACAAGAATGAACAAACAGCAAAAGGTCTGGAGGAGAGGAATGAGTGAGAGAGTGGAGCTTAAATCAAAGAACTGAATATAACCAAAAAAAAAAAACTAACTAAAGTTAAAGAACTAAACTAACTAACAAAAGAAAAATGCAGAAAGAAACATCTTCAATATTCAAGACGCTATAACTAAACCACACTGTCTAACCAAACAAAACATACAAAAATAGCACCAGGGCCGTCGCAAGGGGGGTGCGAGGCCCTGTGCGAAGTTGACTTGCGAGGCCCTCTCTGCAATTGATTTGCGTGCATGTGTGCGGGTATTGCTATAGTAACGAATCCAACTTTCGCGCATCTGTAAAAAAGTGGTTTGACCTATTTCAGATGCTGCAATTAGAATTTAAAATGGAGTGAGTAAAACTCTGTATACAATCTTGACGTGTGTGGTAGTAGGCTATTGTGCGATCTAGCCTATATGGCATAATGATAACAACAACAACAACAACAATAATTAAAAGCGATCTTAGGGAATAATAACTAGCCTAAATAAGAATGGTAAAATAAGATCTAGGTCTAATTGTAGTTATGAGGTAATCATTTAAAAATATTTTATTTTAAAATGTGCAAACATTCACTCTTATTCATCCAATAGTGAAAACGAAAACGTTTCTTGTCACATTAATTTATGATTTACATGAATCATTATGGCATAATTTAAATTCAAAACGGCGAAATTTCATAGAAAGTTGAGTAGTTTGCATCACTAGAGTCTAAAACAGCCTATTAAATCGTTATCAGTTGACACATTTCTACTGTTTAATCGTGTCTACCAGCACATCGCTCACCCTTGTATGCCGGATTATATATTTTAGTCACCCCGGCCACTTGTTGAATTTATGCCTCACCTTGAACTTCATCTTGTTGCAACCCGGTGGCCTGGTTAGCCTCAGTGATGTAGGTTGTGTTGCTTGTAGTCGCAGTATGGACTATATGCACGGGTTACTTCCTGGTTGTTGTTAAGCCAGCTCGAACACTTCCGGTGAACTGTTAGCTGTTCATTCTGTAGTCGTTGTACATCGACACAAAACCATCTATGGTTGACTTTTTAATGTTGTATTTATATTTTAATGCAGTTATCACATTTACCTAATTTACCAATAAACCGCTTTTATTGATTGCAATAAAGACGAAGCTATTAGGACCGTTTAAAAACGTTGTGTCTGTAATTAGACACGCACACACATTTTTTCCCCAGCACTTCAAATGTTATTTTTAATGTGATGACCACAAACATTATTTGTTCATCCTTCTGAGATTGTCCCCATTGTAAAACCGAACGTTTAAAAATGTAGGAAATTTAACATTTGATAGAAAACACTTATTTAAAAATAAAAAAGACAGTAATTAGCACTTTAACCAGCAGGTGGCGGCAAAGTAGCATTTATTTGCGCACATATCAGCCATTTCCTCTAAACGTTTTTCACTTCGTTTTTGACTAAATATTAAACATTATAAAATAACTAGGTTTAAAATACATTTTGTCAATGTGAAGTATGAAATACTCACAAAATCTTATGAAAAACAATAACTTTTATTGTGAATTACACAGAAAGCGAGCACCGTGCTCTCCCTTTGTAATCACAGCAGCTGTCAGTCAGTGCAGTGCAAGATCAATGATTTCAGCACACTTGTGAAAACACACATTTTATTCAGTTAATCTAACTAAAGTGCACAATAAATATTTAAATTTTGAAGCTTTTTTTCCACATAAAAGTGTGAAAACTAATGGTCGAATTGAATTTAGCCGAGGAGGAACATTGAGGTACGTCTTTATTTTTATTTTTTTATGCTGTCTTACGTTTGAATAACTAAATTAATGCTGTGCCACACTATTTAAGTGACTATATTCTGATTATAAACTAAGTATTACACTACTGATACTCAACACACCAGCAAATGACATCTCACCGGAAGTTTTCGAGCTGGCTTATATTAATGCGGAAGTTCTAAAGAACGCTCCGTGCATATAGTCCATTGGCTAGGGCTGTGACGGTAGGCATGACAACCGCGCCACCGCGGTCGTGGAGCGTCACCGGCGGTAGTGTGACGTCATATATAATACATATTTATATATCTCAGAGATCGCGTTAACTGAAAATTTTCCGTCTTTAATGGAATTTTTTTTAGCAGTGACGGAAAAAAATCTGCAGTCCGTCCGTCATTTTGACAGATTATGTAGTTTGTATGTAAGCTTGTAATTCCCACCCCTGTCCAGTAGGTGGTGAGCGCGCTCCAGTGTGGCAGCAGAGCGCGAGTTCAGTCTCCAGAATTAAATGAAAACGATGCGCTTGATGGATTACACACAGACGAGCACCCAGTTTAAGTAAACTGTATAATAATAAAGTTACTTATGCTTACTTACATAATTAAGTTTTGTTATTTTTCTTGCTAAGTTAATGGTCAATGAATGGCTTTTCTGAGGTATAATGTTACGTGACATTGTTTGCAACACTGATTGAACTGACGTTCGGTAAACTACTGTATCTTTCAACATATTTTTTTATTTTCATTCATGTTTATTTCGTTCTGTACAGTAGTAAAGAGGAAAGGATTATCGCATTCACTCACAATCCGTGACAAGAGTTCAAGATGAAAACTGAAAGTGACGCAGCTAGTCTTTGATCAACTTTCTTTTCATAGCAGGCTATAAATGCATAGCCTACGCCTATTTGCTTATCATGTAAGTTTTCCCTTTCCCTTTCCCCCACCACCGCGACATCTTTCTTTTTAATTCGTTTCCGTTTCTCGCCACCCTGACTCGTGTTTACGAAATCGGTCGCGCTCTCGTGCAGCACCCGACATTTTTTCCTCACAGAGTGAGCAGCTCATAGTGGTGCGAGCATGCAGAACGTAATATCGAAATTTGAAAATTAATAATTATTTGCAGATTTCTTTTCATGTGGCCTTAATTATACATAATTGCGAGACAGAGGAATTTTATTTATTATCGATGTTTGGTGGAAAACTAATAAAAAAATAGACATAAACTACATAAAATGCAGGCCAGGAGCGAGGCCCTCTAGAGGCGCGAGGCCCTGTGCGGTCGCACACTTGGCACAGCCCTTGCGACGGTACTGGCTGCCGCCATTGAAGTATTAAGCTGCTCACAAACCGCTCCGTAACCAGCGATTGGTAGCGCGATCCCTGACGTCAGACCCTTACGCCAGCAGATTGACGGACGGATCGTCCAATCAGAAGTCACACCTGAAATGGAGTACAGACATGCACACATATGCAGCGACATGAAAAAAAAAAAAAACAATTACATAGCGCAGCGTACGTAACAATGTACTTGAGTAAAAAAAGTACTGATTGATGAATGTTTATTTTGTAATTTTATATAGGCCACTTATATAATTTAATTGTCTATATTTTATATAATCCTATTGCTCAAAAAAAAATAATTATGAATAATTATGAATTGTCAAATAGCCAGCACTATTCAGCATGGATGGAAGATTAGAGGATGCAGATACATAGGCTAATATGTAATGTTTGACAAACAATATAAAAACCAATGAAACATATAGGGCTAAATACATAATATTTAAAGGTCCCCTTGAACATGTTTTTAAAAGATGTAATATAAGTCTAAGGTGTCTCCTGAATGTGTCTGTGAAGTTTCAGCTCAAAATACCCCATAGTTTTTTTTTTATTAATTTTTTTAACTGCCTATTTTGGGGCATCATTAACAATGCACTGATTTTCACTGACGCCGCCCCTTTAAGAGCGAGCGTGTTCCCTGCCACATGAGTTGTTGACTATATTACAGCGCATTTACAAAGTTCACACAACTAATATAACCCTCAAATGGATCTTTACAAGATGTTCGTCATGCATGCTGCATGCATGCTTCGAATTATGTGAGTAAAGTATATATTTGGATGTCAACGTTTTATTTTGAGTGAGTTTGAGGCTGTGCTCCGTGGCTAACGGCTAATGCTACACTGTTGGAGAGATTTATAAAGAATGAAGTTGTGTTTATGAATTATACAGACTGCAAGTGTTTAAAAATGAAAATAGCGACGCTCTTGTCTCCGTGAATACAGTAATAAATGGTGTAACTTTAACCAACAGTAGCCTACATTAGCAACATGCTAACGAAACATTTAGAAAGACAATTTACAAATATCACTAAAAATATCATGATATCATGGATCATGTCAGTTATTATTGCTCCATCTGTCATTTTTCGCTGTTGTTCTTGCTTACCTAGTCTGATGATTCATCTGTGCAGATCCAGACGTTACTGGCTGTCCTTGTGTAATGCATTTGAACACTGGCATATGCAAATATTGGGGTTACGTAACAGTCGGTGTTATGTTGAAATCCGAGTGTTTTCCGGAAGTCTTTTAAACAAATGAGATTTATAAAAGAAGGAGGAAACAATGGAGTTTGAGACTCACTGTATGTCTTTTCCATGTACTGAACTCTTATTTATTATTATAGTTATTTAACTATGCCGAGGTAAATTCAATTTTTGAATCAAGGGCACCTTTAAAAAAAAAAAAAAAAAAAAAATCTGCAGCAGCAGGGAAGATGAATGTGCATGTGTTATTTTAATTTGTGTTAGAGTTGCACGATTCAGGATAAAATGAGAACCAAGATTTTTATTTGTTTATTTCAAATAGAAATCGTGATTCTCCAATGATTCTGAATAGACAACTAAACAAAATTGTGTATAATTATTTACTAGAGGATAAAATATTAATTGCTACAGTCTATTTAAAAATATTTAATTTAAAAAATGGGTTTGAATAAATGATTTAATGACTCATAACTATTTCACTTGTTTCATTACTGGATGAATCAGTTTTTGAATGAATCATTCAATGTTAAATACATTTTAGCAGTCAGTTGTCGCCTCCTAGTGTCGTACCGATGTAATCAATACAACTGTTATTTGAATCGCCATGTTAGTTTTAAAATGTGATTTGAAACAGCGGACAGTTATGACCTAAATATGATTTTCAGTTACAATAATTAATCCTAAAATTCAACATTAGTAGGCTGACTTACTTTTCACCATCAGTCGCGCACGCACTCAGAGGATCCCCAATTCTTGCCTAATTTTCAGTCAGACTTGTAAATTCATTCACTGGAGAGTGGAGACTCGCTCTGAACGGATCATTGAATCAGTGAGTTGTAGCCCCGCCCCTTTTCAGCGCTGCGCTCCGGTTTCCCCCGGCGATTACACTAAAGGTTGGGCTCAAAAGTGTTTCTTACAACTTGTCAAATTAACCTAATCCATGGATATTGACATGCAGTCATGAGTCATGTTTCCTGACATTTATATGTGCCTGATTTGACGCCGGGGAAATAACGTTACATATAGAAAATCTGCCTGTGAATATTTGATATAACTACAATATAGGTAGGTTTAA
Organism: Chanodichthys erythropterus; assembly: GCF_024489055.1. Classification (NCBI taxonomy): domain Eukaryota; kingdom Metazoa; phylum Chordata; class Actinopteri; order Cypriniformes; family Xenocyprididae; genus Chanodichthys; species Chanodichthys erythropterus. Next base: position 5,647,145 of record NC_090226.1, on the reverse strand, counting down.
ATCCGCGTAATCACTTATATCAATGTTATATCGTCATATTGTCCAGCCCTAAAACATATAGTTTTATAGTATAGTTTTTGTTTGTGTTGTTTATTGAAAAACACCCAATTGCAGAATATAAGATGGAAAATATTTAATTGATGAGTTGTCAACATATATAACAATACAATATATACGGTATGATTTTACCTCAAAATCCAACATTTTGACATAAAATGATAACTGCAAATCCATGTTTCTCTATCTGGAGTCCAGCTGTTTCTGTGAATTGCAGTGATCCATTTACTTCTTTTTTTTTCTGTAGCTTTCGGCACTCTTTAAATATATACCTCAGGTTTTGTGTCAAAGCTATCTGTACAGTCAATAACAAAGCTCTTTCCCGTTATGGATGTGTTTTGTGTGTTTTTCGGGACATTCGCGCTGAAAACCAATGCTGCCACTCAGTCTTTGTGCAAATTGTGCCACTCAGTGGGCGTGACTGCAGTCGTAACGGTCGACGGTGATGTCACATGCATACCTGCTATAAGGTCTATACGATCAGTCCAATTCGCGAATGAATTGTTGATGTGATTTGTGAACCGATTTAACAGGATGATTGAAAAGAATCAGTTTGTGCACGAATCGGACACTGCTTTTGTGTCTCTGAGCATGTGACGATGTATTCATTTTAAAATAAGGAATAACGATATGTTTTATGAAATGTCGTGGAGTAAAAAGTACGATCTTATGCGTTGGAATGTAGTGAAGTAAAAGTTGCTCAAATTAAAAATAGTCTACTCGAGTGAAGTACAGATACTTGAAAAATGTAAGTACAGTAACAAAGTAAAAATACTTAGTTACTGTCCACCACTGCTTTGAGAGTAGTGAAAAGCAAAAATTTTTTTTAGGGTGTGCCTTTAGCCCCATTATACTGGTTAAATTATATTATTTATTTATTTTTATTATATATATATATATATATATATATATATATATATATATATATATATATACTCCAAAAATTTGCATTAAAAATAGTAAAACTATTATAAAAATGAAATGATATAAGCTTTCTTGACAAAAAAAAAAAAGGTATAATTTAGGGCTTTGGGTCATTTTGACCCACAAGGGAAGGATATTAAAGGAAGTGAGGAGAGGAGGAAGGTAAAGTTTTTGGCCCGCCCATCTCTGGAACTCGAGTAGGCCTATTAAAATGATTTCGTGAGTTTCCCTGCAGTAGTAAATACAACTTGAGAGGTGTTCATGTCCCATTTCCGACTAGGAAACTTGGATTTATGATAATTCTGATAGCTTGTGAAGGCAGCATAAATGCTCAAACTCTTTAAAGAAGAATGGATTCTGATTGGCTGTCAATGTTTTTATTTTTCATTAGATGGGAAAAAAAATCTTTCACAAGTGATTCCAATGACATCATTCCTCTGTGTTGTTTTTGCTATAGTATGTTGTATGTAGTATGTTATAGTTGTGGACTTCCTTATTCTCATAGAATTAGAATGATTATTAAAACTTTCCCATTATCTTTAACGTTATAGTCATCGACCATGGTGTGAACAGCCCTTTACTCTGTCAACAGCGTGTCTCTGATTCTGCGGAGTAATGAAATGGATGTTACCATGGGGAACATACGTGTTGTCATTCTTCATAAGAAAGATGAAAATTTTCTGTGGCCTGCAGTTTGGCAACATCCAAAAGATTCCACAGGAATTTTAGGTAAGAGAGTCATTAATCAATCATTTATATACATTATGAATCGATAATGAATATGAATGAATAAATTATGATAATATTTTAAGGGGAAGTTGATATTTCATATGAGGAAATCCCAGGATCACAAACTTTAAAGTTAAAGGACAAGGAAGTGAAGACATCTTGGTAATCAATAAACATAATAGTTGAACTTCCATAAAACTGTATTTTATGTTTTTTAAATAGATTTTTTAAGTAGGCCTAAGTGTATCTTGTTAATTTCAGGGTGATGGTGACGGACTACAGATTTTCTTTTGCTCCGGTCATTGGATGTTGGCTCGTACCGTTCCAGGTTGTTGCGCAGCGGGAGCTGTCTGACTTCACTGTCACTCAGTTGTAGAGTTCAGACAAATTTACTTAAGAATTTTCTTGTCAGTTTTCATGCTGACCTTAAAAAAATGTAATCTATTCTTTAAATAAAAAGTGTTGAACAATATGAATCTCATCTTTGAAATCATTTCCCTTTGCTTTATGGTGCAGGAACTACCACTTAATTAATGTTCTCTATTTGTTGCTATTTGAGCACCGGTGATCTGGCCAATGATTGCTTTTGCCTTGGGAAGCGTTCACCTGAGTGGAGAGGGGGCCGGCGTGCTGCTCAAACAATACACAGACTCTGATGGTAAAGCAGCGGCAGCTCCGTGTCCTGTGTTTTATTAACATTTATACAACAGTTCTGTCTGGTTCTCGAATCTGATTGGCTGATAGCCGTGCGATATTTCAGTGATAACTGCACTCCTCCTACCTTTTCACAGTTTGTATCACTCCGCTTGAAGTGACCGTCATGGCGGACGAGCAAATCCACCGTAATTTTTGAGAATACTACTTGTACCACGAACTGTAGTTTTAATAGTTTTTTTAGACGAGAATGTAGTTGTTTAGACCTGAAATATGTGATTCATATTTAATAACAGAGCCTATTTTACAATTTGTTTTGACGTTTTCGGAGATGTGAGTTCCAGGGCGTCAGCGGCCGTTCAGGGGTCATGTACGCGCCGAGAACTGTTTCATCTCGGCCAGAGCTTCGGGGATTTACCGCTGGCACTTACAGTGGTTAAACATGAGACATAATTCAATTTGAGTACATAAAACGGGCAATCTTTGGTCTTATTAATCTATTATTTGTTCCAGAGCAAGTCAAATTGTGCTATGTTAAATTTGATAATTAATGTTACCTTACCTTAATGTTACCTTACATCCTTACAAACAGACTTTTAAATTGAAAGGAACTTTTGCAAAGGAAGTTGTTATTGCGCTGTGGTGTTATGGATGTTTTGGAAAATTCCGATAGCTGTAAAAAAGGACAAATACAAGATCGCTTTCCTCAGCGGACATTCAAACGGACTTTTATAATTGATATAATTGTAACGAAGGGTCAACAGAGTGCGGATCCATTTGCAGCTTTTTATTAAAACACAGCAGTGTTTACAAACAAGGGCAAAGCAGTACCGTAAACAGGGACAGGCAGGGGTCGAGGCTGGCAGCAGAGAATCAGAGTCGGGTCACAGGCAGAGATCAAGACAGGCGGCAAACAAACACAGTCCAGGGCACAGGCAGAGATCGGGGTAGGCAGCAAAGGTTCAGCAGAGAGTAACAGTCCAAGTAACAACGAGATAACAGTCCAGGGAATAACGCTCAGAAATGACCACCGTAGCAAATCAAGACTTTGCGATGTATGAATGCAAGTGTGTGTGTTATATAGGGTGTGTGTGATGCCGTGCAGGTGTGTGTGCAATCAATCGCAGGAATGAGGGCCTATGGGTAATGGAGTCCGAATGAGATTCAGTATTCCGGTGATGGTTCCCTCCGGCGGTCCGGAGGATGAGACGAGGGAGCCACATTCATGACAATAATATTATGGAGATAGACTTGAAGAATGAATGTAATGCAATATATCAGACAGGTAATACTCTCTCTCTCTCATACTGTACAAAATTCAATGAGTTTCAATGAAGCGACTTCGTTACTAGTTCTAAAGTGACGTTTTAGAATTAGTAACGGAGACTTGGTCGAACTGTCAACTTGAGATTTGAATCCGTGGCGGAAGGAAGTAGTGCTGCATGAAAGAGGGTTTTAAAGACACTCCGTTGTTGTTTTTATTTGTTTACACACTCGTGCCGTCGAACTGTTGTATAAACGCAATATCACACGAGTAGCCGTGCGATATGGCTGTATATCAGCACGCTGTGATTACCTGCGGCCTCGTGCCTACGGACGAATCACAGCCGTGCTGATATACAGCCATATCGCACGGCTACTCGTGTGCTATTGCATATTTATATCTCCCCTCATCAGGTATGAAACACATTAACACAGTAAGAATATGTTCTTGACATGTTGTAGTTATAAAGAATATAAATTATGTTGTTTAAAGTCGTTAATAACTTACGTTTAACAGAAGTGTGAAAGTTTGTTTCAAGTTTCATCTGTATTGTGTATGCTAGTCATGCATTTCATGCTAATGATGGAGACCAGGCGGTCTGACAAATAGTGTGATGCAACAGTTATGAGTTGTAGTTGACTGTATTTTTCACAAAATACGTTGATAAATGTGTTTGTACTGAAAATGTCAAAAAAAGTACAGTTTCTGCTGACATATGAACATTTTCAGGGTTGTTTCAATTCTTTAATACAGCATAATGTTTATGCTGTCATGCAGAATATTACATATGTATATGTTATAAATGAATATATTGTTATAATATAATTTATAATATAATATATCTTTAATTTTGGACGCAGAAATTAATGAGAAAAATGTATAATAATTTTATTTATAAGTTATGCTGTCACTCATTGGAATATAAAGAAAATACTTGAACTGTTTTAAATGGTTATGAAAAACAATACACAGACTCTGACGGTGAAGCAGCAGCAGCTCCGTGTCCTGTGTTTTATTAACATTTATATCTCCCCTCATCAGAAGCTCTCAAACTCTATCTGAAATACCAGTTTGTCACCCCCCTCACCTCTATGGTCGTCACTAAGCCACAGGAAGATGAAGTGGAAGTTGCCGACAACAAAACTGAGGATTTCTTACAAACCTTATTAATGAAAGTGTGCAAACATTTGAACTTTAACAAAAGAGCAAAGTCCATTTTATGCAGCAAAATAAAAACGACGACAGTGACGGCAATTATGTGAAAAGTTATGTACGAATATATTAATCAAGCTTTGCATCAACTTCATTTGTGCATCCTAACATGTATCTGATTCTGTATCTGAACTTGAATAGATTCAGCTACTGTATTTATGTATTGTACAAGGTTAAGACCATTATTTATTATTTGTTTTTGAGTGTTTTCAATGGAGGTTTTACATTTTCACGGAAACATTTTCATGAATGTCCATTGTTTAATTTTTTACTGGGTCCAGCAAAAATGGCAATCTATAGGAGTAGAAAAATAAGAGCCTTTGTGAAATTATTGATGATGTATTGATTTTTAATATTTTGTTGTAGTTCTATTTGGTGTTAAAATGTAATCTTATAGGTACTTGTTGTTGTTGTTGTTGTGAAGTTTGTAAATGTATTTTTAAAATTTCGTTTCTATTTCATATTTATAAGTATATTGCTTATTCTGTTTTACATGTTTGTAAAGCGCATTGGTTTTGTACCATATAAGGACTTGTTTAAAAGGGGCAGTGTCTGTGTCCTGCCTTTGATAACCAATGGCTTCATTACAGTGGTCTGTTTGGTGTTCTTTTTCCATTTCTTCTCAGATCACCATGGACAAAGCTGCACTGAGACTAACTTTGTTTGGCCTTCTGTTCACTTGTGTCAACTTGGCTGCTAACAAGGTAAATCAAAGGGTTACAAACAAAAAGTGTATATGGGGGAAATACTTTATTTCTCAGTTTTCTTGACTTTAAAAGCTGTTATTCTTCACTAGTATATATTAAATTATAAAGACAAAAAATACATTAAATATTAAAGGTAAGAGAGAGGTAAGCAAAAAATGCAACAAAACAAACTGAATACACCCTTGGACATATCAAATCTGTGTAAATTGTTCAATGTTCATTTGTCTATTTTTTAATTCCCTATTCAGTCTCTCAATATTGAATTGAAACTGATTCGCTTTTGCAAGGGGCTCAAAATACCATGTAAATAACTGAGGAGAAAGTACACATTAGTGTGTTTGGGCTTGTTTTGTTTTCTAAAGTCAATACGTTTGACATCTGTTTGAGTGTTTTTGCTGTATTAGCTGGTTCCATTAACAACAATATCAATCTGTTCTATAAGCCTGGCATGAGAGCACTGATACTTTATCACTTTAATACAGAAACAAGATATAGATGTTTACAGCTTCCACATTAACTCTACGATCACAAGCCGCTACGCTACCACGGTCATCACAAGCCGTGTGAAAAACAAGTTAAATGAATCTCAAGAGGTCCGTTTTGAGGTCAAGATACCCAAGAATGCATTCATCAGCCAGTTTAAAATGTAAGGAAATACCAAGACGAAATCCAAAGCTTTAAAATATTTAACAATAGTAACTTTTTCGTTCACTCATATACTATTAACATATGAACAGCCAGACTTGCCTAATGTACTATTGTTAACTTTTAACAATACATTTTAGTGCATTTATTTGAGCTATACCATTTGTCTAATAACCCCAGTTCCTGATTTTCATTGCTGATTATGTACTTTCACATTAGGACCATAGATGGGAACACATATGATGGAGTTGTGAAGGAAAAAGAGGAAGCTCAGCAGGAATACTGTCAAGCAGTATCTCGAGGAGAAAGTGCTGGACTGGTCAGGTACTTGGTATTTTAAAAAGAAGATGATTCCTCTAGCTCAAATGGTAGAGCATGGTACTAGCAATGCCAAGGTCAAGATTCCCAGGGAATGGATGGACTGATTTAAAAAAAAAAATGTATAGGCTTTCCTTCATTGCAGTATAAGCCACTTTGGTTAAAAGCATCTGCCAAATGGATAAATGTAAAATGTAAATAAGATATCATTTCTTTAGCATTAAATAACATTCCATTTAGATTGATAAAAATGTATTTATTTTGGGATTATTAAATATTCTATTTCTATTTCAGTGCTGTTGGAGAAACTTTTGAAGACTTTAAAACATCAGTGAGAGTAGCTGCTCTCAATAAAGTGACCTTTGAGTTGACCTACGAAGAACTGCTAAAGCGGCGCCATGGCAAATATAAGTTATTCATCAATGCCCAACCGATGCAGCCGGTGGCAGATTTCAAGGTATGAAAAGAAACAAATCAAGATTGTTATAATGAAGATTTGTAAATTATTGGATTTTTATTCATTATAATGAAAAAGAAAGAAAAATGTACATTTTTATTTTGGCTAGATTGACGTACACATCCATGAGAATCCAGGAATTTCTTTCTTGGAGGTCAAAGGTGGTCTGAACACTAAGGATCTGACTAAAGCTGTCAAAACCACCAGAGCAGAAAAAGATGTAAGAAATAAATATGGAAATGAAAATAAATGATAAAAAAATGCAACTTCTTGCTTGAAAATGTTAATATGATGAAATATATTGTGAAAACTTCTGCCGTTTTGCAATCTTAGGCATGGGTGAAGTTCTACCCAACTCGTGATCAGCAAACAAAGTGTTATGATTGTAGTGAAAATGGTCTGAACGGCAACCTGATCATTATGCATGGTGTTGAGAAACTAAAACAAAGTGGATATCTGGAGGTATGTTGTGAACTTGGTGCTCTTCAGTCACTTTTTACCGAAAAATGTTGAATTTTTAAAAATCACAGATTCATCGGAATGGTATGAAACTTGGTGACTTTTATGGCATTTGGAATGTGATCACAAAAAACACACACATACACAATTATATACTGTACATTCAAATGAATTGTTTGGGGTATAACAATACAGCAAAAATGAGTCAGAAGACTGAAATAAGAGGATAAAATCTAAAAAAAAAAAAAAAAATTATAAAACTTGACAAAAAGTAGTATTTGAGAATTTCTAAATATACATTCAAATCCACAACTTAAAAGTAAGTAATTTTGCCTTGCAACATAATAGGGAATTCACAAGCCTCTTTATAGGAAACTATACAGGCATCTAGTGGTTACACCATGGAATTACATTATTTTCTTTCTTTGTGCTCACCAGGTGGTGCTAAAAGAATTTGAGGGAAAAAGGCCAAGTCTCTGTATTCATTAGAATTACTGCATTAATTGAAAAATAAATAAATAAATAAATAAATAAATAAAAATAATTTTTAAAAATATTTTTAATGGGGGAAAATTTACCATAATTATTGCATAAATATTTATTAGTATCATAAAATTCTCTCAAAATACAAAATAAACCAGAAAAAAATATTATTGAACAAAAATATATTACATTTCAGGTTTTCAGTCACTTTTGACTGGGAAGAGCACAAGTTTGACTCCCAAAATGAGGAGCACCAGAGGGTTAAATTTAAACTCACATGTTCATGATGACAATTGGAAAGTGTTCACACTGACAGCAATTTACAGCAACAAAACGACCTGAAACATTCATTTTTAGTAAGAACTCTCTCTCACTTGTCACCTGTCCTCTTTTTCAGGCATCAAATGGCTACTTTGTCCACAACTTTGTACCTACAGATATTCAGCGCATTCCCAAAAATGTGGTGTTTATCATTGACCAGAGTAGCTCCATGTCAGGCATAAAAATGTCGCAGGTGAACTTCAGTCATTTCTCCTTTTGTGTTTAACTTAGTGAATTGTTGAATCCTACAATAAAATATTTGTATTTTTCATATAGTTATGGCTTCATAAATTGGAATCATTATGTTTTAGACTTGTTTGGCAATGCTGAAGATTTTGAGTGACCTTGCAGAGGATGACCACTTTGGATTGATTACATTTAGCGATAAAATTAAAACCTGGAAACCTGAACTTCTCAAAGCTACTAAAGGAAATGTGGAAGAAGCGAAGATGTTTGTGAAGGGCATTACAAGTGAAGGATGTAAAGTATTCACCATCAGCCAATTGAACAAAAGCATTTTGACATGATTGACATGACATGATTTCAATAGTAGCATAGCTGTAAAGCAGCTAAAACTGATCAAAAATATTACACCTACACATCCTAGACTTAAAACCACCCTAGTTTAACTAAATTACCATTATTTGTAACATTTCTTTCCTTTCAGACACAGACATAAATGCTGCAGTGCTAAAAGCTGTGGACATGATCAACAAACACCATCAAGAAGACTCTGCATCCATCCTGATCCTGTTGACTGATGGAGATCCCACTACAGGCACAAAACAACTCATTCACTCATGCACACACACTTGTATATTGATAGTTTAGGGTTAAATACTGTGCATATGGACGTAGGCCAGTATGAGCTGTGCGTGTAAACCTCACTCTCCTGACGCTAGAGACTGCGGTCTTTAGCCTCCCACCTCCCATGCGAACGGGCCCGGGTTTGCGGCCCGCCTGGAGCAGGTGGTGTGAACTGGAGGGGCTACATTGGTGCCGTCACCCAGATGGGAGTGAGGTTTAGGGGGGTGAGTATAACGGACGTAGGCCGGATGAGCTGTGTGTATTAACCTCACTCCCCTGATCTCAAGAGGTGCTACACATAGATACTCTACCTACAGTATTTACTGTATTACAAATGAAGTCACTTACACACATCATTTTTTTTCCTGAAAAGATTGTGCTATGTATACTATGATCCAATAGTCTATACTAAAATATCCAGGAGTATGCATTTAGCAGTAAGATGTCCACTTTTCTTCATCGCCTAAAACCATCTTTCTTTTTTTGGTGAAAAGGTGAGACCAACCAAGTGGAGATTCAGAAAAATGTGAAAAAGGCCATTGATGGAAAATTTCCTTTATACTGTTTGGGTTTTGGGTTTGATGTCACCTTTGAGTTCCTGGAGAAGTTGTCACTGAAAAATAACGGTGATGCTCAAAGGATCTATGAGGATTCTGATGGTGATCGACAACTGCAGGTCAGATTTGAAAAAATAACTATTTCTGGGTTAGCGACTTGGGTTTGAGTCCAGCTTGGGTCATTTCCCAATGTGCCATTTGCTGTTGCCAGTGTTAAACATGCACTTAACTTAAATAGTGGAAATACAAGGATATATACAGAATTTTTTTTTTCTGGTAGGACTTCTACAAGGAAGTGGCCACTCTGCTCTTGACTGATGTCCACTTTAAATACGAAGGAGTAGCCGATTTAACCAAAAACACTTTCAGCCGCTACTACAGTGGTTCTGAGATTATGGTGGCTGGTCGTATCATTGATAACAGTTTGGACAGTTTCACCTCTGAAGTCACTGCATCATCGGTAAGATAACCACTACCCATCTTAAGACCTACCTTTTTTTTACCCAGGCTTTTTATGACCTACTTTTATTAGCCTGTATTGTATTCTACTGTGTCTATGATGTGTGTGTGCTGTTATGTTTTTGTATTCTGTGATGCTAATTGAATTCTATTTTGTTATTTTTTTAAATTCTTTTTTATATTACTGTTTTGTTTGCTTGTAAGGTGTCCTTGGGTGTTATGAAAGGTGCCGTTAAATAAAGTGCATTATTATTATTATCCCTTACAGCAGGGATGGGCAACGTCAGTGTGCCGCTGTCCTGCAGAGTTTAGCTCTAACCCTAATCAAACCTGAACAAGAATCCAATAGAATTCTTGATATCTGTAATTGTTTTTTAACTAGTGAAATGTCACTATAGGCTGCCATTCAAATTCAATTGCTGATATCAAGAACTGATTTCTTACTAGTTGAAATTTCACATATCAGAAATACAATTCTTACTAGTAAAAATCAAAGTTTTTGATACCAAGAATTCAACTGGCACTAGTTGAAACGTCAATTCTTGATATCAACAATTGAATTACTGAAAATGTATTGTATGGAGATAGAAAAGGTATAGTTTAGTTAAATTACGGTTATAACTTATATTGTGTTCTTGTTTTTATCCACTATATTACTACAAGCCATACAAGCCTGTTGTACTGTCTGAATAGGGTGGCCATTTCCATAACACCAAAAAGGAGGACACTTTGCGGCATTTAGTGAGGCAAGAATAATTGCATAGGACTCTGGTGTACTCGCAGCAACAATGTACTCGTAACACAATTTTTTCGATTATATCGATGGTATCATGATACAGTGATTCTGAAAAAGCCTACTCTATTCATTGCCGGACAATTTGATGTAGACCTAACAGAAGAGGCAAAAAAGTGTTTGTTCACAGTATTTGTATTTATTCAAGACATTGTGATGTCTGTTTCAGAAATGTCTTGCAAAGTGCACAGTGCCTGAAAACATAAAGTTTCTGGACTTCTGGAAAAAAAATAAAATAAAAAAAATAATCTGGCAGACTGGCACAGTGCCAGAAAACATAACATTTCTGGACTTCTGGAAATAACAGAAATACATAAACAAATAATGAATATAAAAAATAAAAAAAATACACATTTCAGTTCTTAACAAAGAAGTTCACCCTCTGCAGCAGCTCAGACGACAAGAGCACCGAATCGGCATGTTAAAGGTGCTAAAGAGGATGTTTTGTTTTATACATTTTTGCAATATTACTTGAAACTGTCTTTACTAACTGATAAAAGACTATATATTAGGTGCACTGAAAGGAATAATATTAATATACATCATCTGTGCACGAGGTAGGGCCTTAAAAACATCAGCCAATCGTTTACGCGATTGGCCCTCTGGCTTGTCAATCACTGCCATGACGTTCCTTGTGAGAGCTCCAGTAACTTTCCACACTCCACAGGCGCTGCATGCAATGTTTTTGTCAGGAGACAGGAGTAACAACTGCAGATTATGAGTTACCTGCGGTGAGTCCGACATAATGAATCCATTAACACGACACAGCGAATTCTCGAAAGGAGGGGGGGTTGTTCTTACGCATGCGCTCATTTCAAAAACTCAGTAACAGTCTTTGGTTTCTCAGTCGACGAAAAGATCCTCTTTATCACCTTTAACGGGATGATATGAAGTAGACAGCACGTTGAGGCTTGTTTACGTTTTAACCAATGATATATCAGATATTCATTTGACACCGCTTTCAGCCAATCGTTTGTTTGACCAGAGATCTTACGGCATTAGACGCTATGCTGCTGCGTTCTAATAAAGATTCTACAGCAGTTTTTTTTTTAGGCTGATTCAGCGCAACTCCAAAAAGGAGGACAAATGAGTGTCCGGCTTGAGGCTGCGCCGGACGCCGGACAGGGGGCTTAAAATCCGGACTGTCCGGCCAAAATCCGGACATGGCCACCCTACGTCCGAATGATGGCCAAAACTATACAAATGAGTTTTATGATGTTTATTGTACTTCACACAAAAGTTGAAGCGTCCGTTTTCACTCTAGAAAATCACTGTAAAAGCTTAATAAACAACACAGTGGAAGTGCATTCAAATATTATCCATAAACTCTCTCTTTCCCTTGTATTATCACCAATAGCGAAGAACACAACACTCGTTACAACCCCTTTGATCGCAGTTGCATCGCGGTTCCCCCGCGTTCCCATTTCTCCGCCCGGAACGCGATTTCTACCGCGGGAGAACAAGCCCCTGCCCTCGCGGTGGTCTGTGCACACCACTGAGCTGGATCACGAACGGTTTTTACTTGTATGTCCTTGAGTAGCACATTTTTAGCACAGTCTCTGTTTTGTATTGTCCCTTTCATTAAGCATTCCGGTGTGAAATGATTCGCTCACATAAACGAATTTCGGCAGAACTGAGGGAGCATTTTCCTGGAAAACCAAGTTAATCCACCTCGTCTTCAGTGGCTCAGATTTAGGGAGTAAATGGAGAGAGCTATGTGGATTAATCCATCCAGCTATAGAACACCTAAAACGCTTGGGAGACATTCTCATCAGTGCAGCAATGGCAGACTCACTGAGAACGCGCTCAGGGTGGTTCTATGTTCAAAAAGCAGTGTCTTTCAACACTCGTGGGCGGGGCCTGTGGCTTTTGTGGCATCACACTGCTAGGGATCTGGAAACGGCTTGTTCTGAGACACTGCTTATGATTTATGGGGATTAAAAAAAAGGAGTTGGTGGATTTTTATCACTATAGGGTGGTTGTGTACACACACTGCCAACACACATTTATGTCCAAACACCATGCAAAAGTAAATTTTGCATAATAGGTCCCCTTTAAGGTCCCTGCAGGACAGTGGCACTCCAGGCACTCCCTGTCGTAAAGACTAACATTTAAAGGGAATAGTTTGTCCACAAATTCTGTAATAATTTACACATGCTCATGTCTTTCCAACTTGTAAGCTATTATAATATTTAGGTTGTTATTCACTCATAATCATGATGAGAATATACTTAATTCTCCTTTTGTGTTCAATGAAAAAACAACAACATCAGAATAAGTTTGGAATGACTTAGTGGTGAGTAAATAATGACAGGCATTGTCATTTTTTCCCTGTGCGTTATTCCTTTTAAATCAGGGTTTTGATCAGGGTTCCTCAAAGCCAGCACTGGAGGGCCACTGTCCTGTTCAGTTTAGTTCAGACCCTGATCAAAAATGTTCTATCTCTGAAGACCTTGATCATCTTGTTCAGGTGTGTTTGATTAGGGCTGGAACTAAACTCTGCAAGGCAGTGGCCCTCTACGTCCAGATTTTAGGAACCTTGCACTAGACCATGAAAATTTAAACTTCTGACCTTAATTTTCTCTGTTTCAGAAAAAAACTAAGATGGTATATCATATTAGTGTACCTATACAGAAACTAAACAGTGACAGATCTGGACAGGAGAACTTTACTGAAAGATTATGGGCCTTCCTTACAGTAAAGCAGCTACTGGAGAAAGAGTAAATATACATTCTGTACTTCTTTTATCTCTGTATGTATGAAACATAGCATTACTGAATATTCATTTGTGGATTTTTCTGTATGTCAGAGTGACTCTACAAGGCCAGGAAAAAGATGATGCAAAGAAAAAAGCCCTTGATCTTTCTCTGAAGTACAATTTTGTCACACCGCTTACATCAATGGTGGTCACCAAACCACATCAGCAAATCCAGGTTGCCCACAAATCCAGAGAGGGAAAGAAACCAAATATGCATACCCAACCAACATCATCAAGTAAGATAAAATAAAGAAAAAGAGCTGTTGGATATGTAATTGTTTTATGAGAATAATCTTCACACCATGATATTTTGCTAGTGACCCAGGTGAAAAAAAAACAAAAGTAAATTTCTATAATATACTTAAAGTGCTCTATTTTCGCACACTAATTTTGTACTTAATATACTAAAAATTCTTCTTTAGTAGTACTTAAGATAATCTTAAGAACATCTAAGTGTACTGAAATGTGATATTTTGAGACACCATGAAACTAAAATGTGCTTTTAATATACTATCTCTATATTTAAAAAATATATTTAGATACCATTTATAGTATAGTTCAACTTTGATCACAGGAATGAATTACATTTTAAAATCTATTAAAACTGTCAGTGTTGGTTGCAGGCAATGATAGGAAAGTCAGGATCTATGTGCAGCAATACTTTTAATAAAACAAAACTCAAAATAACTCAATACACAGGCAAACAGGAACAGAGCAACGCAATAAAAACTAACTGAAAACAGAACCTAATCGTGACAAAAACAGAAAAATGTTTGCAATGAAAAATTGTAATGAAAATCATTTTAAATATCTTACAGAATCGGATTGTGATGGCGTTAGTATGGGACAAGGAGGAGGTACTGTATATCATTTCCCTTTCTATGACTGTTTTTAATGTGACACTGAAATCCCTACGCAAACTTATTCCTAATTCAATTTACTTTCATTATAGCCTCCTGAGACCCATAGATTTTTTTTTTTTTTTAAATCATTACATTGTATAAGTCTGAATTTTTTCTTATTAATATTTTATGATATGTCTTATGTAGAGGACACCAGGAAAGAAAATGAAAACTAGACTCTATAACCAAAACAATGTTTTTTTAATATTACATTTTTCTATTCAGTATATCAGTAAATTTTTAGGTTCCAGGCTATATTTTCTATAACTTGTCCTCTGTAAAACATTATTGAGAATAATGTTGGAAAAAAAGATGTTTAGAAAATGTCTATATTTTGCATTTTTGTATGTATCTAGTGCCTGCATGTGATTTTTCATGAGTATATTTCCATATTTCCTTTCATGATCTAATTTCCATGCAACATCATCATATTAGAATGATTTCTGAAGGATCATGTGAAACTGAAGACTAAAGTAATGATGCTGAAAATTCAGCTTTGACATCACAGGAATAAATTACATTTTAAAATCTATTAAAACTTTTAATGTTGGTTGCAGGGAATGATGGGAAAGTCAGGATCTATGTGCAGCAATATTTTTAATAAAACAAAACTCAAAATAACTCAATACACAGGCAAACAGGAACAGAGCAACACAATAAAAACTAACTGAAAACAGAACCTAATTGTGACAAAAACAGAAAAAAAAAAGTTATTTTAAATTGCAATGAAAAACCTTTTAAATATCTTACAGAACTGGATGATGATGGTCTTATGGAGCGAGGAGGAGGTACTGTATATCATTTCCCTTTCTATGACTGCTTTTAATGTGACACTGAAATCCCTATGCAAACTTATTCCTAATTCAATTTACTTTCATTATAGCCTCCTGAGACCCATAGATTTTTTTTAAATCATTACATTGTATAAGTCTGAATTTTTTCTTATTAATATTTTATGATATGTCCTACGTAGAGGACACCAGGAAAGAAAATGAAAACTAGATTCTATAACCAAAACAATGTTTTTTTTTAATATTACATTTTCCTATTCAGTATATCAGTCAGTTTTTAGGTTCCAGGCTATATTTTCTATAACTTGTCCTCTGTAAAACAGATATGTTGGAAAAAAAGATGTTTAGAAAATGTCTATATTTTGCATTTTTGTATGTATCTAGTGCCTGCATGTGATTTTTCATGATTATATTTCCTTATTTCCTTTCATGATCTTATTTCCATGCAACATCATCATATTAGAATGATTTCTGAAGGATCATGTGACACTGAAGACTAAAGTAATGATGCTGAAAATTCAGCTTTGACATCACAGGAATAAATTACATTTTAAAATCTATTAAAACTTTTAGTGTTGGTTGCAGGGAATGATAGGAAAGTCAGGATCTATGTGCAGCAATATTTTTAATAAAACAAAACTCAAAATAACTCAATACACAGGCAAACAGGAACAGAGCAACACAATAAAAACTAACTGAAAACAGAACCTAATTGTGACAAAAACAGAAAAAAAAAAAGTTATTTTAAATTGTAATGAAAATCATTTTAAATATCTTACAGAACTGGATGATGATGGTCTTATGGAGCGAGGAGGAGGTACGGTATATCATTTCCCTTTCTATGACTGCTTTTAATGTGACACTGAAATCCCTACGCAAACTTATTCCTAATTCAATTTACTTTCATTATAGCCTCCTGAGACCCATAGATTTTTTTTTAAATCATTACATTGTATAAGTCTGAATTTTTTCTTATTAATATTTTATGATATGTCTTATGTAGAGGACACCAGGAAAGAAAATGAAAACTAGACTCTATAACCAAAACAATGTTTTTTTAAGATTACATTTTCCTGTTCAGTGTATCAGTCAATTTTTAGGTTCCAGGCTATATTTTCTATAACTTGTACTCTGTAAAACAGATATGTTGGAAAAAAAGATGTTTAGAAAATGTTTGTATTTTGCATTTTTGTATGTATCTAGTGCCTGCATGTGATTTTTCATGAGTATATTTCCTTATTTCCTTTCATGATCTAATTTCCATGCAACATCATCATATTAGAATGATTTCTGAAGGATCATGTGACACTGAAGACTGGAGTAATGATTCTGAAAATTCAGCTTTCATCAAAGGAATAAATTACATTTTAAAATCTATTAAAACTGTCAGTGTTGGTTGCAGGCAATGATAGGAAAGTCAGGATCTATGTGCAGCAATACTTTTAATAAAACAAAACTCAAAATAACTAAATACACAGGCAAACAGGAACAGAGCAACACAATAAAAACTAATCATGACAAAAACAGAAAAAAAAAGTTATTTTAAATTGCAATGAAAAACCTTTCAAATATCTTACAGAACTGGATGATGATGTCGATGTTATAGAGGGAGGAGGAGGTACTGTATATCATTTCCCTTTCTATGACTGCTTTAAATGTGACACTGAAATCCCTACGCAAACTTAGTCCTAATTCAATTTACTTTCATTATAGCCTCCTGAGACCCATAGATTTTTTTTTTAAATCATTACATTGTATAAGTCTGAATTTTTCTTATTAATATTTTATGATATGTCTTATATAGAGGACACCAGGAAAGAAAATGAAAACTAGACTCTATAACCATAACAATGTTTTTTTTTTTTATATTACATTTTCCTATTCAGTATATCAGTCAAGTTTTAGGTTCCAGGCTATATTTTCTAACTTGTCCTCTGTAAAACAGATATGAGAATAATGCTGGAAAAAAAGATGCTTAGAAAATGTTTATATTTTGCATTTTTGTATGTATATAGTGACTGCATGTGATTTTTCATGATTATATTTCCTTATTTCCTTTCATGATCTTATTTCCATGCCAAATTTTTACTCACATTTAGCCATGGCACCATTACCAAGTACAACTCAGAAACCTGTGACAACCTCTCCATGTATGTGGGTTTTATTTATGTATTAGTTTTATCTTGTATAGTGCATCTGCTTTTCATCTGACATCATATTTCACTATTTTTGTTTCTTCTTTCTCTTTTGGTACTTCAGTGAAGAGCATTAGGATTTTGAAATCTTCTGGTAATGCTAAGCCACTTTGTTACGATGTTCCTCTTGCTCAGAAAGTCAGACTCCTACAAAATGACGTATCAGGTCAGATATCCAGCGTGTTCTAGTACAGTTTAGTTGAATGAACAGTATTATTCCATTGCTTTTATTTTTTCTTTTCTGTTTAAGCACAATCTCACTGTGATGTTTGTATATACTCTGCAGAGTTTTCTATGAATGGGCAGCTTGATTCAGAGAACGGCTTCAGTCAGATTGCAGTTCGTTACAAAACGCATCATCTGCTGCTCAGCACTAGTGAGATTTCCTACTTTGATGGACAGGACACTGTGAAGTTTTCATGGGATCAAGTTCCATGGGATCAAGACCACCATGAGTAATATGCTACACAACTATAAAAAATACATATTGTGTTCAATGTTAATTTGAGAATTTACATAATGTTAATACAAAATAGTTTATAGCTCCTTTTAACACTTTTTAACTCCTTTATTTTTGGTGATATTGAGGTAGAATTAATTTATCAGTTAAGGGCCAGTCACACCAAAAACAAACCATAAAACAAACTACAAACTATAAAGAGTATTAACCTAGACATTATTAAAAACATTATTTTAGTTTTTTGTATCAATAATGTGTGCCTTTTACCCCATGAGGTAAAATGCCTCCCTCGCCACCTCATATATTTATACGATTTTTAAACAAAATTAACCACTTTTATGATTTATTTTCACACAAAATCTGTTGCTCAATCAATGTTCAATACAAACGTAGATATTTTTCTGAAATCATACACTTTGAGACAGTGGTGGACGAAGTACACAAATCAAGTACCTGAGTAAAAGTACAGATACGTATCATAAAATATTACTCAAGTGAAAGTATTTAGTCCTCCTTTTCAATTTTACTCGAATGAAAGTACTTGATTTTTAATGTATGTTACGTCCCTCGTTAATTAGATGTAGTTTGTCTAGGAATATTATCAGACATAACAAAACAGTGGCATGGGTGTATAAATGGCAGTAACAGGATGGCAAAAGGAAAAAAAAAAAAACAGACAAACCAGCAGTTTCACTGCAAAGTTTTAATTTCAGTAAATATAAGTGAAGTAATATAATAATAAAGTAATAAAGTAGATATTTACAATATATACAACGTAACAAGAATGAACAAACAGCAAAAGGTCTGGAGGAGAGGAAGGAGTGAGAGAGTGGAGCTTAAATCAAAGAACTGAATATAACCAAAAAAAAAACTAACTAAAGTTAAAGAACTAAACTAACTAACAAAAGAAAAATGCAGAAAGAAACATCTTCAATATTCAAGACGCTATAACTAAACCACACTGTCTAACCAAACAAAACATACAAAAATAGCACCACTCTTTAAGGCTAGTGTGTCTAATACATATTTTCTTCTGCGTGTGTAAATGTAGGTCGCGACCTGCTTACCTGACTCGCAACCTCTCCAGCCAGGCTACATAGCTTTAAAACAGGATATGAGATGAAGGTTCCACGAGTACAGCAGTCATAAACAATCGGCATCTTAAATCAAGCATGTATCGAACACACGAGCACAAACAAACATAAGCACGCCCAACACAAGAGAAACTGACCCAACTGCAAGATAATAACAGCAGTAAAGTCCCAAACACTGATCAGTCTCTCAGACTGGTCTCTCGAACGAGAAAACCATCCTCACAGAGCGTGTCCTATCTCCCCAGCCCAGAGCTGCCGCCATTGAAGTATTAAGCTGCTCACAAACCGCTCCGTAACCAGCGATTGGTAGCGCGATCCCTGACGTCAGACCCTTACGCCAGCAGATTGACGGACGGATCGTCCAATCAGAAGTCACACCTGAAATGGAGTACAGACGTATGCTGCGTTCCAATTCGCCTACTTATACTACGCCCTAAAAGTATGTACTCTTTCTGTGAACAAAAAGTACTTACTTTTGAGTGTGTAGCAAAAGAGTAGACAAGCTTTGGGACATACTAACACGTCATACAATCGCGTCAATTCTCTCTGTCGCATCCAGTCACCGTAAATTGCCCTGTCAATCATCTTACATCCTCCACATTTCATTTAGTTAATTTCCTACCGTATCGTAGAGAAATACAGCACGTTGATCTGCAGTCGCGGGTCTTTCATGAGGAGAACTCTCCTCATATTAATGCATAATGATGCATTTAAAAGTTAATGGCCATTCGGATCTTTATAAAAGTCCACATTGGTATTTGCAGATGAAAAATAACACGGGTAACATTAAATATATATTTTCTATCAGGTTAAACTGATTATTAGTCACTCAAATCTCTCAGCGTCGATCGCGCGTATCCGCCATGTTTTGTAGTTTTTTAACACTTTTTACTCGTGTTTGTAGTTCTGAACTGAATCCTCGTCCAATGCGCAATGGGTTGTGGGCAATATTAGCCTTTATAGTGTGCACGGATCCACACTTCAAAAATCTACCGGAAATAGTAGACCATCCGGGGACTTTTGGCATACTCTTTTCAACATACTATGCTTTGGGACACACTTATTTTAATCTCACATACTATTTAGGATGGATAGTATGGACATTGGAACGCAGGGATGCACACATATGCAGCGACATGAAAAAAAACAAAAAAACAATTACATAGCGCAGCGTACGTAACAATGTACTTGAGTAAAAAAGTACTGATTGATGAATGTTTATTTTGTAATTTTATATAGGCCACTTATATAATTTAATTCTCTATATTTTATATAATCCTATTGCTCAAAAAAAATAATTATGAATAATTATGAATTGTCAAATAGCCAGCACTATTCAGCATGGATGGAAGATTAGAGGATGCAGATACATAGGCTAATATGTAATGTTTGACAAACAATATAAAAACCAATGAAACATATAGGGCTAAATACATAATATTTAAAGGTCCCCTTGAACATGTTTTTAAAAGATGTAATATAAGTCTAAGGTGTCTCCTGAATGTGTCTGTGAAGTTTCAGCTCAAAATACCCCATAGTTTTTTTTTTATTAATTTTTTTAACTGCCTATTTTGGGGCATCATTAACAATGCACTGATTTTCACTGACGCCGCCCCTTTAAGAGCGAGCGTGTTCCCTGCCACATGAGTTGTTGACTATATTACAGCGCATTTACAAAGTTCACACAACTAATATAACCCTCAAATGGATCTTTACAAGATGTTCGTCATGCATGCTGCATGCATGCTTCGAATTATGTGAGTAAAGTATATATTTGGATGTCAACGTTTTATTTTGAGTGAGTTTGAGGCTGTGTTCCGTGGCTAACGGCTAATGCTACACTGTTGGAGAGATTTATAAAGAATGAAGTTGTGTTTATGAATTATACAGACTGCAAGTGTTTAAAAATGAAAATAGCGACGCTCTTGTCTCCGTGAATACAGTAATAAATGGTGTAACTTTAACCAACAGTAGCCTACATTAGCAACATGCTAACGAAACATTTAGAAAGACAATTTACAAATATCACTAAAAATATCATGATATCATGGATCATGTCAGTTATTATTGCTCCATCTGCCATTTTTCACTGTTGTTCTTGCTTACCTAGTCTGATGATTCATCTGTGCAGATCCAGACATTACTGGCTGTCCTTGTGTAATGCATTTGAACACTGGCATATGCAAATATTGGGGTTACGTAACAGTCGGTGTTATGTTGAAATCCCAGTGTTTTCCGGAAGTCTTTTAAACAAATGAGATTTATAAAAGAAGGAGGAAACAATGGAGTTTGAGACTCACTGTATGTCTTTTCCATGTACTGAACTCTTATTTATTATTATAGTTATTTAACTATGCCGAGGTAAATTCAATTTTTGAATCAAGGGCACCTTTAAAAAAAAAAAAAAAAAAAACAATCTGCAGCAGCAGGGAAGATGAATGTGCATGTGTTATTTTAATTTGTGTTAGAGTTGCACAATTCAGGATAAAATGAGAACCAAGATTTTTATTTGTTTATTTCAAATAGAAATCGTGATTCTCCAATGATTCTGAATAGACAACTAAACAAAATTGTGTATAATTATTTACTAGAGGATAAAATATTAATTGCTACAGTCTATTTAAAAATATTTAATTTAAAAAATGGGTTTGAATAAATGATTTAATGACTCATAACTATTTCACTTGTTTCATTACTGGATGAATCAGTTTTTGAATGAATCATTCAATACATTTTAGCAGTCAGTTGTCGCCTCCTAGTGTCGTACCGATGTAATCAATACAACTGTTATTTGAATCGCCAAGTTAGTTTTAAAATGTGATTTGAAACAGCGGACAGTTATGACCTAAATATGATTTTCAGTTACAATAATTAATCCTAAAATTCAACATTAGTAGGCTGACTTACTTTTCACCATCAGTCGCGCACGCACTCAGAGGATCCCCAATTCTTGCCTAATTTTCAGTCAGACTTGTAAATTCATTCACTGGAGAGTGGAGACTCGCTCTGAACGGATCATTGAATCAGTGAGTTGTAGCCCCGCCCCTTTTCAGCGCTGCGCTCCGGTTTCCCCCGGCGATTACACTAAAGGTTGGGCTCAAAAGTGTTTCTTACAACTTGTCAAATTAACCTAATCCATGGATATTGACATGCAGTCATGAGTCATGTTTCCTGACATTTATATGTGCCTGATTTGACGCCGGGGAAATACATATAGAAAATCTGCCTGTGAATATTTGATATAACTACAATATAGGTAGGTTTAAATCCGCGTAATCACTTATATCAATGTTATATCGTCATATTGTCCAGCCCTAAAACATATAGTTTTATAGTATAGTTTTTGTTTGTGTTGTTTATTGAAAAACACCCAATTGCAGAATATAAGATGGAAAATATTTAATTGATGAGTTGTCAACATATATAACAATACAATATATACGGTATGATTTTACCTCAAAATCCAACATTTTGACATAAAATGATAACTGCAAATCCATGTTTCTCTATCTGGAGTCCAGCTGTTTCTGTGAATTGCAGTGATCCATTTACTTCTTTTTTTTTCTGTAGCTTTCGGCACTCTTTAAATATATACCTCAGGTTTTGTGTCAAAGCTATCTGTACAGTCAATCACAAAGCTCTTTCCCGTTATGGATGTGTTTTGTGTGTTTTTCGCGACATTCGCGCTGAAAACCAATGCTGCCACTCAGTCTTTGTGCAAATTGTGCCACTCAGTGGGCGTGACTGCAGTCGTAACGGTCGACGGTGATGTCACATGCATACCTTCTATAAGGTCTATACGATCAGTCCAATTCGCGAATGAATTGTTGATGTGATTTGTGAACCGATTTAACAGGATGATTGAAAAGAATCAGTTTGTGCACGAATCGGACACTGCTTTTGTGTCTCTGAGCATGTGACGATGTATTCATTTTAAAATAAGGAATAACGATATGTTTTATGAAATGTCGTGGAGTAAAAAGTAATCTTATGCTTTGGAATGTAGTGAAGTAAAAGTTGCTCAAATTAAAAATAGTCTACTCGAGTGAAGTACAGATACTTGAAAAATGTAAGTACAGTAACGAAGTAAAAATACTTAGTTACTGTCCACCACTGCTTTGAGAGTAGTGAAAAGCATTTTTTTTTTCAGGTGTGCCTTTAGCCCCATTGTACTGGTTAAATTATATTATTTATTTATTTTTATTATATATATATATATATATATATATATATATATGGGCAAAATAGTAAAACTATTATAAAAATGAAATGATATAAGCTTTCTTGACAAAAAAAAGGTATAATTTAGGGCTTTGGGTCATTTTGACCCACAAGGGAAGGATATTAAAGGAAGTGAGGAGAGGAGGAAGGTAAAGTTTGTGGCCCGCCCATCTCTGGAACTCGAGTAGGCCTATTAAAATGATTTCGTGAGTTTCCCTGCAGTAGTAAATACAACTTGAGAGGTGTTCATGTCCCATTTCCGACTAGGAAACTTGGATTTATGATAATTCTGATAGCTTGTGAAGGCAGCATAAATGCTCAAACTCTTTAAAGAAGAATGGATTCTGATTGGCTGTCAATGTTTTTAAATTTCATTAGATGGGAAAAAAAATCTTTCACAAGTGATTCCAATGACATCATTCCTCTGTGTTGTTTTTGCTATAGTATGTTGTATTTATGTTATAGTTGTGGACTTCCCTATTCTCATAGAATTAGCCTTTCGCCGAGCCCCGCCCCCCTTAGTTACTGTTGCTTTGTCCGACAAGCCGTGGCGCTGTCACTCCACACGCAGTGAAAAATACATCGCGGAACAAAGAGGATACTGACCACACATCGACAGACAAGACAGAGCAGGTTACTTATGATATTAAACAAAGTCCCAGCTTTCAAACCGTGTAGTTATTAAAGAAATTCAAACAATAAAAACTGTTTTGTTGCTCTTTAATGTGTCGTGACCATGGTCATGACAGATTGCTAGATCCTCAGCTCAACTGCTCGTAAAAACCAATCTTCTCTTCCTATTAGTCCATGAACATGAGAATGAATGTTGTTTCAAACGCGAAAAGACGTCAATACACACCACTTTTCAAGTTTAACTCCACCGAGGTTAATCTTTTAACTACTGGCTGCTTTGTCGGACAAAATGGCGGAAGCGGCGTTCTGATTGGTTAGATTGATTGTCAATCAAACTCCTGGCGAAAGGTCAATCAGAATGATTATTAAAACTTTCCCATTATCTTTAACGTTATAGTCATCGACCATGGTGTGAACAGCCCTTTACTCTGTCAACAGCGTGTCTGTAATGAAATGGACTTTACCATGGGGAACATACGTGTTGTCATTCTTCATAAGAAAGAGGAAAATTTTCTGTGGCCTGCAGTTTGGCAACAGCCAAAAGATTCCACAGGAATTTTAGGTAAGAGAGTCATTAATCAATCATTTATATACAATATGAATCGATAATGAATATGAATGAATAAATTATGATAATATTTTAAGGGGAAGTTGATATTTCATATGAGGAAATCCCAGGATCACAAACTTTAAAGTTAAAGGACAAGGAAGTGAAGACATCTTGGTAATCAATTAACATAATAGTTGAACTTCCATAAAACTGTATTTTATGTTTTTTAAATAGATTTTTTAAGTAGGCCTAAGTGTATCTTGTTAATTTCAGGGTGATGGTGACGGACTACAGATTTTCTTTTGCTCCGGTCATTGGATGTTGGCTCGTACCGTTCCAGGTTGTTGCGCAGCGGGAGCTGTCTGACTTCACTGTCACTCAGTTGTAGAGTTCAGACAAATTTACTTAAGAATTTTCTTGTCAGTTTTCATGCTGACCTTAAAAAAATGTAATCTATTCTTTAAATAAAAAGTGTTGAACAATATGATTCTCATCTTTGCCATCATTTCCCTTTGCTTTATGGTGCAGGAACTACCACTTAATTAATGTTCTCTATTCCTTGGGAAGCGTTCACCTGAGTGGAGAGGGGGCCGGCGCGCTGCTCAAACAATACACAGACTCTGATGGTAAAGCAGCGGCAGCTCCGTGTCCTGTGTTTTATTAACATTTATACAACAGTTCTGTCTGGTTCTCGAATCTGATTGGCTGATAGCCGTGCGATATTTCAGTGATAACTGCACTCCTCCTACCTTTTCTCAGTTTGTATCACTCCGCTTGAAGTGACCGTCATGGCGGACGAGCAAATCCACCGTAATTTTTGAGAATACTACTTGCACCACGAACTGTAGTTTTAATAGTTTTTTTTTAGACGAGAATGTAGTTGTTTAGACCTGAAATATGTGATTCATATTTAATAATAGTGCCTATTTTACAATTTGTTTTGACGTTTTCGGAGATGTGAGTTCCAGGGCGTCAGCGGCTGTTCAGGGGTCATGTAAGCGCCGAGAACTGCTTCATCTCGCCCAGAGCTTTGGGGATTTACCGCTGGCACTTATAGTGGTTAAACATGAGACATAATTCAATTTGAGTACATAAAAAGGGCAATCTTTGGTCTTATTAATCTATTATTTGTTCCAGAGCAAGTCAAATTGTGCTATGTTAAATTTGATAATTAATGTTACCTTACCTTAATGTTACCTTACATCCTTACAAACAGACTTTTAAATTGAAAGGAACTTTTGCAAAGGAAGTTGTTATTGCGCTGTGGTGTTATGGATGTTTTGGAAAATTCTGATAGCTGTAAAAAAGGACAAATACAAGATCGCTTTCCTCAGCGGACATTCAAACAGACTTTTATAATTGATATAATTGTAACGAAGGGTCAACAGAGTGCGGATCCATTTGCAGCTTTTTATTAAAACACAGCAGTGTTTACAAACAAGAGCAAAGCAGTACCGTAAACAGGGACAGGCAGGGGTCGAGGCTGGCAGCAGAGAATCAGAGTCGGGTCACAGGCAGAGATCAAGACAGGCGGCAAACAAACACAGTCCAGGGCACAGGCAGAGATCGGGGTAGGCAGCAAAGGTTCAGCAGAGAGTAACAGTCCAAGTAACAACGAGATAACAGTCCAGGGAATAACGCTCAGAAATGACCACCGTAGCAAATCAAGACTTTGCGATGTATGAATGCAAGTGTGTGTGTTATATAGGGTGTGTGTGATGCCGTGCAGGTGTGTGTGCAATCAATCGCAGGAATGAGGGCCTATGGGTAATGGAGTCTGAATGAGATTCAGTATTCCAGTGATGGTTCCCTCCGGCGGTCCGGAGGATAAGATGAGGGAGCCACATTCATGACAATAATATTATGGAGATGGACTTGAAGAATGAATGTAATGCAATATATCAGACCGGTAATACTCTCTCTCTCTCATACTGTACAAAATTCAATGAGTTTCAATGAAGCGACTCAATGTTCCTTCATTACTAGTTCTAAAGTGACGTTTTAGAATTAGTAACGGAGACTTGGTCTTGGACTATATTGCTTATTCTGTTTTACATGTTTGTAAAGCGCATCGGTTTTGTACCATATAAGGACTTGTTTAAAAGGGGCAGTGTCTGTGTCCTGCCTTTGATAACCAATGGCTTCATTACAGTGGTCTGTTTGGTGTTCTTTTCTTCTCAGATCACCATGGACAAAGCTGCACTGAGACTAACTTTGTTTGGCCTTCTGTTCACTTGTGTCAACTTGGCTGCTAACAAGGTAAATCAAAGGGTTACAAACAAAAAGTGTATATGGGGGAAATACTTTATTTCTCAGTTTTCTTGACTTTAAAAGCTGTTATTCTTCACTAGTATATATTAAATTATAAAGACAAAAAATACATTAAATATTAAAGGTAAGAGAGAGGTAAGCAAAAAATGCAACAAAACAAACTGAATACACCCTTGGACATATCAAATCTGTGTAAATTGTTCAATGTTCAGTTGTCCATTTTTTAATTCCCTATTCAGTCTCTCAATATTGAATTGAAACTGATTTGCTTTTGCAAGGGGCTCAAAATACCGTGTAAATAACTGAGGAGAAAGTCCACATTAGTATGTTTGGGCTTGTTTTGTTTTCTAAAGTCAATATGTTTGACACATGTTTGAGTGTTTTTGCTGTATTAGCTGGTTCCATTAACGACAATATCAATGTGTCCTATAAGCCTGGCATGAGAGCACTGATACTTGTACACTTTAATACAGAAACAAGATATAGATGTTTACAGCTTCCACATTAACTCTACGATCACCAGCCGCTACGCTACCACAGTCATCACAAGCCGTGTGAAAAACAAGTTAAATGAATCTCAAGAGGTCCGTTTTGAGGTCAAGATACCCAAGAATGCATTCATCAGCCAGTTTAAAATGTAAGGAAATACCAAGACGGAATCCAAAGCTTTAAAATATTTAACAATAGTAACTTTTTCGTTCACTCATATACTATTAACATACGAACAGCCAGACTTACCTAATGTACTATTGTTAACTTTTAACAATACATTTTAGTGCATTTATTTGAGTTATACCATTTGTCTAATAACCCCAGTTCCTGATTTTCATTGCTGATTATGTACTTTCACATTAGGACCATAGATGGGAACACATATGATGGAGTTGTGAAGGAAAAAGAGGAAGCTCAGCAGGAATACTGTCAAGCAGGATCTCGAGGAGAAAGTGCTGGACTGGTCAGGTACTTGGTATTTTAAAAAGAAGATGATTCCTGTAGCTCAAATGATAGAGCATGGCGCTAGCTGAAGATTCCCAGGAAATGCATGGACTGATTTAAAAAAAAAAAAAAAATGTATAGGCCTTCCTTCATTGCAGTATAAGCCACTTTGGTTAAAAGCATCTGCCAAATGGATAAATGTAAAATGTAAATAAGATATAATTTCTTTAGCATTAAATAACATTCCATTTAGATTAATAAAAATGTATTTATTTTGGGATTATTAAATATTCTATTTCTATTTCAGTGCTGTTGGAGAAACTTTTGAAGACTTTAAAACTTCAGTGACAGTAGCTGCTCTCAATAATGTGACCTTTGAGTTGACCTACGAAGAACTGCTAAAGAGGCGCCATGGCAAATATGAGTTATTCATCAATGCCCAACCGATGCAGCCGGTGGCAGATTTCAAGGTATAAAAAGAAACAAATCAAGATTGTTATAATGAAGATTTATAAATGATTGGATTTTTATTCATTATAATGAAAAAGAAAGAAAAATTTACATTTTTATTTTGGCTAGATTGACGTACACATCCATGAGAATCCAGGAATTTCTTTCTCGGAGGTCAAAGGTGGTTTGAACACTAAGGATCTGACTAAAGCTGTCAAAACCACCAGAGCAGAAAAATATGTATAAAATAAATATGGAAATGAAAATAAATGATAAAAAATGCAACTTCTTGCTTGAAAATGTTAATATGATGAAATATATTGTGAAAACTTCTGCTATTTTGCAATCTTAGGCATGGGTGAAGTTCTACCCCACTCGTGACCAGCAAACAAAGTGTGATGATTGTAGTGAAAATGGTCTGAACGGCAGCCTGATCATTATGTATGGTGTTGAGAAACTAAAACAAATTGGATATCTGGAGGTATGTTGTGAACTTGGTGCTCTTCAGTCACTTTTTACCGAAAAATGTTGAATTTTTAAAAATCACAGATTCATCGGAATGGTATGAAACTTGGTGACTTTTAAGGCATTTGGAATGTGATCACAAAAAACACACACATACACAATTATATACATACAAATGAATTGTTTGGGCTATAACAATACTGCAAAAATGAGTCTTGATTGAAATAAGAGGATAAAATCTTAAAAAAAAAAAAAAAAAAAAAAAATTATAAACCTTGACAAAAAGTAGTATTTGAGAATTTCTAAATATACATTCAAATCCACAACTTAAAAGTAAGTAATTTTGCCTTGCAACATAATAGGGAATTCACAAGCCTCTTTATAGGGAGCTACAGGCATCTAGTGGTTACACCATGGAATTACATTATTTTCTTTCTTTGTGCTCACCAGGTGGTGCTAAAAGAATTTGAGGAAAAAAGGCCAAGTCTCTGTATTCATTAGAATTACTGCATTAATTGAAAAATAAATAAATAAATACAAATAAAAAGATTTTTTTTAAAATATTTTTAATGGGGGAAAATTGACCATAATTATTGCATAAATATTTATTAGTATCATAAAATTCTCTCAAAATACAAAATAAACCAGAAAAAATATTATTGAACAAAAATATATTACATTTCAGGTTTTCGGTCACTTTTGACTGGGAAGAGCACAAGTGTGACTCCAAAATGAGGAGCACCAGAGGGTTAAATTTAAACTCGCATGTTTATGATGACAACTGGAAAGTGTTCACACTGACAGCAATTTACAGCAACAAAATGACCTGAAACATTCATTTTTAGTTAGAACTTTCACATAAGTCTTACTCTCACTTGTCACCTGTCCTCTTTTTCAGGCATCAAATGGCTACTTTGTCCACAACTTTGCACATACAGATATTCAGCACATTCCCAAAAATGTGGTGTTTATCATTGACCAGAGTAGCTCCATGTCAGGCATAAAAATGTCGCAAGTGAACTTCAGTTCTGTTTTACTTGGTGAACTGTTGAATCCTACAATAAAATATTTTTATTTTTCACATAGTTATGGCTTTATAAATTGGAATCATTATGTTTTAGACTCGTTTGGCAATGCTGAAGATTTTGAGTGACCTTGCAGAGGATGACCACTTTGGATTGATTACATTTAGCGATAAAATTAAAACCTGGAAACCTGAACTTCTCAAAGCTACTAAAGGAAATGTGGAAGAAGCAAAGACGTTTGTGGAGGGGATTACAAGTGAAGGATGTAAAGTATTCACCATCAGCCAATTGAACAAAAGCATTTTGACATGATTGACATGACATGATTTCAATAGTAGCATAGCTGATCAAAACTGATCAAAAATATTACACCTACACATCCTAGACTTAAGACCACCCTAGTTTAACTAAATTACCTTTATTTGTAACATTTCTTTCCTTTCAGACACAGACATAAATGCTGCAGTGCTAAAAGCTGTGGACATGATCAACAAACACCATCAAGAAGACTCTGCATCCATCCTGATCCTGTTGACTGATGGAGATCCCAATAGAGGCACAAAACAACTCATTCACTCATGCACACACACTTGTATATTGATAGTTTAGGGTTAAATACTGTGCATATGGACGTAGGCCAGTATGAGCTGTGCGTGTAAACCTCACTCTCCTGACGCTAGAGACTGCGGTCTTTAGCCTCCCACCTCCCATGCGAACGGGCCCGGGTTTGCGGCCCGCCTGGAGCAGGTGGTGTGAACTGGAGGGGCTACATTGGTGCCGTCACCCAGATGGGAGTGAGGTTTAGGGGGGTGAGTGTAACGGACGTAGGCCGGATGAGCTGTGTGTATTAACCTCACTCCCCTGATCTCAAGAGGTGCTACACATAGATACTCTACCTACAGTATTTACTGTATTACAAAGGAAGTCACTTACACACCATTTTTTTTCCTGAAAAGATTGTGCTATGTATACTATGATCCAATAGTCTATACTAAAATATCCAGGAGTATGCATTTAGCAGTAAGATGTCCACTTTTCTTCATTGCCTAAAACCATCTTTCTTTTTTTTTTTGTGAAAAGGTGAGACCGACCAAGTGGAGATTCAGAAAAATGTGAAAAAGGCCATTGATGGAAAATTTCCTTTATACTGTTTGGGTTTTGGGTTTGATGTCACCTTTGAGTTCCTGGAGAAGTTGTCATTGAAAAATAACGGTGATGCTCACAGGATCTATGAGGAATCTGATGCTGATCAACAACTGCAGGTCAGATTTGAAAAAAGAACTCTTTCTGGGTTAGCGACTTGGGTTTGAGTCCAGCTTGGGTCTTTTCCCAATGTGCCATTTGCTGTTGCCAGTGTTAAACATACACTTTAACTTAAATAGTGTAAATACAAGGATATATACAGAAAATTGGCCACTCTGCTCTTGACTGATGTCCACTTTAAATACGAAGGAGTAGCCGATTTAACCAAAAACACTTTCAGCCAGTACTACAACGGTTCTGAGATTATGGTGGCTGGTCGTATCATTGATAGCAGTTTGGACAGTTTCACCTCTGAAGTCACTGCATCATCGGTAAGATAACCACTACCCATCTTAAGACCTACCTTTTTTTTACCCAGGCTTTTTATGACCTACTTTTATTAGCCTGTATTGTATTCTACTGTGTCTATGATGTGTGTGTGCTGTTATGTTTTTGTATTCTGTGATGCTAATTGAATTCTATTTTTTTTATTTTTTTTTATTCTTTTTTATATTACTGTTTTGTTTGCTTGTAAGGTGTCCTTGGGTGTTATGAAAGGTGCCGTTAAATAAAGTGCATTATTATTATTATCCCTTACAGCAGGGATGGGCAACGTCAGTGTGCCGCTGTCCTGCAGAGTTTAGCTCTAACCCTAATCAAACATAACAAGAATCCAATAGAATTCTTGATATCTGTAATTGTTTTTAGTGAAATGTCACTATAGGCTGCCATTCAAATTCAATTGCTGATATCAAGAACTGATTTCTTACTAGCTGAAATTTCACATTTCAGAAATACAATTCTTACTAGTAAAAATCAAAGTTTTTGATACCAAGAATTCAACTGGCACTAGTTGAAACGTCAATTCTTGATATCAACAATTGAATTACTGAAAATGTATTGTATGGAGATAGTTTAGTTAAATTACGGTTATAACTTATATTGTGTTCTTGTTTTTATCCACTATATTACTACAAGCCATACAAGCCTGTTGTACTGTCTGAATAGGGTGGCCATTTCCATAACACCAAAAAGGAGGACACTTTGCGGCATTTAGTGAGGCAAGAATAATTGCATAGGAATCTGGTGTACTTGCAGCAACAATGTACTCATAACACAATTTTTTCGATTATATCGATGGTATCATGATACAGTGATTCTGAAAAAGCCTACTCTATTCATTGCCGGACAATTTGATGTAGACCTAACAGAAGAGGCAAAAAAGTGTTTGTTCACAGTATTTGTATTTATTCAAGACATTGTGATGTCTGTTTCAGAAATGTCTTGCAAAGTGCACAGTGCCTGAAAACATAAAGTTTCTGGACTTCTGGAAAAAAATAAAAAAATAAATAATCTGGCAGACTGGCACAGTGCCAGAAAACATAACATTTCTGGACTTCTGGAAATAACAGAAATACATAAACAAATAATGAATATAAAAAATAAAAAAAAATACACATTTCAGTTCTTAACAAAGAAGTTCACCCTCTGCAGCAGCTCAGACGACAAGAGCACCGAATCGGCATGTTAAAGGTGCTAAAGAGGATGTTTTGTTTTATACATTTTTGCAATATTACTTGAAACTGTCTTTACTAACTTGATAAAAGACTATTTATTAGGTGCACTGAAAGAAATAATATTAATATACATCATCTGTGCACGAGGTAGGGCCTTAAAAACATCAGATTGGTCCTCTGGCTTGTCAATCACTGCCGTGACATTCCTTGTGAGAGACGTGTGCGGCTGCACGCTCCAGTAACTTTCCACACTCCACAGGCGCTGCATGCAATGTTTTTGTCAGGAGACAAGAGTAACAACTGCAGATTATGAGTTACCTGCGGTGAGTCCGACATAATGAATCCATTAACACGACACAGTGAATTCTCGAAAGGAGGGGGGGTTGTTCTTACGCATGCGCTCATTTCAAAAACTCAGTAACAGTCTTTGGTTTCTCAGTCGACGAAAAGATCCTCTTTATCACCTTTAACGGGATGATATGAAGTAGAGAGCACGTTGAGGCTTGTTTACGTTTTAACCAATGATATATCAGATATTCATTTGACACCGCTTTCAGCCAATCATTTGTTTGACCAGAGATCTTACGGCATTAGACGCTATGCTGCTGCGTTCTAATAAAGATTCTACAGCAGTTTTTTTTTTAGGCTGATTCAGCGCAACTACAAAAAGGAGGACAAATGAGTATCCGGCTTGAGGCTGCGGTGGACGCCGGACAAGGGGCTTAAAATCCGGACTGTCCGGCCAAAATCCGGACATGGCCACCCTACGTCCGAATGATGGCCAAAACTATACAAATGAGTTTTATGATGTTTATTGTACTTCACACAAAAGTTGAAGTGTCCGTTTTCACTCTAGAAAATCACTGTAAAAGCTTAATAAACAACACAGTGGAAGTGCATTCAAATATTATCCATAAACTCTCTCTTTCCCTTGTATTATCACCAATAGCGAAGAACACAACACATCACTCTCTGTTTTGTATTGTCCCTTTCATTAAGCATTCCAGTGTGAAATGATTCGCTCACATAAATGAATTTCGGCAGAACTGAGGGAGCATTTTCCTGGAAAACCAAGTTAATCCACCTCGTCTTCAGTGGCTCAGATTTAGGGAGTAAATGGAGAGAGCTATGTGGATTAATCCATCCAGCTATAGAACACCTAAAACGCTTGGGAGACATTCTCATCAGTGCAGCAATGGCAGACTCACTGAGAACGCGCTCAGGGTGGTTCTATGTTCAAAAAGCAGTGTCTTTCAACACTCGTGGGCGGGGCCTGTGGCTTTTGTGACATCACACTGCCAGGGATCTGGAAACGGCTTGTTCTGAGACACTGCTTATGATTTATGCAACCCGATCTCACGGAAATTCGTACGTATTTTACGAGGTGGCTAAATCGTATGAATTCATACAACCTCACTCGTACTAATTCATACGTTTTTTGCTAAATCGTATGTATTTTACAAGTTGACAAATTCGTATGAATTCATACCCCAAACCCCGCCCCTAAACCTAACCGTCACTGGGGTTAAGACAAATCGTACAAATTCGCACGAGTGAGGTCGTATGAATTTATACGAAATAACCACCTCGTGGAATAAGGTTGTGTTGGTCGAATTGGTCGTGAGATAGCGTTGGATTTATGGGGATTAAAAAAAAGGAGTTGGTGGATTTTTATCACTATAGGGTGGTTGTGTACACACACTGCCAACACACATTTATGTCCAAACACCATGCAAAAGTAAATTTTGCATAATAGGTCCCCTTTAAGGTTGCTGAAGGACAGCGGCACTCCAGGCACTCCCTGCCATAAAGACTAACATTTAAAGTTATAAGAATAGTTTGTCCACAAATTCTGTAATAATTTACACATGTCTTTCCAGCTTGTAAGCTATTATAATATTTAGGTTGTTATTCACTCATAATCATGATGTGAATATACTTAATTCTCCTTTTGTGTTCAATGAAAAAACAACAACATCAGAATACATCAGAATAAGTTTGGAATGACTTGTGGTGAGTAAATAATGACAGGCATTGTCATTTTTTCCCTGTGCATTATTCCTTTTAAATCACCGTTTAGATCAGGGTTCCTCAAAGTCAGCACTGGAGGGCCACTGTCCTGTTCAGTTTAGTTCAGACTTCAGACCCTGATCAAAAATGTTCTATCTCTGAAGACCTTGATCATCTTGTTCAGGTGTGTTTGATTAGGGCTGGAACTAAACTCTGCAAGGCAGTGGCCCTCTACGTCCAGATTTTAGGAACCTTGCACTAGACCATGAAAATTTAAACTTCTGACCTTAATTTTCTCTGTTTCAGAAAAAAACTAAGATGGCATATCATTTTAGTGTACCTATACAGAAACTAAACAGTAAAAAACCTGGACAGGAGAACTTTACTGAAAGATTATGGGCCTTCCTTACAGTAAAGCAGCTACTGGAGAAAGAGTAAATATACATTCTGTACTTCTTTTATCTCTGTATGTATGAAACATAGCATTACTGAATATTCATTTGTGGATTTTTCTGTATGTCAGAGTGACTCTACAAGGCCAGGAAAAAGATGATGCAAAGAAAAAAGCCCTTGATCTTTCTCTGAAATACAAATTTGTCACACCGCTTACATCAATGGTGGTCACCAAACCACAGGATCAGCAAATACAGGTTGTCAACAAACCCAGAGAGGGAAAGAAACCAAATATGCATACCCAACCAACATCATCAAGTAAGATAAAATAAAGAAAAAGAGCTGTTGGATATGTAATTGTTTTATGAGAATAATCTTCACACCATGATATTTTGCTAGTGACCCAGGTGAAAAACAAAACAAAAGTAAATTTCTATAATATACTTAAAGTGCTCTATTTTCGCACACTAATTTTGTACTTAATATACTAAAATTTCTTCTTTAGTAGTACTATAACATCTAAGTGCACTGAAATGTGATATTTTGAGACACCATATATATTTAAAAAATATATTTAGATACCATTTATAGTATAGTTCAACTTTGATCACAGGAATGAATTACATTTTAAAATCTATTAAAACTGTCAGTGTTGGTTGCAGGCAATGATAGGAAAGTCAGGATCTATGTGCAGCAATACATTTAATAAAACAAAACTCAAAATAACTCAATACACAGGCAGACAGGAACAGAGCAACACAATAAAAACTAACTGAAAACAGAACCTAATCGTGACAAAAACAGAAAAATGTTTGCAATGAAAAATTGTAATGAAAATCATTTTAAATATCTTACAGAACTGGATGATGATTGTCCTATGGAGCGAGGAGGAGGTACTGTATATCATTTCCCTTTCTATGACTGCTTTTAATGTGACACTGAAATCCCTACACAAACTTATTCCTAATTCAATTTACTTTCATTATAGCCTCCTGAGACCCATAGATTTTTTTAAAATCATTACATTGTATAAGTCTGATTTTTTTCTTATTAATATTTTATGATATGTCTTATGTAGAGGACACTAGGAAGGAAAATGAAAACTAGACTCTATAACCGAAAAAAAAAAAAAAAAAAAAATTAATATTACATTTTCCTATTCAGTATATCAGTCAATTTTTAGGTTCCAGGCTATATTTTCTATAACTTGTACTCTGTAAAACAGATATGTTGGAAAAAGAGATGTTTAGAAAATGTTTATATTTTGCATTTTTGTATGTATCTAGTGCCTGCATGTGATTTTTCATGATTATATTTCCATACGTCTTTTCATGATCTAATTTCCATGCAACATCATCATATTAGAATGATTTCTGAAGGATCATGTGACACTGAAGACTAAAGTAATGATTCTGAAAATTCAGCTTTGATCACAGGAATAAATTACATTTTAAAATCTATCAGAACTGTTAGTGTTGGTTGCAGGGAATGATGGGAAAGTCAGGATCTATGTGCAGCAATACTTTTAATAAAACAAAACGTACTCGGTTACTAACGTAACCTCGGTTCCCTGAGATACGGAACGAGTACTGCGTATGGGGAAAAGTCTCCCTTTTTCCCCGTCACTGAAGCCTTTTTCAATAACGCAGTGTAACTGCATCGTCATTGGTTCACTCATAGACAAGTCGTTGAACCAATGACGGCGCGGCATAGCTGCGCGTCCTATGGCGAGAGAGCGCGCGAACTTTCCCGCCGAAATGGGCGGGGCAAAGGGCTATATAAGCAGGCGTTTCGCCATAGGATTTCAGGCCAATCGACTGAAGCGTCGACACTGAAGCCGCAGCCTCGTGGCACGGCAAGTAACGCAGTACTCGTTCCGTATCTCAGGGAACCGAGGTTACGTTAGTAACCGAGTACGTTCCCTTTTGATACTTCACTCGTACTGCGTATGGGGAACGAATTCAACCGCGCCGTGCCACAGCAGGGAACGACATAACTTGTTCTGGACGCCGAAGGGGGACCGAGAGAGCAAGTAGGAAGGCAAAGCCGTCGTAACTCTTGTTACACTACAAGAGGAGATAACTCCTGTTCGGTGCGAGATGAAACTCGAAGAGGCCATCTAGTTACACCGAGAGGACCCGGGCTTGCAAGACCGGAACGTCCAGATGATAGAATCTGATAAAAGTGGATGGCGAGGACCAGCCGGCCGCCTCACAGATGTCTTTAATGGAAACTCCATTAGACCAAGCCCAGGAGGAAGCCATTCCTCTGGTGGAATGAGCCCTAACTCCTAAGGGGCATTGCATGTCCAAGGAAGAGTAACAGAGATTAATCGCGTCAACTATCCAACGCGAGAGACGTTGTTTTGAGACCGAAGACCCCTTGGTGCGGCCACCAAAACAGACAAAGAGCTGATCTGACTGCCTGAAAGGCTGCGATCGCTCTACATAGGTCCTCAATGCCCTGACAGGGCAGAGTAACTCCAGCTCCTGTTCATCCGTGGAGGGAGGAAGAGCAGAGAGCGAAATGACCTGAGCTCTAAACGGAGTAGAGAGCACTTTGGGTACGTAGCCATGTCTAGGTTTCAGCACGACTTTAGAGTCGTTAGGCCCAAATTCGAGGCACGCAGGGCTCACAGAGAGGGCCTGCAAGTCGCCAACGCGCTTGACCGATGCTAGAGCAAGTAGCAGAGCGGTTTTCAGGGTTAACGGCCTGAGTTCAGCTGAACTCAGCGGCTCAAAGGGGGGACCTTTGAGAGCCCTAAGGACCAAGGAAAGGTCCCAAGTGGGAACAGTAAGGGGACGAGGAGGATTTAACCGCCTAGAACCCCTCAGGAAACGAACCACAAGGCTGTTTCGACCCACTGACTGGCCAGCGATAGGAGCATGAAACGCCGAGATGGCTGCTACGTATACCTTGAGCGTTGAGGGGGAGCGCCCCAGATCCAAACGCTCCTGTAAGAAGGACAGTATCGGAGATACGTCACATCCTACGGGGTCTATGTTGCGTGTAGAACACCAACCAACAAAGACCGACCATTTCTGGGCGTAGAGGCGTCTCGTGGACGGAGCTCTTGCCTGAGATATGGTCTCTAGTACGTCCCTGGGAAGGTTAGTCGGCTCCCATCGAGGGACCAGAGATGTAGAGCCCAGAGCTCTGGCTGTGGGTGCCAGATTGTTTTGTTCGCCTGAGAGAGGAGGTCCCGCCTCAGGGGAATGGGCCATGGGGCTCTCGTGGAGAGCCTGAACAGCTCTGAGGACCAAGTCTGGCTCCTCCAGAGCGGGGCCACTAGGAGGACTCTGTGTCTGTCTTCCCTGACTCGCCTGATGACCTGCGGGATCAGTGCGATCGGGGGAAATGCGTACAGGAGTGTGCTGGGCCAGGTGTGGGCCAACGCATCTACTTCCTTTGAGAAATATGTTGGGCAATGAGAGTTGTCTTCTGAGGCGAAGAGGTCTATCTCCGCCCTCCCGAAGAGGTCCCATATCCTGAGAACCATCTGGGGATGGAGCATCCACTCGTCTGAGGGGACGTTGCTCCGGGATAACATATCTGCACCCAGGTTGGTTTTGCCAGGTATATGAGTCGCCCTGAGCGACCGAAGCCTTGGTGTTGCCCACTCCAGAAGACGTTTCGCCAGAGCGCATAAGAGGCTGGACGAAAGACCACCCTGGTGGTTTATATATGACACCACAGTCATGCTGTCCGATTGGACTAAGACGTGGCGTCCCGTCAAGTGAGCCTGGAAAACTTGCAGGGCTTTCATCACTGCCAACATTTCGAGGCAGTTGATATGGAGATGGCTTTCCTCGTGGGACCACGAGCCGAAGGCCGGTCTGCCCTCTCACAGAGCCCCCCAACCTGAGTTGGATGCGTCCGTCGAGAGCACCGTCCTTCGTGACACTGCCTGTAGGGGTACCCCAAGACTGAACCAAGCAGGGTTCATCCAAGGTTTCAGGGCTAAAAGACAGGCCCGATTGACCTTGAGACAAAAGCGGCCGTGCCGCCAGGCATGTGGGGGGACCCGGGATTTCAGCCAGAACTGTAGCTGCCGCATCCGAAGAAGGCCGAGCTGCAGAACTGGGGAGGCGGAAGCCATCAGCCCTAAGAGCCTCTGGAAGAGCTTCAGAGGAAGGTAGGCTTTGTTCTTGATGGAAGCCGCGAGCTGCTGTACTGCCAGGGCGCGCTCTGGCGAGACCACCGCCGCCATGCGGACTGAGTCTAAAACTGCCCCCAGAAACGAAATGCGTTGGCTGGGGAGCAGTGAGCTCTTGGCTAAGTTGACCCTGAGACCCAGGCATTGCAAATGGCTGAGGAGTACGGATCTGTGGTGTTCCAGCTCGACTCGCGAATGGGCCAGAACGAGCCAATCGTCGAGATAATTCAGAACCCGGATTCCCATCTGTCTCAGAGGGGAAAGCGCCGCGTTCATGCACTTGGTGAAAGTGCGAGGAGCCAGAGACAGCCCGAAGGGCAGGACCGTGTATTGGTACGCCACTCCCTCAAATGCGAATCTCAAGAATCGTCTGTGAAGGGGGGCTATCTGGATGTGAAAATATGCATCTTTCAGATCCAGCGAACAGAACCAGTCCTCGTGACAAATCTGTGCGAGGATCTGCTTCAACGTCAGCATTCTGAACTTCCGTCTCATGAGGGAGCGGTTCAAAAGTCTGAGATCTAGGATGGGCCTGAGGCCGCCATCCTTTTTGGGGACCAGAAAGTAACGGCTGTAAAAGCCTGACTCGCTTTCTGAAGGGGGAACT
The DNA here is from genome assembly GCF_024489055.1 of Chanodichthys erythropterus. Lineage (NCBI taxonomy): Eukaryota > Metazoa > Chordata > Actinopteri > Cypriniformes > Xenocyprididae > Chanodichthys > Chanodichthys erythropterus. Next base: position 5,607,623 of record NC_090226.1, on the reverse strand, counting down.
ATTTCTATAGCCCCTTTCTTCAGTAAAGTCATGACCTCGGCCTGGAGGACAGGGGCGTCGTCCGGGTTCACCAAGGTTTGAAGCACCCCTCCAAAGCGAGGGGGCCGTCGTGCAAATTGGAGCGAGTAGCCCTGCTTTATGATCCCTAGGATCCAACTTGACACGTCGGGGATGGCCTGCCAGGCCTCGGCCCGAGTGACAAGGGGTTGAATGATGTCGGGTGATAGGCCGCTGGGAAGGGGGCCGTGCACCGAAGGGGGTGGAAGAGGAAATTTTCTCTCTTTTTGAGGAAGTAAAATGGTGTTCACCGTGAGAACGGCGTTTTGTTTGGGCGCAACAAGTGTGGGCCCATTTACAACACAGAGCATTTCTCCCGCGCCCGGGTTTAAACGAGGCGGAGGGGAGACTGCACGAGGGAGCTTTCGGGGTGGTCCGGTCATAACGAGACATTCCCCGACCCTCTTCCTTCCTGCTATTGGATCAGGACGTCTTCGGAGTCACCGGGTCCAGCACAATCTTGGGCCGGGGTCCCTGGCGTCTCGGGAAGGAGGATTGGCGCTTAGCAGGGCGAGGGCGCTGACGATGCTCCTTAGGCGGTGCTGCTTGAGAGGCGGATGGTGCAGGCTTGGTCTGCTGAGCCGGCGCAGTCCTGGGGCGGCTGGGAGCAGACGCGGAGCTGGAGCGCTTAGGCAGAAAGTGTCTCATGGCCTGAGACGACTTCTGTGCTGCTGTGAAGCGCTCAGTGAAGCTATCCACCGCTGGCCCAAAAAGACCGGAAGGGGAGACTGGGGCGTCCAGAAAGGCCGTCTTATCCAGGTCCTTAATTTCCGTAAGGTTGAGCCAAAGATGGCGCTCAAGTACAACCAGGCTGGCCATGGAACGCCCAATGGCCTGGGCAGTGGCCTTCGTGGCCCGCAGGGCTAGATCGGTGGAGCTGCGGAGATCCTTGAAGGCAGGTGCATAAGTGCCGGACTCGTCCAAGGAGCGGAGGAGTTTAGCCTGGAACACCTGGAAGATCGCCATGGTGTGAAGCGCCGAAGCAGCTTGGCCAGCAGAGGTGTAGGCCCTTCCAGCCAGTGTAGAGGTGGTTCTGCAGGGCTTGGAAGGCAGGGCTCTTTTAGTTTTCCATCCCACAGCCGCGGGAGGACAAAGGTGAGCTGCCACCGCTTCATCCAGGGGCGGCAAGTGCTCATAGCCCTTTTCTTCTGCGCCGTTGACAGCAGTGAGGGCAGAACGGTGCGTAGTGTGGAGGCGGGAGGAGTACGGAGTGCGCCACGACTTCGTAAGCTCCTCGTGCACCTCAGGAAGAAACGGAGCGGAACGCTGGCGAGGGGCTTGGCGACGGCCTGGCAGGAACCACTCATCCAGGCGGCCGCTGATGGCTCCTCCGGCGGGGCCCAGTCGAGGTCTAACTCCTCCACTGCTCTGGATAGGATGCGGAAGAGCTCGGCATCCATACCCTGGCCGTGTTCAATGGGCTCCAGAGGAGGCGGGGGAGCGGGTTCGTCCGGCTCGCCAGCCCATCCTTCCGCTTCAGAAGCCGCAAGAGACATGGAGTCGTCTGGCTCTTCGTCGGATCCTCCAAACGAGACGAGGTCGCTCGCATCTGCAGAGGGACGCTGCTCTGGTCGGGAGAACAGGACGGGAGATTGTTCTCTAGAGGGAGAAGGCGAGGCACGCGGGGGCTGGGCCGGCGTGAGCTCGCACGACTCCGGGCGCCGAGTCGCTCTACCCCGCTGTCTTTTCCTGGCCGGCTCGCGGGAGGAAGGAGACGGGAGAGCGCGAGCGGCGAGATCGCCTTCAGTGAAGAAGGCGACCCGCGAGCGCAGAGAACCGAGGCTCATGCTCTCGCAGTGCGGGCATGAGGCTCCAGCGAGCGCGCCGTCGGCGTGGGACTTGCCTAGGCACGCGACACACTCGCTGTGTCCGTCGTCGTCGTGCAGAGGGGCTCTGCACGTGCCACAGGAGTGGCGCGGCATTTGAAGCAACGCCGCCGCCGTTATAACGGCGATTGTGGGGGCTCTTTTAGAGCGGCGAGGGCCGCGGAAGCTCTTTTAGAGTGGTAGAACCGCTGGAGGAACGCTCTTTTAGAACGGCAGAAGCAGCGGGAGAAACTCTCAGAGGCGCGCCGGATGGCGGCAGGAGACACGCTGAGAAGGCGGCCGGAAGCGGGAGCGGGAGGCGGGCGTCTCGAGGACGGCGCTCAGGGCGGCAGTCAGCGAGGGCGCCGGCGCTGTCTCCGACCCGCAAGTTCAGCTGGGTCCGCTGCGGGGCCTCTTCAGACGGCGGCGGGAGCTTCTGAAGGCGGCGAGCTTCCTCAGGCTTCAGGCGGAGATCAGCGAAGAGATGTGTTGTCGTCGCTGAAGGAGAAAGGACTGAAATCCTATGGCGAAACGCCTGCTTATATAGCCCTTTGCCCCGCCCATTTCGGCGGGAAAGTTCGCGCGCTCTCTCGCCATAGGCCGCGCAGCTATGCCGCGCCGTCATTGGTTCAACGACTTGTCTATGAGTGAACCAATGACGATGCAGTTACACTGCGTTATTGAAAAAGGCTTCAGTGACGGGGAAAAAGGGAGACTTTTCCCCATACGCAGTACGAGTGAAGTATCGAAAGGGAACTCAAAATAACACAATACACAGGCAAACAGGAACAGAGCAACACAATAAAAACTAATCGTGACAAAAACAGAAAAAAAAAGTTATTTTAAATTGCAATGAAAAACCTTTCAAATATCTTACAGAACTGGATGATGATGGCGATGTTATAGAGCGAGGAGGAGGTACTGTATATCATTTCCCTTTCTATGACCATGCTTTTAATGTGACACTGAAATCCCTATGCAAACTTAGTCCTAATTCAATTTACTTTCATTATAGCCTCCTGAGACCCATACATTTTTTTAAAAATCATTACATTGTATAAGGTTTTTTCTTATTAATATATTATGATATGTCTTATGTAGAAAGAAAATGAAAACTAGACTCTATAACCAAAACAATGTTTTTTATATTACATTTTTCTATTCAGTATATCAGTCAAGTTTTAGGTTCCAGGCTATATTTTCTATAACTTGTCCTCTGTAAAACAGATATGTTGGGGAAAAAAAAGATGTTTAGAAAATTTGTTGTATGTATCTAGTGCCTGCATGTGATTTTTCATGATTATATTTCCTTATTTCCTTTCATGATCTTATTTCCATGCCAAATTCTTACTCACATTTAGCCATGGCACCATTACCAAGTACAACTCAGAAACCTGTCACAACCTCTCCTCCATGTATGTTGGTCTTATTTATGTATTAGTTTTATCTTGTATAGTGCATCTGGTTTTCATCTGACATCATATTTCACTATTTTAATTTCTTCTTTCTCTTTTGGTACTTCAGTGAAGAGCATTAGGATTTTGAAATCTTCTGGTAATGCTAAGCCTCTTTGTTACGATGTTCCTCTTGCTCAGAAAGTCAGACTCCTACAAAATGACGTATCAGGTCAGATATCCAGCGTGTTCTAGTACAGTTTAGTTAAATGAACAGTATTATTCCATTGCTTTTATTTTTTCTTTTCTGTTTAAGCACAATCTCACTGTGATGTTTGTCTATACTCTGCAGAGTTTTCTATGAACGGGCAGCTTGATTCAGAGAACGGCTTCAGTCAGATTGCAATTCATTACAAAATGCATCACCATCTGCTGCTCAGCACTAGTGAGATTTCCTACTTTGATGGACAGGACACTGTGAAGTTTTCATGGGATCAAGGCCTCACCCACCATGAGACAGAACAGTAATATTAAACTGTTTGTTGAATAAATCTTCAAGAATATTTTTTAACACAACTATAAAAAAACACTTATTGTGTTCAAATGTTAATTTGAGAATTTACATAATGTTATTACAAAATATTAATTTATAACTCCTTAGTTCCCTTTCGATACTTCACTCGTACTGCGTATGGGGAAAGGTCTCCTTTTTCCCCGTTACTGAAGCCTTTTTCAATAACGCAGTGTAACTGCATCGTCATTGGTTCACTCATAGACAAGTTGTTGAACCAATGACGGCGCGGCATAGCCGCTCGGCCTATGGCGACAAAGCCCGTGAATATTCCCGCCGAAATGGGCGGGGCCGGGGTAGCTATATAAGCAGGCGCGTCGCCATAGGATTTCAGTTCTCTCTCCTTCAGCGACGACTACATATTACTCTTTGCTGATTTCCGGCTGAAGCCTTCGCCGCCTGGAAGAAGCTCGCCTGGGAGAAGTTCTTGCCGCCGTTGAAGAGGCTCCCGCAGCGGACTGAGCTGAGACCGCGCGAACGAAGACAGCGCCGGCGCCCTCGCAGACTGCCGCTTCGAGCGCCGCTCTCGAGCCGCCCGCTTCCGGCCGCCTCTCAGCGCGTCTCCTGCCGCCAATCGCCGTTTTCACGGCGGTGGCGTTGCCTACAATGCCGCGCCACAACTGTGGCACATGCAGAGCCAATCGCTCGGCGGATCTTCGTTCTCTAGCAGCTGTTCACCGCGCCGCCCTCGTGCCGCCTTCAGCATCTGAGAGCATTCAGCTTATTCCATGCCGTCTTCCGTCAGGTGAGTACAGAGCTTATTTTTCTACTTTCTCGCTGGCGTTTGCTTCAAATGCCGTCTCCGAACGCGTTATTTGCCGGGTCCTCCCCCGCAAACCGCGCTCGTTGAGGATGCGAGCTCTCGCTCTCTCAGCTGAATTTGACATGATGCTCTCCCCTGACTTAGGCGAGACTCGTGATACATTTTCTATCTGAGTGAGTTTATTTCTCCCTATGTGCGTCGCTCGCCGGTCCCTCCCCCGCGAGCCGCGTTAATCCAGATATATGACATGTCTTTCTTCCCTAGCTTGGGTGAGAAAGATGTTATATGATTAATTTAATGGAGCATCCTTCTGCTGTTTGCACTGAGTCTTCTCTATGCGTTGTTCGCCGGTTCTGCCCGCGAGCCGCGTTTATTGAGAAATATAACAATATAACAATCTCTCAGCTGAATTTGACATGATGCTCTTGACTTAGGCGAGACTCATGATACATTTTCTATTTGTGTGAGTGTATTTTTCCTTATCTCAATGCGCGTCGCTCGCCGGTTCCGCCCCGCAAGCCGCGTCGATTGAGAAATATAACGTGACCTTCTCCCCCGACTCGGGCGAGAAACATGTTTTTATACTGTATTAATGGAGCTGATTCTGCTGTTTGCGCTGAGTTTTTCTATGCGTTGCTTGCCGGTTCTGCCCCGCAAGCCGCTTCATTGAGAAATATAACATGTCGCTCTCCCCCTGTCTTAGGTGAGACCTATGTTATTTATATTCAGCATATCAGTTGATGTAGCATATTATTCCAGTCTCTCTGCGTGTCGTTTGCCGGCCCTGCCCCTGCAAGCCACGTTCATGAGGATGTATGCGCTCACTGAAAGCGAGCTCAATGCTCACTTGTGCTTGGTGGAACTAACATGCTCATTATGCTGGACCTCTGTTCATGTGACTTACTGGCTCTGTCCTGCAAGCCATGTTCATTGAGGTAGAGCGGTCTCACTTCCGACAACGCTCTGTGGAATATATCTTGATGCTCTCCCCTGACTCAGGTGGGATACATGTATATTTTTCCAAGAAGCATATATCTGTTTACTGAGTTTCTCAGCGTGTCGTTTGCCGGTTTCACCCCGCAAGCCACGTTCATGAGGATGCATGAGCATTTCTAAAAACTAGCCGGTATGCAGGCCCCCCCTTCCAGTGGCCCGCCAACCGGCACCATTCAACCCCTTGTCACGCGGGCCTGGCAGGCCATCCCCGGAGTATCAAGGGGGTTCTGGGGATAATATCTCAAGGCTACTCGCTCCAGTTTGCTCGCAGACCCCTGCGTTTTTGCGGGGTGCTTCCCACTTCAGTAAACACGGACGACGCTCACGTCCTCCGAGCCGAAGTGATGTCTCTGTTCGAGAAGGGGCCTATAGAAATGGTCTCCCCTCAGAGAGCGATTTACAGCCATTACTTCCTCATTCCCTAGAGTGATGGCGGTCTTAGATCCATCTTAGACCTCAGACTCCTGAACCTTTCCCTCATGAGATGGAAGTTCAAGATGTTAACGCTGAAACAGATCCCCGTGCAGGTTTGCCCCGGGGACTGGTTCTGCTTGCTGGACCTGAAAAATGCATACTTTCACATCCAGATAGCCCCCCATCTCAGGCGATTCTTGAGATTCGCATTCGAAGGCGTGGCTTGCCAATATATGGTCCTTCCATTCGGGCTGTCCCTAGCTCCTCGCACTTTTACCAAGTGCATGAACATGGCGCTTTCCCCACTGAGACAGTTGGGAATCCGGGTTCTCAATTTTCTCGACGACTGGCTCATCCTAGCCCAGTCACGAGCTGAGCTGGAGCATCACAGATCCGTGCTACTCAGCCACATGGAGTGTCTGGGTCTCAGGGTCAACTTTGCCAAGAGCTCACTGCTCCCCAGCTAACGTATAATGTTCCTGGGTGCAGTATTCAACTCAGCCCGTATGACGGCTGTAGTATCGCCAGAGCACGCTCTGGCCATTCAGCAGCTCGCGGCATTGGTCAGGAACAGAGCCTATCTCCCTCTGAAGTACTTCCAGAGGATGCTAGGGCTGATGGCTTCTGCCTTCCCGGTTCTGCAGCTCGGCCTTCTTACGGATGCGGCCTTTGCAATACTGGTTGAAGTTCCGGGTCCCTCCTCACGCCTGGCGGCACGGCCGCCTGCGTTTCGGGGTCAATCAGGCCTGTTAGACAGCTCTGAAACCCTGGATGAACCCTGTATGGTTCAGTCAAGGTGTACCCCTATAGGCGGTGTTCAGAAGAACGGTGCTCTCAACAGATGCACCCAACACAGGTTGGGGTGCTCTTTGCAAGGGCAGACCGGCCTTCGGCTCGTGGTCTCATGAAGAAGCCATCTGCACATCAACTGCCTCAATGTTGGCAGTGATTCGAGCCCTTCGCGCCTTTTAGACACACCTGACGGGACGCAACGTCTTAAGTCCAGTCGGACAGCATGACAATGGTGTCATACATAAATCGCCAGGGTGGTCTTTCGTCCAGCCGCTTATGCGCTCTGGCGAAGCGTCTTCTGGAATGGGCATTACCAAGGTTTCAGTCACTCAGAGTGACTCACACAACCGGGAGAACAAACTTGGGAGCAGATATGCTATCCCGGAGCAATGTCCCCTCAGACGAGTGGATGCTCCACCCCCAGACGGTTCTCACGATCTGGGAGTTCTTCGGGAAGGCAGAGGTAGACCTCTTCGCCTCAAGACAACTCTCACTGCCCAATTTATTTCTCGGAGGACATTGCGCTTGCTCACATCTGGCCCAGCACCCTCCTTTACGCTTTTCCCCCGATTGCTCTGATCTTGCAGATCATCAGATGAATCAGGGAAGACAAGCACAGAGTTCTCCTGGTGGCCCTGCTCTAGAGGAGCCAAGTTTGGTCCTCAGAGCTGTTCAGGCTTTCCACGAAAGCCCCGTGGCTGATCCCCCTGAGACGGGACCTCCTCTCTCAGGCGAACAGGACGACGGGAGCCTGCTAACCTCCCCAGGGATGTGCTGAATACCATTTCTCAGGCGAGAGCTCCGTCCACGAGACGCCTCTACACCCAGAAATGGTCGGTCTTTGTTGACTGGTGTTCTACACGCAACATAGACCCAGTGGAGTGTGACGTATCTCCGATACTGTCTTTTCTCCAGGAGCGTTTGAGTCTGGGTCGCACACCTTCAACGCTCAAAGTTTACGTAGCAGCCATTGCAGCGTTTCACGCTCCTATTGCTGGCCAGTCAGTGGGACGAAACAACCTCCTGGTGTGTTTCTTGAGAGGTTCTAGGCGATTAAATCCTCTCACTGTTCCCACCTGGGACCTCTCTTTGGTCCTCAGAGCTCTTAAAGGGCCTCCCTTTGAGCCACTGCGTTCAGCTGACCTCAGGCCCCTGATGCTCAAAACCACTCTGCTACTTGCACTAGCATCGGTTAAGCGAGTTGGTGACTTGCAGGCCCTCTCCGTGAGCCATGCATGCCTTGAGTTCGGGCCCAACGACTCCAAAGTCGTTTTGAAACCTAGGCATGGCTTCGTCCCTAAGGTGGTCTTGACTCCATTCAGAGCACAGGTCATTTCCCTCTCAGTGCTTCCTCCCTCGTCGGACAAGCGAGAGCTGGAATTGCTCTGCCCCGTCAGGGCATTAAGGACCTACGTTGAGCGATCACAGCTTTTCCGGCAATCCGATCAGCTCTTTATCTGCTTTGGTGGCTGCACCAAAGGGTCTTCAGTCTCAAAGCAACGTCTTGCGTGTCGGATAGTCGATGCTATCACTCTTTGTTACTCCTCTATGGGCCTCAACTGCCCCATAGGAGTTAGAGCCCACTCCACTAGAGGAATGGCTTCCTCTTAGGCCTGGTCTAGTGGAGTTTTGATTAAAGACATCTGTGAGGCAGCCGGCTGGTCCTCGCCGTCCACTTTTGTCAGATTTTATCATTTGGATGTCCCGACCTTACAAGCTCGGTCATCTCTGTATGATCCAGCGGCCTCTATTGAGCTCCGCTTCATGCCACTCTGGGAGTTAACTCCCCTTTTGGTAGTGTAACAAGGGTTCGACGGCTCCAGCCTTCTCACTTGTCCTCTGGTTCCCTCGCGGTGTCCAAGACAAGTCCAGTCGTTCCCTGCCGTGGCACGGCGCGGTTGAATTCGTTCCCCATATGCAGTACGAGTGAAGTATCGAAAGGGAACGTACTCGGTTACTAACGTAACCTCGGTTCCCTGAGATACGGAACGAGTACTGCGTTACATGCCGTGCCACGAGGCTGCGGCTTCAGTGTCGTCGCTTCAGTCGAATGACCTGAAATCCTATGGCGATGCGCCTGCTTATATAGCTACCCCGCCCATTTCGGCGGGAATATTCGCGGGCTTTGTCGCCATAGGCCGAGCGGCTATGCCGCGCCGTCATTGGTTCAACAACTTGTCTATGAGTGAACCAATGACGATGCAGTTACACTGCGTTATTGAAAAAGGCTTCAGTAACGGGGAAAAAGGAGACCTTTCCCCATACGCAGTACGAGTGAAGTATCGAAAGGGAACCGAGGTTACGTTAGTAACCGAGTACGGTTTTTTTGGTGATATTGAGGTAGAATTCATTTATCAGTTAAGGCCCAGTCACACCAAAAACAAACTATAACGATGGCTATATTAGTATCAAAACCAATGCATAGCACTCTGTTTAAGCACACTGTAGTTTTGTTTTCTGCCGCTTCAATGCTGCCTTCATGTGCTATCTAGATAGCTTTCTGATGATTATAGAAATTAGGTCAAATACAGGTTATTTTCACTGTGTATAAAACATACAAAATGCTTCAAATAGTTATTCATATATATAAATGTGCAACTTTAGCGACAAGACAAGGCGATGTAGCTGTTGTGGAAAAAGTTAGTATAATACCAGTCACAGCAGCCATTGTTCTCCCCTCAGCCAGGTTTCTTAATTCGTCCCTCTGAAACTCTTTTTTTAAATTTTTTTATTATTATTATTATTTAAATTGAGTGCTCATCAGAGTGGTCTGAGACCTTATGACTTTTGTCGTACTTGAACCACAAATACACAAAAAACAAAAAAAAAACAATTGACTGGATTCAAGGAGTTTTTGTGGTTGTAACAAAAAAGTGGTAACAAGGTTCATTGGTAAAGGGTAGGTAACACACACAGTTTCTACCAATCTCATGTTAATCTTGAGTACCTGTAGAGTAGTATTGCATCCTTCATATCTCAAAAAAGTCTTTAGTTCTATTATATTTCTCAAAGATGGATGCACTGTATCAAGTCTTTCCGGAAAAAGCGCGAGCTCCTGGACACCGATCTAAAGAGTCATGAGTGTGCGCAGCTTTTGCGTAGAGACCGCCTGCAAGGTGCGACATCATTATAAATAAAAGGGGAACAAAAAATGTTCGTGCTGTTTAAATGTTATGCACTTGCGTGCCAATTGCCAACAAAACACAGACATTTGATGCAGTTTTACTCACTGCCTGCAATCTGCAAATCCAGTGTTGAACTGGGATTTGTTTACAAAGCATTCATCACTGAAATTCTGGGAACAAACAAACATACGTGCACAACTCCGTTGCAGCCCCAGAAAAACAAACTTCATCCACTGTTCCCTTAATGCTAGGTTATTTGGGAAGCTGAAAAAAGTAATCTTTCCACAACCAAAAACACACTCCTTTGAGACAGGAGCTGCATCTCATTTCGAAGACTGTGTCCTCCGCAGGTCACATTTGAAGGCTGAATACGTCATCAAGGATGTCTTATTTAAGAAAAGTAACAGTAATAAAAATGACTGATATTCATTGTGAGGTGTAAAATACTGTAATTTCTTTCTCACTTTGCAATCTAACAATTATTTTTCTGAAACGATATTGCCTTGATGAGGTATGCAGCCTTCAAATGTGGCCTTCGAATGGTGCAGCCCCTGAATTGGGACACAGCATTGTTGAAAAATCTCTCGGCTTCTGTAACCCAAAAGAAGCACGTTGATGGGCATGCTCTTGCTCTGGGTGATGTGTGTGTGTGTGTGCATGCTTATCAGGGAGAAGTGCCTATACAAGGAATTCTGCCCTTTATTACGTGATAAAGACCATACTCTAAAAAAATTCTGCTAGACAGGTCCACAACCGGAAGTAGTATATTTGGCACAGAAATACTCCGGACTACGTCCAACTCGTGTTTTGAAAATTTGGCCATATTTAGCATGACAATCCAACTCTTTAACAGTGTAAATAAGTCAATGCATGAAATAGCATTACATCCCCCCTTTAACATTAATTAATGTATTAACTAACATGAACTAACCATGAGCAATACATTTGTTACAGCAGTTATTAATCTTTTTTAATGTTAGTCTATAAAAATACAGCTGTTTATGTTTGTTCACAGTGCATTCAAGCACATTAGTTCTGGTAGGTCACGTTAGTCAATATTGCATCACCTGACAGCTGATTCACATTTAACTATAGGAATACGATGCCTATCACCACATTCATATATACATGGTCCATTCAGTATTATCAGCAGCTTTATCGCATTGCTCAGGAGCTAATTATCCTCCTCCGTCCCCAGCTCCTCCTTCGTCCAGTCAGGACTTGACCTTCTGATATTTCTTTTGATCAAACTAATTTCTTCAGTTATGTTACATTAATTATTGTCATTAAGAAAATTAATGATATTGGTTTTGTTCTGTTTACCCTAAGGGGGGGGTAATCGCTGCTCTTATCAATGCTAGGCTGCATGGATGGGCAGGGAGTTTTTACCCAGAAAAGAACAATACCGCCAATCCAAACTGAATGCTAACTGCGAGTCATCTTTGATCCTGACAGAACTAATGTTAACAAATACAACTGTTGATTTTAATAATGTATTAGTAAATGCTGAAATTAACATTAACAAAGATTAATAAATGCTGTAGAAGTGCAGTTCATTAGTACGTTAACTAATTAACTTATTGTAAAGTGTTTTCAAAAAAGTAACAAACTCTTCCCTTGTGGGTCAATTAGACCCATTAGGAATGAATAGAATGTGAAGAATGCTTCAGTACACATACAAAAAAATAAATGAATAAATAACAAAAATGCTCAATTTACACTAAAAATGCTAAAACTTTAACAAAAAAAAGGTTTTATAATGTCTACATGTGTATCTGAATCAGTGTATCTGAAGCCCGAACCCGGCCCATACCCAAGATTGTTTGACCCAACCCGAACTGCAATTTTATTTGTATAGCACATTTCATACACAATGGTAATTCAGTTCTTTACATAAAGAAGAACCAAATACATAAGAATAAAAATGGAATGCAGTAGAAATAAAAATAACAGTAAAAACAGATAATACAACTATCTGGATGGAAGAGTTGGGAAGTTTCAGGGAGTTTTATTTTGTCCGTCATAGTGGATATAAACAGATCTATCCATCAGAGCGGATCTAAATTGATCTTCCTCACGCTGGAGGGATAACTCAACTTTTTGTCTATTAGAGCGGATCTAAATGGATCTATCCATCAGAGCAGATCTAAATGGATCTTCCTCACGCAGAGGGATAACTAAGGCCCCTCAGAACCGTGGACAGGTCCCTCGTAGGGACAGTGAAGGAGCAAGGAGGGTTCAGTCGCCTAGACCCCTTCAAAAAACGAACATTGAGGTTGTTCATGCCCACCGACTGCCCGGCTATAGGAGCATGAGAAACTGCTATGGGCGTGACATAGACCTTAAGAGTTGAGGATGTACAACCCTTATCCAATAACTCTTGAAGGAAGGACAATATCAAATACCCCTTTTCCACCAAGGCTGTTTGAGTGCTGGTTCGGAGCCAGAGCCTAGTTTCAAATCAGTTCTTTGTCTTTCGACACACGAAGCACCAGCTCCGAACCAGGAAAAATGGTTCGTAAGTAGCACCAAAACGTTGCTGGGCTAGAAGTAACAACCGCTTGCGTCAGGGACTGGGCGCGGGGATACCGTGACCAACAAGACACCCGTGACCGGCATTTTTGAAATAGCAGCTAATCGAGCTAATAGCAGCTCGATCGTAATCTCTGTCTATATACAAATTACGGCGAGCCGTGTTTGGATGCCGATGTAGGTTCGCAAAGTCATGAGCATCAACAGTAGTGAAACATCCGAGATTGTTGATAAAAGGCTTGTTCGAGATGCATCGGAGCAGCGCGGACCGATTCGGTAGGTGCCGCGGATCCGTGGGAGCGTTTGTAGAGCATACGACTCCTTGTGCTTTTGGATCGTTCTCGCGGAGCTTTGATGTCATGCGCTGATCGCTATGCGTGAAGCCGATGCATCTCAAACAAGCCTGGTTTGTTTGCGTTTGGCGCTGCAGCGCTAGCTTTGCTGTGAAATATGAGATGTGTACAGTGACGCGAGACCTGGCTCTGTGGTGGCTCTCTAGCCCGTGGAAAGGCAAACCGGTTCTTAGAAGGTTCATCAGTTGAACCAACTCCGAACTGGCACTAGCACTAGCTCTGAACTAGCACCTGATTCGTGCTAGTGGAAAGGGGGTAATAGATATGTCACATGCAAATGGGTCTTTACCGCGGGCTGTACACCAAGCAGTGAAGACAGACCGTTTAAGAGCGTAGAGGCGCCTTGTAGACAGAGCTCTAGCCTGCGCAATGGTATTTAGGATATTCTCTGGGAGGTCTACAGGCTCCCATCAACAAGCATGAAGTGCTTGACAGACTGCCAACATTTCCTGGTGGTTGATGTGCAGCTCGCTTTCCTTGCTCAGCCACAGGCTGCTGTATGGTCCACGCTCATTCTGACGAGACTAGACCCCTCATGTGGGTTGAGTTGAGAATTCTTCCTAGGAGCAAAATATGCTGTCTGGGAGACAAGGAGCTTTTTGACAAAATTGACTCTGAGTTCCAAAAACTCTAAGTGGTTGAGGAAGAGGGACCTGTGTGACACAAGCTCTACCTCTGACTGGGCTAGAACATGCCAGTCATTGAGGTAATTCAGTATGCAGATTCCCATCTGCCTCAGAGGGGAAAGAACCACTGTCCTTATTTGGGATGAGGGAGGAACGGCTGTGGAAGCCTGACTCGCTCTGAACTGGAGGAACCACTTCTATGGCTCTTTTGCCAGCAAAGTATTCACCTCGGAGCACAGTATGTGAACGTCCTTGTTCTTCATGGAGGTGAGGATCACGCCATTGAATAACAGGGCTCTTTAAGCGAACTGGAGAATGTAGCCTTGTTTTACTATACCCAAAACCCCTTTTGACACTCTGGGGATGGCCAGCCAGGCCAGGTGATGTTTGTTTTATCTTGTTGCTATAACAGCAATTAGTTGCATGGGTGTGGGAACATGAGCGGGCCCAGTGCTAACAAACACATTGTCTACAGCACCCGGAACTGAACAGAGTGTTAGGTGGCATAAAAATTCATGAAAAAACTCTTTAGAAAAAATAGTTAAATTAGTCTCTAAGGGAGAACGTCATACATTAACGAGCTGTTAGCACTACATTCAGCTGACTGCTGTCACTGCTTTGCTTGCTCTTGCAGCATGCATAGAGCTGGGGAATCCTCTTGCTGCTGGGAGGATGAGACATGTAGGAAAAGACCGACATGAGCTCACCTAGCCCCATTCAATCAGTTTTGTGATTGCATTGTTCTTTTGTCTCAAGCCAGAGATAAAAAGAACAGTGGAGATCAAGGGGAAGAGCCGACTTCAGAGAAGCGGTCTGTGAACGCAGTGAGGCAAGACTCGCTCTCTCATGGTGAGAGCATCCATCTTCAATGGAGGTGGCTTGCGGGGGCGGAGCCGGCAAGTGACACACTCAGAAATTTAGCATTTATCACAAACACAAATGAAAATGCTATTTCAGAAGAAATATCTCCCATGAGTCTCACCTGATAGTTACAGGGGAGATTGTCAGTGCTGCAGTCAGCTGAACACTGTTAGTGTGGCACTCACCCTAACAGCGCGTGCAGCACCAGGAAATCCCTTGCTGCAGGAAGAGTGAGACATAGACCGGTGAGAGCTTACTTAGTCACGTTCACTGGCCCTGTAACCCTTTGTTTTTCATCTCGGCTTTAGAGAAACAGAACAGTGGAAAACAGGGGTGGGGCCGGCAAGCAAAATGCTCAGAGGTTCGGCATTTTACAAAATACGATGGAGAAATATGCTCTTTCAAAAACAATATATTCCATGAGTCATGTTATATTCAGCTGAACGCTGTCAGCATTGAGCTCGCTCTCACGCCCTCGTAGTGAGAGCGTTCGTTCTCGATGAACATGGCTTACAGGGGCGGGACCAGCAAGCGACATGCTCAGATATTTAGTATTTTGCAACAAACAAGCGGTGCGCTGAGCTGCTGCAGTGCAGCGAGCTGATCAGCTTGCAGGTAAGTGGTGAATCCAGCTGCTTGCAGGCAAAGGTGGCTTCAAGTAGGGTTGCCAGGTTTTCACAACAAAACCCGCCCAAATTGCTCCTCAAAACTAGCCCAGACGGATTTCAGGGGGGTCCCACAGTAAAAATTGCTTTCCGGGGTCGATTTATTTTGGGTCAATTCAATCTGCGGACATGAAAAACAACCCGTGGCAACAGTGTAAAAGTAGCCTAATTCCGCGGGAAAACCACAGACTTGGCAACACTGGCTTCAAGTCTCGAGATCCAGCCTGGAGAAGTATACGTCGTCACTTAAGGAGAATGAATGAGTCTGCCTAGGTGAAATGCCCGCTTATATAGTCAGATGTCCACCCCTTTTGGCGGGCTTTGGCGCGCTCGCACACTATAGGCTCGCACGGCTCTGCCGCACCATCATTGATTTGTTTCAGTACACCTACATGAACCAATGGCCATTGCATGATTGAAAAAAGGCTTCAGAAATCAGAGAAAAGGAGTTTTCCCCATATGCGTCTAGCCTAACGGTGTAGGATCGAAAGGGAACATGAAATTTCATGTTATCATTTTTTTCCAACAAGAGGTTGGCATGCAGAGACACCTAAATTGACCCAATGCAAGATATTTTGAGCTGGATATTGCAGGTATCGGAGAGTTATTTTGAATTTAAGTTGAAAGAATGTGAAGAATGTGCTTAAATTATTTATTTATTGATAACATAAAAAATAAAATAATAAATCTCCAAAAAATTGCATTAAAAAATAGAAAAACTATTTTAAAAATGAAATGGTATAAGCTTTCTGGACAAAAAAAAATAGAATTTTGAAAAGTAGAATTTTGGGCTTCAGGTCATGACCCATGAGGGAAGGATTTATTACAGGAAGTGAGTAGAGGATGAAGGTAAAGTTCGGGAACTCGAATAGGCCTATTAAAATTATCTTGTGAGTTTCCCTGCAGTAGTAAATACAACTTGACAGGTGTTCATGTCCCCTTTCCCACTAGGGAACTTGTATTTACATTAATTCTGATAGCACGTGAAGGCAGCATAAATGCTCAAGCTCTTTAAAGCAGGATAGATCTTGATTGGCTCAATAATTTTATTGTTCTTTTTTTTATTATTAATCTTTCTGAAAGTGATTCTAATGACACCATTCCTCTGTGTTGTTTTTGCTATAGTATGTTGTATGTATTATGTTATAGTTGTGGACTTCCCTATTCTCATAGAATTAGAATGATTATTAAAACTTTACCATTATCTTTAACGTTATAGTCATTGACCATGGTGTGAACAGCCCTTTACTCTGTCAACAGCGTGTCTCTGATTCTGCGGAGTAATGAAATGGATGTTACCATGGGGAACATACGTGTTGTCATTCTTCTTCATAAGAAAGATGAAAATTTTCTGTGGCCTGCAGTTTGGCAACAGCCAGAAGATTCCACAGGAATTTTAGGTAAGAGAGTCATTAATCAATCATTTATATACGTTCTTAATCGATAATGAATATGAATGAATAAGTTATGATAATATTTTAAGGAGAAGATGATATTTCATATGAGGAAATCCCAGGATCACAAACACCAACTTTAAAGTTAAAGAACAAGAAAGTGAAGACATCTTGGTAATCAACAAACATATTTGACTGAATTGAACTTTTATGTTTTTAAATAGGCTTAAGTGTATCTTGTTAATTTCAGGGTGATGGTGACGGACTACAGATTTTCTTTTGCTCCTGTCATTGGATGTTGGCTCGTACTGTTCCAGGTTGTTGCGCAGCGGGAGCTGTCTGACTTCACTGTCACTCAGTTGTAGAGTTCAGACAAATTTACTTAAGAATTTTCTTGTCAGTTTTCACGCTGACCTTAAAAAATGCAATCTATTCTTTAAAAAAAAAATTGTTGAACAATATGATTCTCATCTTTTCCATCCTTTCCCTCTTAATGATGCTGGAATTACCACTTTATTCATTTTCTCTATTTGTTGCTTTAGCTGGCAAACCATGTGACAAAATAGCAATTAAAATTACACACCAACAATGTTATACATAGCAATCGTTTGATTGGCGACTTTCTAAATATTGATTGTGATTATTTCTGTAAAGTAGACCTATCTATTTTTTGATTTCGATAATAAAATAAAAACAACAGCAAACTTCTACAGAATGTGAAATATTTACAAATTATATCAGATAATACATTTTCTATTTGGCATCCATCAATATTGACTTTTGAGGAATTCAAGAGACTCTGATTACAAATAAAGTTCCTGAATCCGGTCAATAATAGCCAATGGATCGAGCAGCTTTATTATGTATATCTATGGACATAAACGTTTGGGTGAAAACAGGATATGTGTCAGTATTCATGGATTCAATAGGATATGTGTCAGTATCCATGGATTCGGTCTTAAAGGGACCATAGTTGTCATTAATGTTAATAAAACAACAAAAATGTTAAATAAATGTATACATGGTAAATAAACCTATATTTCTGAAAAACAAGTTTATTTGATTTTTATCTCTAGTAATTTTTTTTTGCTATTATTTGTAAATTTCTTTTTATATAACAACAATTATATATATTGGTAATTATGCCCTTTGAAGGTTATTGGACACTGTGAAATTTTTGTTCTTTATGTTTGTGACAAGCACATAAAAATTATTACTTTTTTCATTAGAGTAATAATAAAGAAGCTGTCCCACATTCATTAGTCTAAAATAAATAAATAAATAAATGTCTAGGCATCGGTATCAGCGAGTACTAGAAAAAAGTATCGGTACTCGTACTCGGTCCTTAAAAAATGGTATCGGTGCATCCCTAATAAATTTTATGTACTGTATACATAAAGCAACCCTTTGATTTGTGCCTTTCTAAGAATTGATTGTAATTATTTCTGTAAAGTATGTATTTTTTGAGGTCATGTCTGATAATAAAATAAACACAGCAAAAAAAATTCTACAGAATGTGAAATAATTACAAGTTATATAGATAATATATTTCTCTAAAAAAGCATGCCTCAATATTGACTTTTGAGGAGTTCAAGAGACAAATAAAGGGGGTGGTTCCTGAATCCGGTGAATAATAACCAATCGCATGATGTGGTCAGGAGTTTAAAGGAGTGTGTGTTTCGAGGTCTGTTTTCTGAGCAGGTCATGATGGATCGAGCAGCTCTCAGACTGATTCTCTTGAGCGTCTTTCTCATCTCAGCCAGTTCACATCCTGTGAAGAAGGTAAGGGTCAAATCTCAGATTAAGATGAAGATGATGTGACAAAATTCTAAAAACAGATTAATTATTTCTATTTGAGAAGAAGATGCAGACAAACTAGATCTATTTAATACATGTTGAATATACAGTGTTCAAAAGTTTGAGAAATTAATACGTTTAATAATTAAAGTGATTAAATATGACATCAAACTATATTCATTAAAGAAAGAAAATATATAACGGTTTCCACTAAATTTATATTAGTGTTTTAAGCAGAAAATCTGGAGAAAAGAAAAGACTGGAGTAATGATGCTGAAAATTCAGCTTTGGATCACAGGAATAAATTATATTTTAAAATGTAATAAGCTATAATAGAAAACTGTTATTTTAAACTGAAAAGATATTTCACAAAATTACTGTTTTTTTTTTTTTGTTGTTGTTTTTTTTACAAAACAAAAGCAGCATTGGTGAGCTTAAGAAACTTCTTTCAGAAATTAAAGATCGTACTGATTTTTGAACAGCAGTGTATCATTTAAAATGCAGTTTGAGTAAAGAGAACTATCTATTGCTCAATAGTTTACACTGAGATGTAGTCATCAAAATGTATTTGTTGTTTAGTCCAAAGGCCTTTTCTTCATGCCATTTTCGTGCATTAAATATTTGAACAATCCCACACAAAAAGGAGTAAATGTGCACCATCCAATGTGACTGAACTGTTTGATGTCTCAACAGAAACAAGATGTGGATATATACAGCTTCTACATTAACTCCACGGTCACCAGTCGCTACGCCACAACGGTCATCACAAGCCGTGTGGCGAACACACTGAATGAATCTCAAGAGATCCAGTTTGAGGTCAAGATACCCAAGACTGCCTTCATCAGCAAATTCAGAATGTAGGGAACATGAGTTGTGTTATGTTTTTGATCTGCCTGCATTGACACCATTGTATGTGAACAGAACTGAGCTGGACAATGACATCACTGTTTTCTCCAGTGCTGATATATTAATAAATTAGCTAATTATTGATTTTTATAACTGAATTAATCAATACTGAATTTAATTAAGCTGGACAAAATTATTCACCAGTTATCACTGTAAAGCTGCATTGACACAATCTGCATCTTAAAAAGCGCTATATAAATAAAGGTGACTTGTCTTGTTAAGTAGAAAGTGGTAAAAAAACCATTTATAACATGTTGGTCTCATGTCATGTCCATTATAATGCAGCTTAACAACAAAATAAAGATTCATTAATTATTTTATGAAATGCTGTATGTATGAAATACACATATTAAGAGGGGATCATTGTCATTTTCTCCATAGGACCATAGAGGGGAAGACATATGATGGTGTTGTGAAGGAAAAACAGGAAGCTCAGCAGCAGTACAGTGAAGCAGTATCTCGAGGACAAAGTGCTGGACTGATCAAGTACTGGACATTAAAAAAATAGGTCCATAAAATGTGTTTTTATATCATGTTTAGTAATATTCTGGGATTAATTACTATTTCAGATCTGTTGGAAGGACTTTAGAAGACTTTAAAACTTCAGTGACGGTGGCTGCTTTTAGTAAAGTGACCTTTGAGTTGACCTACGAAGAACTGCTAAAGCGTCGCCTCGGCAAATATGAGTTACTCATCAATGCCCAACCGATGCAGCCGGTGGCAGATTTCAAGGTAGAAGAAGAAACAAAGAGGGAAATAGATCATCAATTTAGATGTATAGAAAGATCATGTTTCCTTTACTCACATTAGATGGATGTACACATCCAAGAGAAACCAGGAATTTCCTTCTTGGAGGTGAAAGGAGATTTGAGCACCGGTGATCTGGGCAATGCCATCAAAACCACCAGAGCAGACAAAGACGTAAGGGCTTAAAATGAGGGTAAAACCCTTAGCTTAGATGTTCTCATTATGCTCCTACACTTCAAACAAAGTGACCAGATGACCAAACTGATCATTTCAGGCATGGGTGACCTTCTACCCCACTCGAGATCAACAGACCAAGTGTCAAAGCTGTGGAGAAAATGGGCTGAATGGTGGCCTGCTTATAACATACGATGTTGAGAGACAAAATCCCAAAGGAGAAGTCATGGTACATTTATCAATAACGTGCTTTATGAGAGTAAAATAAATATGGCATATGATTTTGAAAGACTGTCTATGTAAAAAGACATGAATGATATTCAGAATGTTCTTTTGTTTCTCTCAGGTATCAAATGGCTATTTTGTCCACTACTTTGCACCCTCTGATGTTCCACGTATTCCCAAAAATGTGGTGTTTATCATTGACCGGAGCGGTTCTATGCACGGCAGAAAAATAGATCAGGTAAATGTCAACGTTTCAGCCAAATCAACCAAAAGGATAAGAAGCTATGAAAATTTTGATGGTAAAACCACTGAAGGACATTTTTTGAAGGATCTTGCAGCGTTCTGCATTTATATGTTAAAAGAACAGGATTTCAGTATTTAAATCACTGTGGATTTTCTTAGTTTAAATTTGTAAAAAACTGCCCATATCTGGTAAATGAATTTTCAGTTGTAATGGAGAAAGAATAACTTTCAGGTGTTCTGACAGAAGTGTTTTTCTTTAGACTCGTTTGGCACTGCTAAGGATTTTAAGTGATCTTGATGAGGATGACCACTTTGGATTGATCACCTTTGATTATTCAGTTGACACGTGGAAGCGTGAACTCCTGAAATCTACAAAGCAAAACCTGGAGAATGCAAAATCATTTGTGAAGGAGATCAGAGATAGAGGAGGTGAGTTCCTAACGCTAAATGAGGAGTAAGAAAGTTGTTCCTCAAAGTGACACAACTGTGTTTGTTCTTCCTTCAGCCACAAACATAAACGCTGCAGTTCTAGCAGGAGTGGACATGATCAATCGACATCCACGAGAGGGAACCGCCTCCATCCTGATCCTGCTGACTGATGGAGATCCCACTTCAGGCACAGATTCACACTGACAAACACGAGCTAATGGTGTTTTATCGTAGCACTAGTTCACTCAGTCTCATTAGAAGACCAGTAAATAAATGGATTTAGGCCTTAGATCTTTATTAAAATATCTTTAGATTATTTTAGATTATTATCCTGACCAATTTAATTTTCTTTTTCAGTAAGAGAAAAGAAATATGAAATTGTCCAATGCATCAATTGCTTTCTGATCATTTAAAAAATGTCATAATTCTGATTTTCAAGCATGTACTGTTGGTAGTCTAACTTATTTTTCTCTCTATCAGGTGAAACTAACATAGAGAGGATAATGGCCAATGTGAAAAAGGCCATTGGGCTGAAGTTTCCTCTCTATTGTCTTGGTTTTGGACATGATGTTAACTTTGACTTCCTGACAAAGATGTCTCTGGAAAATGGTGGAGTCGCTCGCAGGATTTATGAAGATTCGAACGCTGATCTACAGCTGCAGGTGGACTACAGAGAATCAGCTGTGAATTCATCCTCAGTTCTTATCTGTTCTGTGTTTGAATGCATTTAAACCCTTTATTTTGGTTTGTTATATTGTAGGGCTTCTATGATGAAGTTGCCGTCCCTCTCCTCACTGACATTCAACTTAAATACACAGGAGGGACAAACCTTACCAAGACCAGCTTTAACCTGTACTTCAACGGCTCTGAGATTGTGGTTTCAGGACAAATCACAGACAACAGTGTGGAGAGTTTCAGCACTGAAGTCATTGCAGTATCAGTAAGATCATCATGGAGCTTTACAACCATGTCTTCTGTTTAGTTTATTATATTGGATAATATGATCATTTATGATCAATTGTTTAAGAGTTTGGAATAATGGTCACTTCGTATTCAAGGAAAGTTATTGGTGAAAGAGGTAATGACAACATTCCTGATGAAAATGTTCATTAGTATTTTTATTTCTGAGCAGAAAGGCAGTAGTGTGACGTATCAGGACACTGTAATGATAAAAGACCCCAGTGATGTCCCACCTGAGAATGAAGATTTCATGCAGAGACTGTGGGCCTACCTGACAGTGAAGCAACTTCTGGAAAGGCAGTAAGTTTATGGAGTGATATGACATTCTGCATTTTAAATTGGACATTGAGGACATCTTTCTGTCTCAGAGTGCTTCTTAAAGGACAAGAGAAAGAGGACGAAGAGAAAGAAGCTCTCAAACTCTCTCTGAAATACCAGTTTGTCACCCCCCTCACCTCTATGGTCGTCACTAAGCCACAGAAGGATGAAGTGGAAGTTGCCGACAAACCCAAAGAGGGAAAAGAGGATCCCAGACCTCCAGGTGAGAACTGAGGGGTTGTAATCTTACAAACAAACATTTGACCTTTAACAAAATAGCTTAATCAAGCTTATTTGTGCAACCTATATGTATTTGATTCTGTATCTGAACTTCAATAGATTCAGTATTATGTTATCAGCATAACAGTTTGAGTCTATCTTGAATTTACATGATCTTCAGTATGTCTCCTTTTGTCAAAAATTACTGCAGAATCTTAAATATTCCTTCTTCATTTTTCTGTCATAATGTTGGTTTTGGACTTGTTGTCCACTGTATACTGTGAATAACACTTTTCTTTCCTTTTTAATCAGTAATGAGTTCACGTCCTTCATCTCCTGCATGTAGGTATAAAATGTTGAACTAACAGTTCATTTACTCAAACTATTGCAGTTGAAACAGAAGTACCGATAGATATTTTCTTCTGTATTGTAATGTACATCTGAGTGAAACTGCTTATCAAAAAATAAAATAAATGTAAAGTAGGGAATTGGTTTGTCGATTGGATTTTGAGGTGAAACACACCTCTTTTCCATCTACCCAATCTTTCTTTGAACAAAGTGTTGAAGTCGTGCATACGTCACCAGAGAGAATTCTGTCGCTTTCACAGGAAGATCCAGTTATGATATTTTGAATAAAAATTACAAGGTCAAAATAAAATAAAAAAGAAACATATACATGAATAGATGATTCACGATAAGTTTTTGTAACATGCACTAAGAAAATAGATGAATTTTCACTTTATGCCGAATTTAGTACTGCATCTGCCTTTAAGGGTGTTTTCACACCTATGGATCGCTTGTTTTGTTCCGAAACAGGGACTAAATTTGTTACAATGTTGCATTTTCTTCTTGGTTCGGTTCGCTTTCACATGGCAACATTTCAAAGCGTACCAAAATGCATTCAGGCAAGTCACATGCGAGTACAACTGTCCTCTTATTGGTCAGAGTTTTCGCTGCGTCATCCATCAAAATAATGATTGACAAGCTAGCTCCATGAGCTTATTGTGGCTTTATTTGTAACTGTCGAGACACACACAAACACTTTATAAATGTAGCCGTCTCTCCCGCAGTTAATTCATATTTGCTGCGGCAAATTCAAACCCGCGCTCTTTCTCTCTCTCTCTCCATCTCTGGATTTCCCAGCGCTGTCTAGTAGGCGACCTGTTGTCCGTCTGTCGAGAGAGACCATTTGAATTTTATAATGAAGCAGAGCGGGAATTGAGACTTCGTCGGGACAGCATTCTCGCACGGAGAAGTGTAATTACACACCAGAGGCGCTCGTTGGCTTTCAGATATTGTAAATAATGTGCTCACTTACAGAATCAGACATTACTGATTTTTATATAATATTTTCCGTTATGAAAATGATACCATTTGGTTCGTTGGTCCGTTAACTGGGTCGGATTGCTTTCACATCTCAAGCGAACCGCTCCAGAATTCGTTTGAAAGCGTACCGAGACCACCTCTTCAAGCAGGTCTCGGTACGCTTGTTTGGTCCGCTTTTGGTGCGCACCCGAGTGCGATTGCTGCTTTCACACCTGCCCAAACGAACCGCACCAAAGGGGCAAACGAACTCTGGTACGATTCAACCGAACTAAATGAGGCAGGTATGAAAGCACCCTAAATATATATTTTTCACACTTGTTTTATATCCCAGCACCAGGATCTAGTCAGTACAATTTCGGTCACAGTCAGCCCAGTCTTGCTGCTCATCCAGCTATGCCAGGTATGGTATGCCTTTTTTCTTCTTCATCTAAAAGTTGATAAAGACTCCTATACTTTCTCGAGAACGTGTTTATCATTGGCTGCTTTGTTTTTGTTTTTATGAGTAGTTAGTGCAAATTTGCTTTATTAAAGCTAAATTAAAATTTGGAAATACATTTTAATCATAGAAAGAAAATTATTTGAATGTAACATATGTTTTGTAAAATGAATTATAATGAATATTTTGTAATTCTGTTAGTAATTCTTTTTGAGAAATATTACAAAATAATTTGGTACAATTTAATTATTGATTAATTTAATTATTTCTCTTATAATGATTTTAAAATGCATTGGTACTTTTTTATTATTATTTATTGATTTCATTGAGTGCTTTTGTCAGTAAAATTGATAATGTCTGTCTCTGATTTTAATTGAACCCCCCCTGTTTTTTTTTTTTTTTTTTAAAGGAAAAGTGTTGAACTCATTTACCTTCCTTTCTGGTATGTATTCAAATTGTGTAACTTTGATTCTGCTTTGAGTCAAGTAAGTCTCATTTGATCAATTGATCAACTCCTTCTTTTGGCCTTAGGTCCAATAATTCCACGGGAGAGTGAAACTGTTCTCTTTACTATGTCAGGTACATAAAGATCTCTCAAACATACTTATGTAAAAAAAAAATGTATGTAATAATTATGATACAGCATTTGGTTGTGTTCTCTCTTAGTTCCAACAGTTCGTAGCAATCGGTTCCTGCTGTCTGCTGCTGGTCAGTCTAAGCCTCTTTGTTTTGATGTTCTTCTTCCTCACAAACTCAAACTGCTTCAGGATTCTGCTTCAGGTAACTATTACACATTTACTCTACATCCTTTGAATGTCATCTTTTTTTAAATAAATGTTTTGTACATTCTAGGGATGCACCGATACCATTTTTCAAGGACCAAGGAGTCTCTCTCTCTTTTTTTTTTTTTTTGGTGGGCATAACCGACTGTACTTGCGTGAGATACTCCACACGATGGACATTTTGACAACTATGTGTGCATGCAAGAAAGAGAGAGAACGCGCGCGAGAGAGAGCTTCTGGTCTGTGTCATTCAGCGCGATTCCGCCTATCTATTCACTAATCGATAACAAATTGTGATTGAATGCATTCAGTTCGTAATGTTTGTGTTGTCATCACTTATTTTGAAGTATTTCCACACCTGTGTCTCTGTGCACGGACAATTCTGTCAGTTACGTCATGTGAGGTATCGGTCTTTGGTATCGGGGGTATTTTTAGAGTAGGAGTACAAGTACATGAGCTTGGTATCGGTGCATCCCTTTTACATACACTTATATGTGACTTTCTGTGTGTCTTAGAGTTTTCTATGAATGGAGAATCCATGAATAGACGAAAGGGATTCAGTCAAATTGTCTTTCATTACAAAACAAACCATCGCCTGACAATAAACACAAGGTCTATCAGATACCACGATGGCCAGAATGATGTTGAGTTTTTGTGGGGCCAGGAACCCACTCAACACAGTAAAGAGGGGTATATAGTGCTCAATCTATATGTGTTTTACTACATTTGTGTATGTTATAGCCCCTTATTGTGAATTAGAATTAATTTATCCGTTTCTCTGTTTCAACAGAGTGTCTCTGATTCTATGGAGCAATGAAATGGACGTTACAATGGGACACATACGCGTTGTTATTCTTCTTCACAAGAAAAATGGTGACATGTTTCTGTGGCCTGCCGTTCGGCAACAGCCAAAAGATGTCAGTTTGATGGGTATTTTAGGTAAGAATGCTTCACTGATCAAACATTTAAACATGTATTAACACAAGAGCCCGATCACATGAAAATGCATATCAATAATACGAGTGCAATGTCGATGAATGTTTACTCTCAAAACTCATTTTGGCGTGCATATGGTACGCAGTTTTTCGCGTGAATATGATACGCACTTTATGGCGTATTATACGCACGAACCCCCCACCCCCAACCACCATCCTACCCAAGAGCGTGTCATATACACACCATGAAGTGCATATCAAATGCACGTGAAAAACTACGTATCATATATATGCCAAAACTCGTTTTGGAGTATATATTCTATGAGATTACACATGTGTACTATTGATACGCATTCTCATGTGATCGTGTTGTAACACAACCGACCCAGCTAACAGGGAATGTTCTCAGAGCTTTAAGGTTCTCTCAAGATATGAACAAACGTTCTTCCGGTAACATTAAAGGTGCCATAGAATTGAAAATTGAATTTACCTTGGCATAGTTGAATAACAAGAGTTCAGTACATAGAAATGACATACAGTGAGTCTCAAACACCATTGTTTCCTCCTTCTTATATAAATCTCATTTGTTTAAAAGACCTCAGAAGAACAGGCGAATCTCAGCATAACACCGACTGTTACATAACAGTCAGGATCATTAATATGTACGCCCCCAATATTTGCATATGCCAGCTCATGTTCAAGGCATTAGACAAGGGCAGGCAGTATTAACGTCTGGATCTGTGCACAGCTGAATCATCAGACTAGGTAAGCAAGGACAATAGCGAAAAATGGCAGATGGAGCAATAATAACTGACATGATCCATGATAACATGATATTTTTAGTGATATTTGTAAACTGTCTTTCTAAATGTTTCGTTAGCATGTTGCTAATGTACTGTTAAATGTGGTTAAAGTTACCATCGTTTATTACTGTATTCGCGGAGACAAGAGCCGTCATTATTTTCATTATTAAACACTTGCAGTCTGTATAATGCATAAACACATCTTCATTCTTTATAAATATCTCCAACAGTGTGTAATGTTAGCTTTAGCCCATTAGCCACAGAGTACAGCCTCAAACTCATTCAGAATAAAATGTAAACATCCAAATAAATACCATACTTGCATGATCCGATGCATGCATGCAACATACATGACGGACATTTTGTAAAGATCCATTTTGAGGGTTATATTAGCTGTGTGAACTTTGTTTATGCAATGTATTTATAGAGTCGAGAGCTTGGGGGCGGGGAGCGCGAGCATTTAAAGGGGAAGCAGCCTGAATCGGCGCATTTATAATGATGCCCCACAATAAGCAGTTAAAAAAAATGAATTTAAAAAAATCTATGGGGTATTTTGAGCTGAAACTTCACAGACACATTCAGGGGACACCTTAGACTTATATTACATCTTGTGAAAAAATGTTCTAGGGCACCTTTAATAGAATGTTTGTTTCAAATTATTTGGTCTTTAATATGTTCTAAAAACATTAGCATGAAAATGTTATTTATATATCTAGTTCAGTCATGAAACTCTGCTTGCTCAACATTTAAATAGTCTAGTTCAGTGTTCACTGTAATCTGGTCCTGCAGTGCGCTATCAGAGTTCCTCTGAACCTCTCCACCTCCCCCAGCTCCACCTGCCTAGATCTGCTACTGGATTTATGTATGTCTATTTATGCGGCAGCAGCAGTTTACATCTTACATGCTCACAGCAGCGTGTCTGTTAGCAGTAGCAAGTCCGTAGTTGCTCTGCAGCAGCAGCATAGCAGAGAACATATTTCTGTTAGCTGGGTGAGCAATTAAATGGTAAATTCTGATTTGTAACTTGCTTTATTAAACCCTCACGGGATAAAATCTCATTAACTGTGGATAATGTTGAAGGAAAAGCTGAGGCTTCATATGAGGAGATTCAAGGATCTCAAACACCAACTCTAAAGATAATGGACCAGGAAGTGAAGGCGAGCTGGTAAGTGATCAAAAGATGTAAACACAGCTGATTTTTCTTTTATTATATATCTGTTTTAATCTATAAATGTATCTGTAGGGAGGATGTCACGGACTACACTCTTCCTTCAACTCCAGTTATCAGATGTTTGCTTGTCCCGTTCCAGGCTGTGATGCAGGGAGACATTTCTGATTTCACTGTCACTCAGCTGTAGAGTTCAAAGTGGACAAATTAAACACTGGGATAGAGCATGTTTCTCTGTAAAACACTTGCTGACATTTGTTTTAAGTATTAAAGTATTTTAAGTATATTTTATTGTAACCCTGTGAATATTTGTGCACCTTTATTTTATTTTCATTTTTTTTTTTATTTCAATATTGTGTGTACATACATTGGACTTTGTGTATTATGTACAGTGTATTCTGCAGTATTTTAAATGCTTGCCAATACGATATTTCATTGGGTTATTGGTGTGTTCACATGCAAACAATCGTAATGGATGAGGGGAGGAGCGACGAACGCGAGATTGTGATATGGAAGGGAGAGAGATTGGCGAGCTGTTGACGGAGTGAGATGGATAAACCTGTTAAGTTTATTTAGCGACAGTATTTGTGTCCTATATCAGATACAGATAACCTATATGCATATAATTTGACAACGGGAAGGTTTTCCGAGTGTTCAAAAACTAAAGCATTAGGTGTGCTCCTCTGTCCATCGAAGCAGCTGCCAAATCTATTGGAACACACTGCTCATTGTTTCTTCTGGAATCGAGGACCCAGAGGAGTCTCAGACAACATCGCAGTATTTTTCTGCGGGGATATGCGAACGTGAACTGTTTGTGCCGAAGGAGATCACAGGCCTTCGTGAGTCGGAGTCAGGTGTGTCACGCAACAGCTATTTCAGTGTTGCACCGTTTTCCCCGTGCATCTGGAGGAGAAGAGGATCAAAGCTTCTTGGCGCGACTTGGAGTGTTTCTCTGTAACACAACTGAGTGAGTAGCTGACCAGTTTGACGGTGCACTTTAAAAAAAAAAGCGTCATCTGTTTGAGAATGCTATAACGCCCCCAACAAAATCCAAGCGCTTGGTTTACGAACAGTTGAGCACGTATAAGCGTGAATGTGTCATTTAAGTTTCAGTTTCAGGTTTACAGCAGCAATGTATAACTGATCTGCAGTTAATTTTGCTCTGTGTCTATCCCATTTGATTTACATTATATAAACGAGGGGGGTTCTTCATTTGATTTCTTCTAAAAAGAAAGCGAATATTTTATTTCTGTTTTAAGTTTTAGAGCGTTTGTTTGGTAAAATTAATAATTTTCTTTGTTTCACTGTATATTTGCATTTAATAACTTGATTACAGTGTAGTTTATAAAGAAAACAGCCCATAACAAATAGATCCATTTTATTTAATCAGGAGAACAGTGTAGATAATCTATTTTATTGGTGGATAGTTGACACACATTTTTGGAGGCACCGCCATCAGAGATTATAATTTCTATAAGACATAACTTTCCAGAGATAACCCAGCTAACTCACCATCAATTGCTGAAACTCAGGTCTTGCTGATTTACAGTAGTGTTACATTATGTATAAATAGCAACCCTTTAATTTGTGCCTTTCTAAGTATTGATTGTAATTATTTCTGTAAAGTATGTATTTTTTTGAGGTCATGTCTGATAATAAAATAAAAACGGCAACTAACTTCTACAGAATGTGAAGTACTTACAAGTTATATATATATATATATAATATATTTTCAAAAAAAAAAAACATGCCTCAATATTGGCTTTTGAGGAGTTCAAGAGATTCTGATTACAAATAAAGGGGGTTGTTCCTGATTCCTGAATCCGGTGAACAATAACCAATCGCATGATGTGGTCAGGAGTTTAAAGCAGTGTGTGTTTCGAGGTCTGTTTTCTGAGCAGGTCATGATGGATCGAGCAGCTCTCAGACTGATTCTCTTGAGCGTCTTTCTCATCTCAGCCAGTTCACATCCTGTGAAGAAGGTGAGGATCAAATCTCAGATTAAGATGAAGATGAAGATGTCAAAATTCTACAAACAGATTCATTATTTGTATTTGAGATGAAGATCCAGACAAACTAGATCTGTTTCATACATGTTGAATATACATTGATGAAAAGTTTGAGAAATTAATACTTTTCATCATTAAATTGATCAAACGTGACAGTCATTTATAATGTTACAAAAGATTTCTGTTTTTTTTTTAAAAAAACTGTTGTTTTAAACTTTATTTATCAGTGAATCCTAAAAAAAGTATCACGGTTTCCACTAAATTAATATTAGTGTTTTTAACACTAATAACAAATGTTTCTTTAGCAGAAAATCAGCATATTAGACTGATTTCTGAAGGATCATGTGACACTGAAGACTGGAGTAATGATGTGGAAAATTCAGCTTTGCATCACAGGAATAAACTATATTCTAAAATGTAATATCTTTTTTTAAACTGCAAAAATATTTCACAAAATTACTGATTTAAGGGGTTTATTTATATCAAATAAAAGCAGCATTGGTGAGCCTAAGAAACTTCTTTCAGAAATTAAAGATTTTACTGATTTTTGAACAGCAGTGTATCATTTAAAATGTAGTTTGAGTAAAGAGAACTATCTATTGCTCAATAGTTTACACTGAGATGTAGTCATCAAAATGTATTTGTTGTTTAGGCCTTTTCTTCATGCCATTTTCATGCAGTAAATATTTGAACAATCCCACAGAAAAAGGAGTAAATGTGCACCATCCAATTTGACTGAACTGTTTGATGTCTCAACAGAAACAAGATGTGGATATATACAGCTTCTACATCAACTCCACGGTCACCAGTCGCTACGCCACAACGGTCATCACAAGCCGTGTGGCGAACACACTGAATGAATCTCAAGAGATCCAGTTTGAGGTCAAGATACCCAAGACTGCCTTCATCAGCAAATTCAGAATGTAGGGAACATGAGTTGTGTTACATAAGTAGAGATAAAGTGGTAAAGAAGCCATTTATATGTTGGTCTCAGGTCATGTCCATTATAATGCAGCTAAACAACAACAAAATAAAGATTTATTAATTATTTTATGAAGTACTGTATGTATGAAATACACATATTATGACGGGATCATTGTCATTTTCTCCATAGGACCATAGAGGGGAAGACATATGATGGTGTGGTGAAGGAAAAACAGGAAGCTCAGCAGCAGTACAGTGAAGCAGTATCTCGAGGACAAAGTGCTGGACTGATCAAGTACTGGACATAAGAAAAATAGGTCCATAAAATGTGTTTTTATATCATGTTTAGTAATATTCTGTGATTCATTTCTATTTCAGATCTGTTGGAAGGACTTTAGAAGACTTTAAAACTTCAGTGACGGTGGCTGCTTTTAGTAAAGTGACCTTTGAGTTGACCTACGAAGAACTGCTAAAGCGCCGTCTCGGCAAATATGAGTTACTCATCAATGCCCAACCGATGCAGCCGGTGGCAGATTTCAAGGTAGAAGAAGAAACAAAGAGGGAAATAGATCATCAATTTAGATGGATAGAAAGATCATGTTTCTTTTACTCACATTAGATGGATGTACACATCCAAGAGAAACCAGGAATTTCCTTCTTGGAGGTGAAAGGAGATTTGAGCACCGGTGATCTGGCCAATGCCATCAAAACCACCAGAGCAGACAAAGACGTAAGAGTTTAAAATGAGGGTAAAACCCTTAGCTTAGATGTTCTCATTATGCTACTACACTTCAAACAAAGTGACCAGATGACCAAACTGATCATTTCAGGCATGGGTGACCTTCTACCCCACTCGAGATCAACAGACCAAGTGTCAAAGCTGTGGAGAAAATGGGCTGAATGGTGACCTGCTTATAACATACGATGTTGAGAGATTAAATCCCAAAGGAGAAATCATGGTACATTTATCAATAACGTGCTTTATGAGAGTAAAATAAATATGGCAAAGGATTTTGAAAGACTGACTATGTAAAGACATGAATGATATTCAGAATGTTCTTTTGTTTTCTCTCAGGTATCAAATGGCTATTTTGTCCACTACTTTGCACCTTCTGATGTTCCACGTATTCCCAAAAATGTGGTGTTTATCATTGACCAGAGCGGTTCTATGCACGGCAGAAAAATAGATCAGGTAAATGTCAACGTTTCAGCCAAATCAACCAAAAGGATAACAAGCTATGAAAATGTTGATGGTAAAACCACTGAAGTACATTTTTTTTGAAGGATCTTGCATCATTCTGCATTTATATGTTTAAAGAACAGGGATTTCAGTATTGAAATCACTGTGGATTTGCTTAGTTTAAATTAGTAAATTAATATATCCGTTAATTAATATACAGTCATAATGGAGAAAGAATAACTTTCAGGTTTTCTGACAGAAGTGTTTTTCTTTAGACTCGTTTGGCACTGCTAAAGATTTTAAGTGATCTTGATGAGGATGACCACTTTGGATTGATCACCTTTGATCATTTAGTTCTTACATGGAAGCATGAACTCCTGAAAGCTAACAAGCAAAACCTGAAGAAAGCAAAATCCTTTGTGAAGGATATCAGAGAAGGAGGAAGTGAGTTCCCAATCAGGGCTCAACTCTAAGGATTTTTTCTACTGGTCTGGTCGGGCCAGTGGTTAAAATTTTCACTTGGCCCTTAACAAAAAATGAATAAAGTAAAAAAAAAGAAAATGGGCCTATAAAATAAGCGTTCACACTGGCCCCGGGCCATTGGGCAGTCCTTATTGTCGAGCCCTGCTAATGCTAAATGGGGAATAAGAAAGTTGTTCCTCAAAGTGACACAACTGTGTTTGTTCTTCTTTTAGACACAAACATAAACGCTGCAGTTCTAGCAGGAGTGGACATGATCAATCGACATCCACGAGAGGGAACCGCCTCCATCCTGATCCTGCTGACTGATGGAGATCCCACTTCAGGCACAGATTCACACTGACAAACACGAGCTAATGGTGTTTTATCGTAGCACTAGTTCACTCAGTCTCATTAGAAGACCTGTTAATAAAAGGTTTTAGACCTAATTAAAATGCCTGCAGGACCAGAAGATTATTATCATGAATTATTTGGTTCTCGTTTTTGTCAGTAAGAGAAAAGAATAAGAAATATGAAATCGTCCAATGCATCCATTGTTTTCTGATCACTCAAAAAATGTCATAATCCTGATTTTCAAGCATGTACTGTTGGTAGTCTAACTTATTTTTCTCTTTAACAGGTGAAACTAACATAGAGAGGATAATGGCCAATGTGAAAAAGGCCATTGGGCTGAAGTTTCCCCTCTATTGTCTTGGTTTTGGACATGATGTTAACTTTGACTTCCTGACAAAGATGTCACTGGAAAATGGTGGAGTTGCTCGCAGGATTTATGAAGATTCGGATGCTGATCTACAGCTGCAGGTGGAC
Source organism: Chanodichthys erythropterus (assembly GCF_024489055.1). NCBI lineage: Eukaryota > Metazoa > Chordata > Actinopteri > Cypriniformes > Xenocyprididae > Chanodichthys > Chanodichthys erythropterus. The sequence continues at coordinate 5,574,407 of NC_090226.1, read as the reverse complement.
TACAGAGAATCAGCTGTGAATTCATCCTCAGTTCTTATCTGTTCTGTGTTTGAATGCATTTAAACCCTTTATTTTGGTTTGTTATATTGTAGGGCTTCTATGATGAAGTTGCCGTCCCTCTCCTCACTGATATTCAACTTAAATACACAGGAGGGACAAACCTTACCAAGACCAGCTTTAACCTGTACTTCAACGGCTCTGAGATTGTGGTTTCAGGACAAATCACAGACAACAGTGTGGAGAGTTTCAGCACTGAAGTCATTGCAGTATCAGTAAGATCATCATGGTGCTTTACAAACTGTATCATATTGATAGGGAATGAGTGGGCTGGGTTTTTTTTCTCAGCAGTCTCAACTGAGGTTATGATATTGGATATTGGGATCATTGATGGTCAATTGTTTAAGAGTTTGGAATAATGATCACTTTATTTTCAGAGAAAGTTTTTGGTGAAAGTGGTAATGACAACATTCCTGATGAAAATGTTCATTAGTATTTTTATTTCTGAGCAGAAAGTCAGTAGTGTGACGTATCAGGACACTGTAATGATAAAAGACCCCAGTGATGTCCCACCTGAGAATGAAGATTTCATGCAGAGACTGTGGGCCTACCTGACAGTGAAGCAACTTCTGGAAAGGCAGTAAGTTTATGGAGTGATACGACATTTTGCGTTTTAAATTGGACATTGAGGACATCTTTCTGTCTCAGAGTGCTTCTTAAAGGACAAGAGAAAGAGGATGAAGAGAAAGAAGCTCTCAAACTCTCTCTGAAATACCAGTTTGTCACCCCCCTCACCTCTATGGTCGTCACTAAGCCACAGGAAGATGAAGTGGAAGTTGCCGACAAACCCAAAGAGGGAGAAGAGGATCCCAGACCTAAAGGTGAGAACTGAGTTATTTTAGTATCTTACAAACCTTGTAAATGAAAGTGTGCAAATATTTGACCTTTAACAAAAGAGCAAGGTCCATTTTATGCAGTAAAATAAACACAGTGACGGTGACGGCAACAATATGAAAAGTTACAGAATGTATTAATCAAGTTTTGCATCAACTGCATCGTACGTTAACCAAAAGATCTAATAAAATGCATGAAACTACTTTATTTGTGCGTCAGTTTAGTTTGTGTATCCTATATGTATCTGATTGTGTATCTGAACTTGAACAGATTCAGCGACTGTATTCATGCATTTATTTTTATCTATAAACAAGGGTGTTAAAATGTCATAATCACTTATGAAATAGTTTTAAATTATTACTGTACAGTTTATTTCATATTATAAACATAACAGTTTGAGTAAATTTGGATTGACGTGAATTTCAGTATGTCTCTTTTTGTCAATATTGAGTGCAGAATCTTAAATATTCCTTCTTCATTTCATCGTCATACTTTTTCTTCATTACATCGACATTACTTTGTTTTAGAATGTTCAAAATTCTAAACTTTTTTTTTTTCCCCCAGGTTTAAATAAAAGAAAATCACAGTTTTGGTCTTGGACTTGTTGCCCACTGTATACTGTGAATAACACTTGTGTTTTTTTTTTGTTTTTTTTATCAGGAAGGGGTTTCCAACCTTCATCTTCTGCATGTAAGTATAAAATGTTGAACTAACAGTTAATTTACTCAAACTATTGCAGAGATTTTAAAGTTTGGATGAAATGGAAGTACTGATAGATATTTTCTTCTGTATTGTGATGCACATCTGAGTGAAACTGCAATAGTACATTCACTTTAAATTCATCCAAACATACAATCTTAATTTAATTTAAGTTAAACAATGATTGGCAACACCATTCGAGACATCCTATAATAGTTCGAAATTAAGCATCTTTAGTCATGATCTTGTCGTCATGTTCAGAAACTTTGATGCCAATTGCATGAATTCCCTAAGAGGAGTAGTTAAAATTTCAGAGCTTGATTTGTCAAATAAATCCACATTCAAACCAACAGGAAGTAAGATATTTTGCTCGAAGCTAATGACTATAAATTAGAAAGTTGTCCGGCTTAATGAGAACAATATGTGTAGTGAGTTTGGTGACCCATAACAAACTGCTGCTGGTTGGTGGCGCTATAACTTAGACTCACAGTAGTCACTTCCATGTGATGAAGTTTCATCAAAATCAATCAATGTATGCAGAGGTTATAACACACTTCATGTTTCCCTTATCTTGCCATAAATTTGTTGCCTCGACACGGCCAAACTGTTTGAGATATCAAAAGTCCGCTCGCAATTTAGCATCCTCAATGTCTTCATGCTGACCGAGTTTGGTGGTGATCGGATGAATCGGCTAGGAGGAGTATAGCAAATTCCAGAGCATGCGTTTTTCAAATAACCCATAATAGCTGACTTCCTGTTGAGCTGGTGTATAACATAGAGCACGAAAGTTGTTAGGCCTGATGAGGTCTATATGTGTACAGAGTTTCATACTAATCCAAGCATTTTTTATATATCGATGAAGTTTTCGGACCCCATTTAAGGGGCCGCTGTCGAGCCCCCCTGCCATGCCCAGGTCCCAACCTCTTTGTTTTTGAGCATGTTAAGGCCCCCAAAAAGCCCTGGATGTTTGAAAAAAAAAAACAATAGGGCCCTGTGCCTTGGTGGCTTGGGCCCTAAATATGTTTAAATTGTTGTATTATGTTTTATATATAGCCTATATACAAACAATCATCTTGGGAGCAGCTTCAGTCTAATTTTTAATAATATTATTTTCTTCAGGGACAGATAAGGCACAGCATACAGGAAATGGCCCTTTTAAATCAGTAGCTATTATGTATTGCATATGTGGTAATGTCAGAAGTGTTTGACTGAAACACAAAGTTAAATCTAAAACCTGTGAATGTTAATATTGTCTGTATAATAAGGCAGATTAGAAAATGGTTCATTACACACATACACTCCATAGCCGATTTCTTGTACAGAATATTTGTGTGCATTTTAAGGTCCCTTCATAGTCGTATGCAAAAGACACGACAATAATCATTTTTGTTCACCAGTGTTAATTTTGACAAGAAATCTCGATTTATTTTTAGTGGTCTTTTGACTAAAATGTCATTTAATTTTAGTCATATTTTAGTCATCTGAATTGTTTTAGTTTTAATCTAGTTTTAGTCTACTAAATATCATACGATTATAGTAAACTAAATCTAGAGTACATTTAGTCATCTAAAATCCCCTTCTCATAAAGAAACAAGAACATGATCTTTTCAATTAATGATATATGCATTCTTTATAATAACTCTCATACAACATTTTAAATTCTTTCAAGCATACATATTTAATTTTACATGGTTATAAATTAAATATAGAATAATCCTATATTTAATAAGGATTATTCTATATTTAATTTATAACCATGTAAAATTAAATATGTATGCTTAATCTATTAAAGTGAATGATTGAGAGTGATTTTCTCTTTTTATTTTGTTGTTTCATAAACATTAATGATGAACAGCATCATGGTTTATTAAGCTGTTGTCACTTTAAAGGGATAGTTCACCCAAAAATGAATATTTGATGTTTATCTGCTTACCCCCAGGGCATCAAAGATGTAGGTGACTTTGTTTCTTCAGTAGAACACAAATGCTGATTTTTAGCTCCAACCGTTGAGGTCTGTCAGTCGTATAATGCATGTCAATGGGAACACCATCTATAAGTGTAAAAAAAACATGTACAGACAAATCCAAATTAAACCCTGTGGCTCGTGATGACACATTGATGTCCTTAGACACAAAACGATCGGTTTGTTCGAGAAACCGAACAGTATTTATATCATTTTTTACCCCTAATACACCACTATGTCCAACTGCCTTGAGCGCACACACGGCATCCGGTGCGTGAGGTGTGTACGCGCTCTGGCATAGTTTCGAATAAATCTCTCAAAGATTTTTTTTTACCATTGCCATGCATTATACGACTGACAGACTGCAAAGGTTTGAGTTAAAAATCATCATTTGTGTTCTACTGAAGAAACAAAGTCACCTACATCTTGGATGCCCTGGGGGTAAGCAGATAAACATCAAATTTTCATTTTTGGGTGAACTATCCCTTTAAGGCTGAATGCACGAATCCAATACACTGACACATCCTATATTCTCCTTACTGTTTACATTCACTTAAGACACAACCAACTGTGTTTATGTCAATAATCACCAAAACTAACATTTTGACAGTTTTGTGTGCATTTGTCTGTTCAGGTGCTAAAAGACATGAAAGAGCGCTCAATTCAGTACTCTGGCCCTGTCTGAGAGGTGGCTTTCTGTGTGCACACAGAAAACCGGACTGAATTAAGCTGTCTTTAGCGTTGTCACACTTTTTCAGATTTATCCATATGTCTGCTCTTCTCTTTCTCCCAGATGTTTATATTTTTGACCATTTTATGAAACGGTGCATTCCAATCAACCAATCAGATTTGAGGGACAAGTTTGCCATTTAGGTCAAGTTTAGGCTTACAACCTGGGTTAGGTGCTTCCACAACAGTGTTATTCAATTATCATTTTCCTCTGATTTTAGGTATAAGTTATGGGTAAGTTTAGGGGTTGGGAAAAGGTTAGGACTAAATTTTCGGATCGGAATGTCTTACTTGGACTAGAAACCCACGGACTAAAAAAATCTCTTCCCAAATCGCCCCATCACTCCCCAATCCCCCTCCCCCTCCCCCCAACATTTTCATCTAGTTTTTATTCATTGATGAAAATTTTTTTGTCATTCAAAACTGCTTTTTATTTATAGTTATATATAGTTATTTTCGTCAATGAAAGAATGTTAAGGAAAATTATGATAATTATTTTTACGAATTTAGTATGTGATGTTCTCTAAGATTATGAATTAATCTATGAGAACAAAATTGTTCTTTGTTGCATGTATTAAATGTGTTCTTTGTATTATTTACACAGCTGATGGACAGAACTATGACGATCTGTATGAATATTACGAAGGTCAGTAAGAATTTAAGGGTATCACTCATGATTTTTATCTGCTGCTTAACTAATTTCAGATTTTTCCATGAAATCAAAGCAAATTCTGCACAGCTGTTGGAAAATTGTTTCTCTGTGTATTTTGACGGAATTCAGAACCATCTTGTAGTGTAATAAAGACCGACTCCAGTGCATCATTCATTTGTTAATTTATATTTTTGCTGATGTACGCGTGATGATGACCTATGGGTTCATCATCACACGGATTTGAAAATACAAAATTAATGTGTTATGTGTATGCCAGGTTAAAGAGATGCGTTTTTAGTCTAGATTTAAACTGACAAGAGTGTGTCTGCTTCCCGAACAATGCTAGGAAGATTGCTCCAGAGTTTAGGTGCCAAATAGGAGAAGGATCTACCGCCTGCGGTTGATTTTGATATTCTAGGTATTATCAGCTGACCTGAATTCTGAGATCGCAATAGACGTGAAGGACTATAATGCTTTAAGAGCTCGCTCAGGTACTGGGGATCTAAATCATTTAATCATTTAGTGCTTTGTAAGTAATTAGCAAGATTTTAAAATCTATACGATGTTTAACAGGAAGCCAATGCAGTGTTGACAGAACGGGGCTAATATGGTCATACTTCCTAGTTCTAGTAAGAACTCTAGCTGCTGCATTTTGTACGAGCTGTAATTTATTTATCAAACGAGCAGAACAACCACACAGTAGAGCGTTATGGTGCGTTCACACCGGACGCGAATGAAGCGGTAAGCGCGAGTGATTTACATGTTAAGTCAATGCAAAGACGCGAATTGACATCCTGCGGCGCGAATTGAGCGATTCGCGTGAATCGCGCAAGTTGAAAAATCTGAACTTTGGCGAATTTCCGCGCCGCGTTAACCAATCAGGAGCTTGCTCTAGTAGTGACGTGACGTAGCGAGCTGAGGCAGAAATTCGAAACAACAATGGAGGACAAAATCATCGTCGCTGTACATCTTCATACATTTATAGAAACAGAAATAAAAAGGATCGTGTTTGAAAGAAAGTGAGTGAGGAGGTCGGACAATCTGATAAGTTGTAAAAAACGGTCTTTACTCAATTTGAGCTATATATACATATACATACATATTAAGACTACAAGCCAACTAAAGACGACCAATTGAGCTTATTCGCTGTAATTTACAATTATTTCCCCACTGACAAGTTGTGTTTATTCAGAGGAAGTGTGTAGAAAGCAGTTGGAGAGTCTGGGACACATAAAGGAGCGGGAGAGCCCCTCTCATGACGCGAATTCGCGTCTGTAGTGAAGGGATTTTCACGCGCGAATGAAGCGAGTAAACTCAAAATGTTCAAGCGCCCAACTACGCGCGAATAGCGCGATTTATTCGCGCAAGTCGCGTCTGGTGTGAACACAGCATTAAAGTAATCTAGCCTTGAGGTCATGAACTAACTGTTCCCTTTCATGGGAACATTGACGCTGCGTAGTCGCTTTGAGATTCGAGCTTCTGCGTAGTCGCTTTGGGAACGACTCTGCGCGTTTTGTCTTGAAGCACTCGTGAAATCGAACCAATAGTGTGACGGGACATCAGTGCGGGTGACGTCATGGACCAGGAAGCTATAAAGCACTCCTGAGAACAAAGAACGCCAGCTTCTGTGTCTTCAGCAGCGCTCTGTGTTATCGTGTGTCTTATTTGGTGTTGTCTGTCATTTACATATACAGAAATGATCTCTTTTGTTTGAGAACAAGAGTATCAGTATTACACCACATATATATATAGTATATAAAAGACACTATAATGGCGAGCAAACAGCATCAGACCGTGTGTTTCCCTACTTTCATTACTTCACGGGTGGGGATACACACGAGCTCTGTGTTGTTTGTCTGGGAGTGGAGCATGCCCAGGCGGCCCTCGAGGGGGTTGTTTGCGAGCATTGTAATATAAAACCTCTCCACTCCCGCCGGGCGCTCTCTGAGGAAGGTGCCGCGGCTCGCGTTCTTCGTGGTCGGGTCCCGCGCATCTGCTGAGGCAGAGCGGCGGCTCAGATCATGGAGTTCGCAGATGAATTTGGCAGAGGGGTTAGAGACGGGCGCTGCCCTTTCTCTGCCCTTACCTGCCAGTTTCAGTGCCGTCTCCCAGGTGGAAGCACGCTCTGCGGTTTCTTCCCCCGTTGAGGCACCGGTACTTCACATGTCCAGCTCTGAGGAGGTGGATCTTGTGATATTGATTTGAGGACTCGCCACCTCACACACATATCGTGTTTCAAAATCACACGTTTATTCTAACATCAAAAACAAATCAATTGTGTTTAAAAGCCATGATTATTTTGTTTAATATTCAGACCGTGAAATACTTGTCTGATTATTTTCTCGATTTAACTGAGAAGTTAAATATCTTTCTGAATTTGTCAACTTACAAATATTGAAGATATATTTGTATATATAAAGAAAGTGAACAGCAGTTTGAGTTGCGTTCCTTCCAGTGCTATACTACAAAGCGAGTAAGGATGCACACAATGTTTTGTTTGCTGAGAGTGGAGCATGCACGTCAGTTCACAGCTGACAGTGTTCATTCATAAAAATGTCCCGAAGTGTAAAGAGAAGTATGCACTAGCGAGAGTTTTTAGCTCCACTCCTGTTGGCTATATTCTCGAAGGAATAAAAGTCTAACGCAAGGCTCGAATCTCGCGTTTGCCGCGGCAGCGCGTGGATTAAGCCTGCAATAAAGAACATATAGCTCGGATCTCGCGTTTGCCAAGGCAGCGCGCAGATTAAGTCCGCAATAAAGAATATACGGCTCGGATCTCGCGTTTGCCGAGGCTGCGCATAGATATCGTGTCCGTAATATATTTTATATATATGTTTATATATATACGTTTATATATATTTGGAGGGAACTGAGTAGACGGGAGTTCCCTTTCTCTCTTTCCCTATAATATTGCAAACTATTTCGAGCTATAATTCTTTTTGTATTCTAATATATTCAGCCTGTCATTTTTGACTGTTTGTTTTTGGCTGCATTTAATTTGAGAATTAAATGAAATATTGAATACATTAAATTCTGAGGAATTTAAAAAGAAAAGAAGCCGGTCTGCCAACCCTGCCACCTCGTGTGCTTCAGGGCGCAGCGGTTTCCAGTGATCCTCCAAGGAAAGGAGGGTCATAGAGTGGTCAGTTCAGTTGTTACCTGCCGGTTCGCCATTTCAGGGCACTGGTCTGACCGTTCATTCAAAAAAAAAAAAAAAAGTGTCGCCACCCGTGCTCCCCCGCAGAAAGCTTGGGGACCAGGACAGGCAACACAGCTGAAGTCTTTGTGGAATCTGCAGACTGTTATTATCACCAAGAAGGCTTCGAAAAGGTCCTGACGCCAGTGGCATGGGACAATCGAGGGTAGCCCCCTTCCGAAGAGGGTTCTTTACCACACTATATGGTATCCGCCCCTCCTCGGTGCCCTCAGGGGGCCGTTCTGCCAACCCTGCCACCTCGTGTGCTTCAGGGCGCAGCAGTCTCCACTGACCCTCTGAGGAGGGCAGGTCAACATTTGATTCGGTTGTTCCCTGCCGGTTCGCCGCTTCAGGGCGCTGAGTCAAATGCTCAAAAAAAAAAAAAAAAAAAAGAAACACCAGAGGCCAGTCTTGAGAGACTGGTTCCCTTAGTAGATTTCTGGTAGATGGAAACTTCCAATTATTTCTCAATGGGTACTGCTCACAATAGAAAAGGGTTACAGAATTCGGGTCTCGCCCGCCCCAATTTAACAGGGTCTTCCCTATAGTGGTGGACCCCTTGCAGTCTCTGGTATTGGAACACATAGTTCTGGCGCTCTTGCAAAAAGGAGCTAAAGAAGGGGTTTCTCCTCCCAGCAAGCTGTCAGGGTTTTACAGTCTGTACTTTGTTCCAAAGAGGGTTGGAGGGTATTTTCATGTATCCATCCATCCTCAGCACAGGAGGTTCCTCAGATTTGCTTTTGGGGGGGAAGCTTATCAATACAGGGTTCTTCCTTTCTGCCTAGCTCTTTCACCCCACACCTTCACAAAATGCGTGGATGCAGCTCTGGCTCCTCTGAGATTCCAGGGCATTCGCGTGTTGAATTATACCAACACTTGGTTGAATTTAGCTCAGTTTGAGCATATAGCAGTCCAACATCGAGATGTTGTTCTGTCTCACATCAGAAGGCTAGGGTTGAGAATTAATGCCAAGAAGAGTGTGCTTCTTCCAGCTTAAACTACCAACTGTCTAGAGGTAGTCTGGGATTCCATCATGATGCAGGCACGTCTGTCTCCTGCTCTGGTGCGTTCCATTCTCTCAGCCGTGAATGGGGTGAAATTAGGCCAGTCACACACTGCAAAACAGTTTCAGAGACTGTTGGGTCTTACGGCAGCTGCGTCCAACGTGATACCTTTTGGCCTGCTGCACATGAGACCCTTACAGTGGTGGCTCAGGACCAAGGTGTTTTCTCAGAGAAGAAATCTTTTCGCATGATTAAAATCCTTTTTGCATGATTAAGGTCACGCGGCGATGCCTTCGTGCCTTAGTCATGTGGAAGAAGCCTTGGTTCCTGTCCCAGGGATCTGTGTTGGGGGCTCCTTTTCGTCGTGTAATGCTAACGACAGATGCTTCCCTCACAGGCTGGGGGGCGATCATGAGTGGTCGCTTGGCTCAGGGTCTTTGGGAGGACCATCTACTTTCCTGGCACATAAATCATCTGGAAATGATGGCGGTATTTTGAGTACTCAATACTTCCTCCCAGACCCAAGGGTCGCCACTATGTGTTGGTTCGCACAGACAACATGTCAGTGGTCTCTCATATCAACCATCAGGGGGTCTGAGGCCTTGCCAGTTGTGCAGATTAGCCCATCAGATCCTCTTGTTGGCCCTGGGGAAGCTCCTCTCCCTGAGAGCAGCACTTATCCAGGGGCATCAAAATGTGGGGGCAGACATCCTGTTGAGGCAGGGGCCGAGGCCCGGGGAATGGAGTCTCCACCCTGAGGTGGTGGAGCTCATTTGAGAACTTTGGTCGTGCAGAAATTGACCTATTTGCTTCGAAAGAACATCTCTTTGCCCACTGTGGTGCTCTGACTAATCCACCCCTCTGGGGTTGGATGCCATGGTGCAGACGTGGCAGAGGTTACGTCTGTACACACTATTTCCCTGATCGCTCTGTTCCCAGGAGTTCTGGAGAGGGTTTGCCTAGAGATGGTCTATCTCATACTGATAGCCCCGTTCCGGCCAACCCGAGTTTGATTTGTAGACCTAGTGTCTCTTCTACACTGCTCCCCCATGGAGATCCCTATCAGACAGAACTTTCTGTCTCAAGCGGGCGGAATGATAATTTACTCCCGCCTGGAGTTGTGGAAACTCTGAGCCTGGCCTCTGAGGGGGCTAGACGTCAGCTGGACCTGTTCCACTCTTCTATCAGTCTTGTGCTGCATTTTCACAAAGTATAAAACTTGGATGGTTTATCTCCTTCTACCGTGAAGGTTTATATAGTGGCCATTTCCACTTATCATGCTTTGTTGGGGGACTCTTCTGTGGAAGAGACTCCCCATTTATACGCTTTCTCTGTGGTACCCAGAGGCTGAGGCCTTCTGTGCATACAAAAACTCCGGTCTGGGACTGGGCTATTGTGTTGGAAGGGTTAGCTGAGGCTCCCTTTGAACCATTAGAGGAGGTGTCTGGAAGATTCCTCTCTCTTAAAACTGTCCACCTGTTGGCAATATCATCTCTCAAAAGAATTGGAGATCTTCAAGCACTTTCGGTTGCTCCCTCATGTTTGGAATCTGCGCCTGGTATGTTTAGGGCTTTCCTTCATCTTAGACCTGGTTATAAACGTCCCAGGACCGATTGTACTGCAGGCCTTTTGTCCTCCTCCTTTGATTAATCCGGATCAGGAAGAATGAGCAAGTGGGTGGTCGAGGCCATCTCTCTTGCCCATGAGTCATACGGGCAGCTTTCACCTTTGGCTGTCTGGGCACACTCTACTAGGGGTATGGCTGCCTCAAAGGCTTTGATCTCGGGGGTTCCCATTAATGAGATATGTGATGCGGCTGGGTGTCATCTCAGCATACCTTCATTAGGTTGTATAACCTTGATTTGGGCTCCACTCCAGGGTCCTCGGTGCTCTCGTCGTAAGATAACAGACAGGCACTTGGTCTTATGGCCTAGTTGGGATAGCGTTCCCAAAGCGACTACGCAGCGTCGATGTTCCCATGAAAGGGACGAGACGCTGCGTAGCTTAGCCATACTCCCTGCACGCCTGTGAGCGTCTGCTTCATCCATATCAGAAGCTGGCGTTCTTTGTTCTCAGGAGTGCTTTATAGCTTCCTGGTCCATGACGTCACCCGCACTGACGTCCCGTCACACTATTGGTTTGATTTCACGAGTGCTTCAAGACAAAACGCGCAGAGGCGTTCCCAAAGCGACTACGCAGAAGCTCGAATCTCAAAGCGACTACGCAGCGTCTCGTTCCCTTATTCAGGGAACCAGGGTTACAGACGTAACCCGAGACGTTCTGCATTTTTCATTGAGAGCATATGACGTAGTTGAGATATATTTTTAAGATGGAAGAATGCGGTTTTACAGATGCTAGAAACAACATGGCCTTCAAATTAAAGAATGGTATCAAAGAGCGCACCCAGGTTCCTAACTGATGACGAAGACTTAATAGAGCAGCCATCAAGTGTTAGACAGTATTCTAGGTTATTACGTGAAGAAGTTTTTGGTCCAAAAATTAGAATCTCTGTTTTTTCTGAATTTAGTAGTAGAAAATTACTGCTCATCCAATTTTTTTATATCAGCTATGCATTCCGTTAATTTTGTGAATTGGTAAGTTTCATCAGGGCGCGAAGAAATATAGAGCTGAGTATCATCAGCGGAACAGTGAAAACTAATTCCGTGCTTCCTAATGATATCTCCCAAGGGTGGCATGTACAGAGTGAAAAGCAACGCTCCTAGTACTGAGCCTTGCGGTACTCCATATTGAACTTCTGATCGATATGACATCTCTTCGTTTACTACTACAAACTGATAACGGTCAGATAAGTATGATTTGAACCATGACAGTGCAATTCCACTAATGCCAACATAATTTTCGAGTCTATTTAAAAGAATATTGTGATCAATAGTGTCAAATGCAGCACTAAGATCCAGTAAAACTAATAGAGTGATACAACCATGATCTGATGATAAGAGCAAATCGTTAGTAACTCTAATGAGAGCAGTCTCAGTACTATGGTAAGGTCTAAATTGTGACTGGAAATCCTCACAGATACTTTTTCTTTCTAAAAAGTAACATAGTGGTGATGATACTGCCTTTGCTAGTCTTTTTGACAGAATCAGATCAAGTGATATTTGCGATCGGCCTGTAATTGACATTCTCTAGGATCAAGTTGTAGTTTTTTAATAAGAGGTTTAATAATAGCCAGCTTAAAAGTTTGCGGTACGTATCCTAGTGATTAAAGATGAATTAACGATATTAAGAAGAGGATCTATGACCTCCGGAAGCATCTCTTTCAATAGCTTAGTCGGTATAGGGTCTAACATACATGTTGTTGATTTTGATGATTTAACAAATTTAGACAATTCTTCCTCTCCAAAAGCAGTAAATGAATTGAATTTTTCTTCAGGGATACTACAATGCACTGCCTGATGTGATACTGTAGTAGACGGTTGCATGGTTATAATTTTCTCTATAATATTGTCAATCTTGCAAGTAAAGAAGTTAATAAAGTCATTACTGCCGTGCTCTTTGGAAACATCAGAAGTTGAAGCTTTGTTTCTTGTTAATTTAGCCACTGTATCAAATAAATACCTAGGGTTATTTTTTTCTAAAAGTTTTGAAAAATCTAGCAGTTTGTAAGGCCTTTCTGTACTCAATCATTCCCTCCACAAAATGCGAAAAACTTCTAGTTTTGTTTTCTTCCAGCTGCGGTCCATTTTTCTGGCTGCTACCTTTAGGGCCCGATGTGTGTAGTGGTTCAACCTTAATATTATAAAGCGACAAGAATATATTTGGTGCGGCAAAAAAACAAAATAAAGACTTGTTTAGTGATTTCAAAACACTGCTTCAGGAAGCTTCGGAGCATAATGAATCAGTGTATCGAATCATGATTCAGATCGCGTGTCAAACCGCCAAACTGCTGAAATCACATGACTTTGGCGCTCCAAACAGCTGATTCGACACGCTGATTCATAATGCTATGAAGCTTCCTGAAGCAGTGTTTTGAAATCGTCCATCACTAAATGAGACGTTATTAATTTATTTTTTTTTGGAGCACCAAAAATATTCTTGTTGCTTTATAATAATATTGAACTGTACTCGCATGAACTGATCTAAATATGTTTTTAGTACCTTTATGGATCTTGAGAGAGGAATGGCATTGCTGGCATTCATTTTTGGGTGAACTAACCCTTTAAGAATTTTTTTGAAGAGAGCAGTCTTAGGCCTACATAAAATTTCAGTTTGATTCACTGAAAATTCACTGCTGAAAAAAAGTAAGGTTGTGTAGGCTGGAATATCTCCTATGGTGAAAATGACATTTAAATTGTTTTTTCATCTTCAGCTGCTGACTTTGTGGATGTGACGGGGCAGAGGTTGATGTTCGACGGTTTTGGACTGGCAGCTCTTTTGATTCTCTTTGCTACTGCGGCTGCAGTGAAAGCTTACTGTTCTTACAATGCAAAGCAAAGGGCTCACACTACAGACCATGTTCAGACATCGGAGACTGCATTAACCCGAGAGAACATCAGTGAAGCTGATTTAAGTCTTTAAGAAAGCTTTTGACAAATAAATTGCTTACTTTCTGCTAAGAAAAAGCATCACTGTTACTATTGTTCATGCTTAGTAGTGTTAGATATTTGATTAAATCCTTAATAATATAAAACTTCCACACCATTTGTGCTATGGACATGAATGATACCTCATCTCATGCAGCTTGAGGAGGAGAGTGTGGAACAATAAAGTGGGAAATGTGCATAAAATGGCGAAGACTTACATTAAAGGACTCATCCATCTAAAAGAACAGATCATCATACTTTCATATGTGGGATTACTCAACTGAATGTTTCAACATATTGTGATAACATAAAATGCAAAAATTATTCTTTTTTGAGGACTTTTCTTCTCTCCCCATTTCACGCTATATTTCACAAGACAAATCAGTCGCAAACAAGAAGCATTGCAAAAGAATATAAACAAATTCAATAAACAAGAAGTTTACAATGAGTCAATGACACTTTAGACACTTTGTGGCATCTTCATTCTTGGTTGCTTCCTCTTGGTTACATCATTGATCTGATGACACAAAGTTTTATATCAGCTCCATACTCACTGTCTTCTCCCCACAAGCTCTTTAAATGCCTGTATGAATCACATCAAAATTACCAGTATTCTCAAGGGAAACAACAAAAATGTATTACTAATTGATTACAAAAATCATACTATTTCTCATTCTGATTTGTCTGTTGACATTACTCGCCCTGTTCTACAGTTTGTAACTGCTCTCATATCTCTAAAATATTTGACTAGACTGCCAAATCCTCAAAATTAAACATGCTGAGACACTGGATGCTGTTAAAAGCAAACAAAAAAACCTTCAGATCACTAAGGTCATCTGACTCAGGTTTACTGATTGTGCACCATTAGATTGTGAAACCTAATGTCACTGCTATAACATTGTGAAAACTCTCACAATCTCTGCGTGACCTCACCACCACTAATTCATCTCTTTTCAAACCATGATACTCTCATTGCTTGTCTCCTGTTGTGTTTGGGCTTCTGTTTTCTGCTCCCCCTGATGTTTGTCTCATGTTTCTGGATCTGGACAATGACCTTGAGTTTGTAATATGGCATTATATTAAATGAATGTATAAGTATTATTTCCTGAAATGCCACTTGTCCAGAATGAACTGTTGTGTAACTGTGCATCCAGTAAATATGATATGAATACTGAAGTTCTCGCATTTTTTAACTGGGTACTGACTGATCAGTATCAATGCAGCCTAAGTAATTATATAAAAGTGTAAAAGCATTTGTACACCTAAATGAAAATGCAGATGAGATCATTTTAACTGAACTATCATGTAAAAAAGCAACAACACATTTTTTAATTCTTAGGTATATGTGGTTATCACATGTACACTAAGTTTTTAAAACAAGATGATTGTTGAAAGTTACAAACATAAAGCTGCAAGCAGCGATGAAAGGGCCCTCGCACCAGGGCTCACTGCCACCCGTTGGCTTTAGGAAATCAGTGAACAGTGGGTGACATGCAAGTAAGTGAGAAAATACAGGAGAATTATGGCAAAGTCATTTCAAAGTGGCACACTTCCTGCTGCCAACAGGTGGCGCTTTAACCGTGATTGAATATTGCCATGTAGATGCATTCAGGTCAGGACTATTATCAATATATTTTGTCAGGCCGCTACGGACACACCCTTGAGCGAAAACTCTAGATCTTAGCAATTTAACATCACAAAGGCCTTTAGATTAGACTGACCAAATATGACCTTGATCTGATTAAAGCTCTAGAAGGAGTTTGTTAAAATACAACGTCTGAAAATGGCAAAAATTGCACAAATTTTCTAAAGTTAATTCAAAATATCTGACTTCCTGTTGTTTTTCAGATTTTGCTCCAAGAGACTTTTTTGTAGGTATGGGACTGTTTGATGTGTGTACTGAATTTCATACTTGTCTGTCAAACGTATCATCAGGGGCACTTCGTTGAAATTTTGTAGGTGGCGTTATCGAGCCATTTTACCACACCTAATTCTGAAACCCATATCAGACGTAAATTTTCACCACTTCTCAAAAATGTGATTTCTCTTTCATGGCGAAACATCAAATTATGTCAGGCCGCCACCGATACGACCTTCAACGAAAAGTTGAGATCATCGCTATTTAACATCACTAAGGCTTTAAGATTAGACTGACAACATATGGGCCCGGTTTCACAGACAGGGCTTAGGCTAAGCCAGGATTAGGGATTATTTCAATTAGGGTATTTAAGTTGCTTTTATAATCATACCCTAGAAAAAAACATTACTGATGTGTATCTTGAGACAAATTTTAAGACATGTCAGTGCAAGTTGCTTTCAGTTAAAACAGCTCAAACATGCATTTTAGTCTAGGACTAGCTTAAGCCTTGTCTGTGAAACTGGGGGATGGTGTTTATCTGGTTTAATCTCTATGAGGAGTTAATCACAGTGTGAAAAAAGTCATTTCCTGTTACCCACAGGTGGCGCTATGACTGTAACTGAATATTGCCATGTAGATGTGTTCAGGCCAGGACTCTAATAGAACATGTGAAGTTTGGTGCAGATTGGACATTGTATGTCCGAGTTACAACAACTTTGTGTTTAATGGCGAAACATCAGAATTTGTCAGTCCGCCACGAACGCGCCTTTAAACGAAAAGTCAAGATCTTCGCAATTTAACATCACAAAGGCCTTTAGATTAGACTGACAAAATATGATGCTCTTGGAGGAGTTTGTTAGTAGAAGTACAACATCTGAAAACGGCAAAAACTGACCAAATTTTGCAAAGAAATTTCTAAATATCTTAGTTCCTGTTGGGTTTTCAGGTTCTGCACCCAGGGTTTTTTTGTAGCTATTGGGCTGTTACATCTGTCTACCGAATTTCATACTTGAACATGAAACGTAGCATGTTCAACTAATATCTGAAACCCATATTACAATAGGGTCCTCAATAGGGAGCAATTACAATAGGGTCCGTTCCAGGCTGTGATGCAGGGAGACATTTCTGATTTCACTGTCACTCAGCTGTAGAGTTCAAAGTGGACAAATTATAAACTGGGATAGAGCATGTTTCTCTGTAAAACACTTGCTGACATTTGTTTTAAGTGTTTTTTTTCAGTCACTGACAATAGACTGTCTGTCCATGTATCTATCTATAAACTTTATGCATAGCAACCCTTTGGTGCCTTTCTAAGTATTGTAATTATTTCTGTAAAGTATGTATTTTTTGAGGTCATGCCTGATAATAAAATAAAAATAGCAAAAAAAAAAAAAAAAAAAAAAAACTCTACAGAATCTGAAGTATTTACACGTTATATAGATAAAATATTTTCTATCTTAAAAAAAAAAAAAAAAAACATGCCTCAGTATTGACTTTTGAGGAGTTCAAGAGACTTTGATTACTAATAAAGGGGGTGGTTCCTGAATCTGGTCAAAAATAGCCAATCGCATGATGTGGTCAGGAGTTTAAAGGAGTGTGTGTTTCGAAGTCTGTTTTCTGAGCAGGACATGATGGATCGAGCAGCTCTCAGACTGATTCTCTTGAGCGTCTTTCTCATCTCAGCCAGTACACAACCTGTTAAGAAGGTGAGGGTCAAATCTCAGATTAAGATGAAGATGATGTGTCAAAATTATAAAATTAATTATTTGTATATGAGATGAAGATCCAGACAAACTAGATCTGTTTCATACATGTTGAATATACAGTATCCAAAAGTTTTTTAATACTTAAATTGATCAAACGTGATAGTCTAGACATTTGTAATGTTACAAAAGATTTCTATTTCATATAAAAGCTTTATTCATCAAAGAATCCTAAAAAAAAAAGTATCACGGTTTCCACTAAATTAATATTAGCATTTTTAACACTAATAACAAATGTTTCTTTAGCAGAAAATCAGCATATTAGAATGATTTCTGAAGGATCATGTGACACTGAAGACTGGATTAATGATGTGGAAAATTCAGTTTTGCATCACAGGAATAAATTATATTCTAAAATGTAATATCTTATTTTAAACTGCAAAAATATTTCACAAAATTACTGATTTAAAAGGTTTATTTAGATCAAATTAAAGCAGTATTGGTGAGCCTAAGAAACTTCTTTCAGAAATTAAAGATTGTACTGATTTTTGAACAGCAGTGTATCATTTAAAATGTAGTTTGAGTAAAGAGAACTATCTACTGCTCAGTAGTTTACACTGAGATGTAGTCATCAAAATGTATTTGTTTTTTAGTCCAAAGGCCTTTTCTTCATGCCATTTTCGTGCAGTAAATATTTGAACAATCCCACACAAAAAGGAGTAAATGTGCACCATCCAATGTGACTGAACTGTTTGATGTCTCAACAGAAACAAGATGTGGATATATACAGCTTCCACATCAACTCCACAGTCACCAGTCGCTACGCCACAACGGTCATCACAAGCCGTGTGGCGAACACACTGAATGAATCTCAAGAGATCCAGTTTGAGGTCAAGATACCCAAGACTGCCTTCATCAGCAAATTCAGAATGTAGGGAACATGAATATAAATGTACAATTGAAAAAAAAAAAACATTACTGGTGTGCATTTTGAGACAAAACAATGGCACTGACATATTTTAAGATCTGTCAGTACAAGTTGCTTTTAGTTAAAACAGCTCTAACGCATGTTGGTCAAGGAATAGCTTAAGCCTTGTCTGTGAAACCGGGGGAAAGATTTATAAATTATTTTATGAAGTACTGTATGTATGAAATGCACATATTATGACGGGATCATTGTCATTTTCTCCATAGGACCATAGAGGGGAAGACATATGATGGTGTTGTGAAGGAAAAACAGGAAGCTCAGCAGCAGTACAGTGAAGCAGTATCTCGAGGACAAAGTGCTGGACTGATCAAGTACAGGACATTAAAAAAATAGGTCCATAAAATGTGTTTTTATAGCATGTTTAGTAATATTCTGGGATAATTACTATTTCAGATCTGTTGGAAGGACTTTAGAAGACTTTAAAACTTCAGTGACGGTGGCTGCTTTTAGTAAAGTGACCTTTGAGTTGACCTACGAAGAACTGCTAAAGCGCCGTCTCGGCAAATATGAGTTACTCATCAATGCCCAACCGATGCAGCCGGTGGCAGATTTCAAGGTAGAAGAAGAAACAAAGAGGGAAATAGATCATCAATTTAGATGGACAGAAAGATCATGTTTCTTTTACTCACATTAGATGGATGTACACATCCAAGAGAAACCAGGAATTTCCTTCTTGGAGGTGAAAGGAGATTAGAGCACCGGTGATCTGGTCAATGCCATCAAAACCACCAGAGCAGACAAAGACGTAAGAGTTTAAAATGAGGGTAAAACCCTTAGCTTAGATGTTCTCATTATGCTACTACACTTCAAACAAAGTGACCAGATGACCAAACTGATCATTTCAGGCATGGGTGACCTTCTACCCCACTCGAGATCAACAGACCAAGTGTCAGAGCTGTGGAGAAAATGGGCTGAATGGTGACCTGCTTATAACATACGATGTTGAGAGACGAAATCCCAAAGGAGAAATCATGGTACATTTATCAATAACGTGCTTTATGAGAGTAAAATAAATATGGCATATGATTTTGAAAGACTGGCTATGTAAAAAGACATGAATGATATTCAGAATGTTCTTTTGTTTCTCTCAGGTATCAAATGGCTATTTTGTCCACTACTTTGCACCCTCTGATGTTCCACGTATTCCCAAAAATGTGGTGTTTATCATTGACCGGAGCGGTTCTATGCACGGCAGAAAAATAGATCAGGTAAATGTCAACGTTTCAGCCAAATCAACCAAAAGGATAAGAAGATATGAAAATTTTGATGGTAAAACCACTGAAGGACATTTTTTGAAGGATCTTGCATCATTCTGCATTTATATGTTAAAAGAACAGGATTTCAGTATTTAAATCACTGTGGATTTTCTTAGTTTAAATTTGTAAAAAACTGCCCATATCTGGTAAATGAATTTTCAGTTGTAATGGAGAAAGAATAACTTTCAGGTGTTCTGACAGAAGTGTTTTTCTTTAGACTCGTTTGGCACTGCTAAGGATTTTAAGTGATCTTGATGAGGATGACCACTTTGGATTGATCACCTTTGATTATTCAGTTGACACGTGGAAGCGTGAACTCCTGAAATCTACAAAGCAAAACCTGGAGAATGCAAAATCATTTGTGAAGGAGATCAGAGATAGAGGAGGTGAGTTCCTAACGCTAAATTAGGAGTAAGAAAGTTGTTCCTCAAAGTGACACAACTGTGTTTGTTCTTCTTTTAGCCACAAACATAAACGCTGCAGTTCTAGCAGGAGTGGACATGATCAATCGACATCCACGAGAGGGAACCGCCTCCATCCTGATCCTGCTGACTGATGGAGATCCCACTTCAGGCACAGATTCACACTGACAAACACGAGCTAATGGTGTTTTATCGTAGCACTAGTTCACTCAGTCTCATTAGAAGACCAGTAAATAATTGGATTTAGGCCTTAGATCTTTATTAAAATATCTGTAGATTATTTTGGATTATTATCCTGACCAATTTAATTTTCTTTTTCAGTAAGAGAAAAAAAATATGAAATTGTCCAATGCATCAGTTGCTTTCTGATCGTTTAAAAAATGTCATAATTATGATTTTCAAGCATGTACTGTTGGTAGTCTAACTTATTTTTCTCTCTCTCAGGTGAAACTAACATAGAGAGGATAATGGCCAATGTGAAAAAGGCCATTGGGCTGAAGTTTCCCCTCTATTGTCTTGGTTTTGGACATGATGTTAACTTTGACTTCCTGCCAAAGATGTCACTGGAAAATGGTGGAGTCGCTCGCAGGATTTATGAAGATTCGGACGCTGATCTACAGCTGCAGGTGGACTACAGAGAATCAGCTGTGAATTCATCCTCAGTTCTTATCTGTTCTGTGTTTGAATGCATTTAAACCCTTTATTTTGGTTTGTTATATTGTAGGGCTTCTATGATGAAGTTGCCGTCCCTCTCCTCACTGATATTCAACTTAAATACACAGGAGGGACAAACCTTACCAAGACCAGCTTTAACCTGTACTTCAACGGCTCTGAGATTGTGGTTTCAGGACAAATCACAGACAACAGTGTGGAGAGTTTCAGCACTGAAGTCATTGCAGTATCAGTAAGATCATCATGGAGCTTTACAACCATGTCTTCTGTTTAGTTTATTATATTGGATAATATGATCATTTATGATCAATTGTTTAAGAGTTTGGAATAATGGTCACTTCGTATTCAAGGAGAGTTATTGGTGAAAGAGGTAATGACAACATTCCTGATGAAAATGTTCATTAGTATTGTTATTTCTGAGCAGAAAGGCAGTAATGTGACGTATCAGGACACTGTAATGATAAAAGACCCCAGTGATGTCCCACCTGAGAATGAAGATTTCATGCAGAGACTGTGGGCCTACCTGACAGTGAAGCAACTTCTGGAAAGGCAGAAAGTTTATGGAGTGATACGACATTCTGCATTTTAAATTGGACATTAAAGGACATCTTTCTGTTTCAGGGTGCTTCTTAAAGGACAAGAGAAAGAGGATGAAGAGAAAGAAGCTCTCAAACTCTCTCTGAAATACCAGTTTGTCACCCCCCTCACCTCTATGGTCGTCACTAAGCCACAGGAAGATGAAGTGGAAGTTGCCGACAAACCCAAAGAGGGAGAAGAGGATCCCAGACCTCCAGGTGAGAACTGAGGGGTTGTAATCTTACAAACAAACATTTGACCTTTAACAAAAAGAGCTCAATCAAGCTTTGCATAAATTATATTTGTGCATCCTAATATGTATCTGATTCTGTATCTGAACTTGAATAGATTCAGCTACTGTATTATTTTATCAGCATAACATTTTGAGTAAATCTTGAATTTACATGATCTTCAGTATGTCTCCTTTTGTCAAAAATGTCTGCAGAATCTCATATATTCCTTCTTCATTTTTCTGTCATAATGTTGGTTTTGGACTTGTTGTCCACTGTATTCTGTGAATAACACTTTTCTTTCCTTTTTAATCAGTAATGAATTTACAACCTTCATCTCCTGCATGTAGGTATAAAATGTTGTACTAACAGTTCATTTACTCAAACTATTGCAGAGAATTTAAGGTTGCGATGAAACAGAAGTACCAACAAATATTTTCTTCTGTATTGTGATGCACATATGAGTGAAACTGCAAAAATTAAAACAAATGTAAAGCAGGGACTTTTTGTACATCAGTTGTCGACTGGATTTGGAAGTGAAACACACCTCTTTTCCATCTACCCAATCTTTCTTTGAACAAAGTGTTGAAGTCGTGCATTCATCACCAGAGAGAATTCTGTCGCTTTCACAGGAAGATCCAGTTATGATAAAAAAGAGGATACATACATGAATAGATGATTCACAATAAGTGTTATAACATGCATTTAGATAATAGATGAATTTTCATTTTATTTCGAATTCAGTATACTGCATCTGCCTTTTAAATATATATATTTCCCACTTGTTTTATATCCCAGCACCAGGATTTAGTCAGTACGATTTCGGTCACAGTCAGCCCGGTCGTTCCTTTCTACACAGACAACCTGCTGCTCATCCAGGGAATCGTGGTATGCCTTTTTTCTTCTAAAAGTTGACAAAGACTCCTCGAGAACATGTATATCATTGGCTACTTTGTTGTTGTTTTTATGAGTACTTAGTGCAAATTTTATTTATTAAGGCTAAATAAAGTAAATAAAAGTAAAATAGTGTAGAGAATGAAATGAAATGAAATAAATGAAATAAGGCATTGGTGTGACTCAGAAATGAAGCCTCATAAAATTAAGCAAAATTTGGAAATACATTTTAATCATAGAAAGAAAATTATTTGAATGTAACATATGTTTTGTAAAATAAATTCTAATGAAATATTTTGTGAGTAATTCTTTTTGTGAAATATTACAAAATAATTTGGTACAATTTAATTATTGATTAATTTAATTATTTGTCTTATAATGATTGTAAAATGCATTGGTACTTTTCTGTTATTATTTATTGATTTCATTGAGTGCTTTTGTCAGTTCATTTGATAATGTCTGTCTCTGATTTTAATTTTTTTTTTTAGAGAGAAAAATGTTCAACTCATTTACCTTCCTTTCTGGTATGTATTACAATGGTGTAACTTTGATTCTGCTTTGAGTCAAGTAAGTCTCATTTGATCAATTGCTCCTTCTTTTGGCCTTAGGTAAAATACCCATAATTCCATGGGAGAGTGAAACTGTTCTCTCTACTATGTCAGGTACATAAAGATCTCTCAAACATAGTTATGTAAAAAAAAAATGTAATAATTATGATACAGCATTTGGTTGTGTTCTCTCTTAGTTCCAACAGTTCGTAGCAATCGGTTCCTGCTGTCTGCTGCTGGTCAGTCTAAGCCTCTTTGTTTTGATGTTCTTCTTCCTCACAAACTCAAACTGCTTCAGGATTCTGCTTCAGGTAACTATTACACATTTACTCTACATGCCCATCCTTTGAATGTCATCTTTTTTTAAATAAATGTTTTTTACATTCTAGGGATGCACCGATACCATTTAAGGACCGAGTACGAGTACCGATACTTTTTTCTAGTACTCGCGATACCGATACCTATACAGTTATTAATTTCTCTCTCTCTTTTGGGTGATGTTGCAGTTTTCCAAACACAACACAGTGTGACTAATGAATGTGGGACAGTGTAACGAAGGCGGGACTCAGGTAGGGATCCAAATGCAGCGTTTTATTAGAAGTGAGCGTGGTCGTACAGGCAGGGTCAAACAGGAACAAACAGGAGCAATAAGGAACAGGCAGAGTCGTAGTCAGGGTACAGGCAAGGATCGAGGCAGGCAGCAATGGGTCGTAAAACAGGAATCAGGCAAGATCAATCACAGATAGACAAACAGGATACAAGGAAACGCTCAGAAATGTAACACGAGTGAAAACAAGACTTCGCGATCAGGTGATGAGTGTGTGAGTCTTTTATGGTCCAGGTAATGCATGGCAGCTGGATGTGGTGATTAGTGTAGTGATTGGTGGAGTGAGTGCAGGTGATTGGCAGAGAGGATTATGGGGAATGTAGTCCAGGAAGTGACAGGAACTGACTGTGATTGTGACATAACGCCCCCCTCCCGGAAGGCGCGTCCTCGCGGCGTAAAAGGAACAGCTAGGGAGGGAGGGTGGGTGCATTGGAGACCTGCATGCAGACAGGAACGGGGTCCCCAATGCAGGTCCAGGAACTCGGGCAACCATGGCGAGTCCGGAGTGTCGGAAAGCCACGGCGGGTCAGGTGGCTCGGGCGGCCACGGCAGGTAAGGTGGCCTGGGTAGCCATGGCAGGTCAGGCGGCTCGGGTGACCACGGCAGGTCAGGCGGCTCGGGTGACCACGGCAGGTCAGGCGGCTCGGGTGACCACGGCAGGTCAGGCGGCTCGGGTGACCACGGCAGGTCAGGCGGCTCGGGTGACCACGGCAGGTCAGGCGGCTCGGGTGACCACGGCAGGTCAGGCGGCTCGGGTGACCACGGCAGGTCAGGCGGCTCGGGTGACCACGGCAGGTCAGGCGGCTCGGGTGACCACGGCAGGTCAGGCGGCTTGGGTGACCACGGCAGGTCAGGCGGCTTGGGTGACCACGGCGGGTCAGGGTCCATAAATGGCCAGAATAGTTCAAAGGCCGATGACGGCAGTGGCCGAGCAGGGTCCCCTCCCACAAGCTCCCCACCCCTAGGTATACTGCCCCCCCCAAAAAAGTTCTTGGGGATTTCAGCGGGGTCCGTAGCGGGCTCGTGGGCAAGGAGTTTGGGTGGCGTCGGCAGCAGGGCAGACGTATCAGGGTGAGCGGCCAGCTCGGTGACGGCCTCCGTGGCCGTATCAAGGAGAGCAGACAGCTCCGAGACGGCAGCGGGCTCGGGCTGCTCCGGGACGGCAGCGGGCTCGGGCTGCTCCGGGACGGCAGCGGGCTCGGGCTGCTCCGGGACGGCAGCGGGCTCGGGCTGCTCCGGGACGGCAGCGGGCTCGGGCTGCTCCGGGACGGCAGCGGGCTCGGGCTGCTCCGGGACGGCAGCGGGCTCGGGCTGCTCCGGGACGGCAGCGGGCTCGGGCTGCTCCGGGACGGCAGCGGGCTCGGGCTGCTCCGGGACGGCAGCGGGCTCGGGCTGCTCCGGGACGGCAGCGGGCTCGGGCTGCTCCGGGACGGCAATAGAGCTTGAGTTCCTCAAAGCACGTAGGACAGCCAAGACATAAAAGGTGAGAACAGCCCTCTGGGCCAAGACAGGACTGACCAGGAGAGCAGGCTGTGCTGGAGCGGACTCACTGGCTGGAGCGGACTCAATGGCTGAAACAACCCCTGCATCCTTGAGCACCGCAGGGGCGGCCATCTTGCCCGTGGGCACTGGCAAAGCAGCCATTTCGTCCATCGCGTCCAGGGTGCTTAAGTCCACTGCAATAGGCGAACGAGAGTCCATAGCAACCGGCGAGCTTGAGAGCGTTGAAACCGGCGAGCTTGAGAGCGCTGAAACCGGCGAGCTTGAGAGCGCTGAAACCGGCGAGCTTGAGAGCGCTGAAACCGGCGAGCTTGAGAGCGCTGAAACCGGCGAGCTTGAGAGCGCTGAAACCGGCGAGCTTGAGAGCGCTGAAACCGGCGAGCTTGAGAGCGCTGAAACCGGCGAGCTTGAGAGCGCTGAAACCGGCGAGCTTGAGAGCGTTGAAACCGGCGAGCTTGAGAGCGCTGAAACCGGCGAGCTTGAGAGCGCTGAAACCGGCGAGCTTGAGAGCGCTGAAACCGGCGAGCTTGAGAGCGCTGAAACCGGCGAGCTTGAGAGCGTTGCGGCCGGCGGGCTTGAGTGCGAAGCGACCGCGGGTTTCGGAATGCCAGCTGCTCGTGCTGTAGTCAGTGGAGGATCATTCATGCTGGCACGCAATCCTCTCCGCTCTCTGACAGGACCAGCAACGTGACGTGACTCTGGGCGATCAGCGGAGACGTGACGTGGCTCTGGCCGATCAGCGGAGACGTGACGTGGCTCTGGGCGATCAGCGGAGACGTGACGTGGCTCTGGCCGATCAGCGGAGACGTGACGTGGCTCTGGGCGATCAGCGGAGACGTGACGTGGCTCTGGGCGATCAGCGGAGACGTGACGTTGCTCTGGGCGATCAGCGGAGACGTGACGTGGCTCTGGGCGATCAGCGGAGACGTGACGTGGCTCTGGGCGATCAGCGGAGACGTGACGTGGCTCTGGGCGATCAGCGGAGACGTGACGTGGCTCTGGGCGATCAGCGGAGACGTGACGTGGCTCTGGGCGATCAGCGGAGACGTGACGTTGCTCTGGGCGATCAGCGGAGACGTGACGTTGCTCTGGGCGATCAGCGGAGACGTGACGTTGCTCTGGGCGATCAGCGGAGACGTGACGTTGCTCTGGGCGATCAGCGGAGACGTGACGTGGCTCTGGGCGATCAGCGGAGACGTGACGTGGCTCTGGGCGATCAGCGGAGACGTGACGTGGCTCTGGGCGATCAGCGGAGACGTGACGTGGCTCTGGGCGATCAGCGGAGACGTGACGTTGCTCTGGGCGATCAGCAGAGACGTGACGTGGCTCTGGGCGATCAGCGGAGACGTGACGTGGCTCTGGGCGATCAGCGGAGACGTGACGTGGCTCTGGGCGATCAGCGGAGACGTGACGTTGCTCTGGGCGATCAGCGGAGGCGTGACGTTGCTCTGGGCGATCAGCGAAGGCGTGACGTTGCTCTGGGCGATCAGTGCTGACTTGACTTGGTGTTGTTATTGTGGTGACCGCCATTTTGTGAGTGTCATCTGGCGAGGCGGCCATTACATGATCTACCATGGTGTCGCATTCCTCCGCGACCCCCACAGTAAACAGAGAACCAACAGTCAATAATGCATAATCCAGAAAGCAAGTAAGTGATGAACGCGGTCCCTCTTGTCTAAGTTTATCCTGGAGGGGTTGATTAATGCCATCGCAGAAAAAGTCTATAAGTGCACAGTCAGGCCAGTCTGCATAATAGGCAATATCCAGAAACTTCTGAATGTGGTCCTCCAGGGTACTATTACCTTGACGAAGGCGGATGAGACGTATAGCTGGGTCCATGTTGAGGCTGGAAACGCTTGTGGAAGCTGCTGGATCGTAGATGGCGAAGTCTTCTGTAACGAAGGCGGGACTCAGGTAGGGATCCAAATGCAGCGTTTTATTAGAAGTGAGCGTGGTCGTACAGGCAGGGTCAAACAGGAACAAACAGGAGCAATAAGGAACAGGCAGAGTCGTAGTCAGGGTACAGGCAAGGATCGAGGCAGGCAGCAATGGGTCGTAAAACAGGAATCAGGCAAGATCAATCACAGATAGACAAACAGGATACAAGGAAACGCTCAGAAATGTAACACGAGTGAAAACAAGACTTCGCGATCAGGTGATGAGTGTGTGAGTCTTTTATGGTCCAGGTAATGCATGGCAGCTGGATGTGGTGATTAGTGTAGTGATTGGTGGAGTGAGTGCAGGTGATTGGCAGAGAGGATTATGGGGAATGTAGTCCAGGAAGTGACAGGAACTGACTGTGATTGTGACAGACAGCTTCTTTATTATTACTCTAAGGAATAAAGTAATAATTTTTATGTGCTTGTCACAAACTTAAAGAACAAAAATTTCAAAGTGTCCAATAACCTTCAAAGGGCATAATTACCAATATATATATATTTGTTGTTATATAAAAAGAAATTTACAAACAAATTACAAACAATACAACATATACTATAGAGATACAAATTAAATAAACTTGTTCTTCAGATACAGTAGGTTTATTTACCATGTATACATTTATTTAACATATTTTGTTGTTTTATTAACATTAATGACAAATATAAGCTATGGAGTCCATGGATACTGACACATGCATACTGTTTTCACCCAAGCCATAACCGACTGTACTTACGTGAGATACTCCACACGATGGACATTTTGACAACTATGTGTGCATGCAAGAAAGAGAGAGAGAGAACGCGCGCGAGAGAGAGAGCTTCTGGTCTGTGTCATTCAGCGCGATTCCTCCTATCTATTCACTAATCGATAACGAATTGTGATTGAAAGCATGCAGTTCGCAATGTTTGTGTTGTCATCACTTATTTTGAAGTATTTCCACACCTGTGTCTCTGTGCACGGACAATTCTGTCAGTTACAGTACGTCACGTGAGGTCTTTGGTATAGGGGGTATTTTTAGAGTACGAGTACAAGTACATGAGCTTGGTATCGGTGCATCCCTTTTACATACACTTATATGTGACTTTCTGTGTGTCTTAGAGTTCTCTATGAATGGAGAATCCATGAATAGACGAAAGGGATTCAGTCAAATTGTCTTTCATTACAAAACAAACCATCGCCTGACAATAAACACAAGGTCTATCAGATACCACGATGGCCAGAATGATGTTGAGTTTTTGTGGGGCCAGGAACCGACTCAACACAGTACAGAGGGGTATATAGTGCTCAATCTGTTTTACTACATTTGTGTATGGGGTTACATTTGTGTAAAGGAGTTATAGCCACATTCTGTGAATTAGAATTAATTTATCCGTTTCTCTGTTTCAACAGCGTGTCTCTGATTCTATGGAGCAATGACATGGACGTTACAATGGGAAACATACGCGTTGTTGTTCTTCTTCACAAGAAAAATGGTGACATGTTTCTGTGGCCTGCCGTTCGGCAACAGCTAAAAGATGTCAGTTTGATGGGTATTTTAGGTATGAATGCTTCACTGATTAAACATTATGTATTAACACAAGAGCCCGATCACACGAAAATGCATATCAATAATACGAGTGTGCAATGTCGATTAATGTTTACGCCAAAATGAGTTTTGGCGTGCATATGGCATGCAGTTTTCGCGTGAATATGATACACACTTTATGGCGTATTATACGCACTAACCCTCCACCCCCAACCACCATCCGACCCAAGAGCATGTCATATACACACCATAAAGTGCATATCAAATGCACGCGAAAAACTATGTATCATATATATGCCAAAACTCATTTTGGAGTATATATTCTATGAGATTACACATGTGTACTATTGATACACATTCTCATGTGATCGTGTTGTAACACAACCGACCCAGCTAACAGGGAATGTTCTCAGAGCTTTAAGGTTCTCTCAAGATATGAACAAACGTCCTTCCAGTAACATTAAAGGTGCCATAGAATTGAAAATTGAATTTATCTTGGCATAGTTAAATAACAAGAGTTCAGTACGTGGAAATGACATACAGTGAGTCTCAAACTCCATTGTTTCCTCCTTCTTATGTAAATCTCATTTGTTTAAAAGACCTCCGAAGAACAAGCGAATCTCAACATAACACCGACTGTTACGTAACAGTCGGGATCATTAATATGTACGCCCCCAATATTTGCATATGCCAGCCTATGATCAAGGCATTACACAAGGGCAGCCAGTAATAATGTCTGGATGTGCACAACTGAATCATCAGACTAGGTAAGCAAGCAAGGACAACAGTGAAAAATGGCAGATGGAGCAATAATAACTGACATGATCCATGATATCATGATATTTTTAGTGATATTTGTGAATTGTCTTTCTAAATGTTTCGTTAGCATGTTGCTAATGTACTGTTAAATGTGGTTAAAGTTACCATCATTTCTTACTGTATTCGCTGAGACAAGAGCCGTCATTATTTTCATTATTTAACACTTGCAGTCTGTATAATGCATAAACACATCTTCATTCTTTATAAATCTCTCCAACAGTGTGTAATGTTAGCTTTAGCCCATTAGCCACAGAGCACAGCCTCAAACTCATTCAGAATCAAATGTAAACATTCAAATAAATACCATACTTACATGATCTGATGCATGCATGCAACATGCATGACGAACATTTTGTAAAGATCCATTTTGAGGGTTATATTAGCTGTGTGAACTTTGTTTATGCAATGTATTTATAGAGTCGAGAGCTTGGGGGCGGGGAGTGCGAGCATTTAAAGGGGAAGCAGCCTGAATCGGCGCATTTATAATGATGCCCCAAAATAAGCAGTTAAAAAAACTAGTTAAAGAAACTTCACAGACACATTCAGGGGACACTTTAGACTTATATTACATGTTCTAGGGCACCTTTAATAGAATGTTTGTTTGTTTCAAATTATTTGGTCTTTAATATGTTCTAAAAACATTAGCATGAAAATGTTATTTATATATCTAGTTCAGTCATGAAACTCTGCTTGCTCAACATTTAAATAGTCTAGTTCAGTGTTCACTGTAATCTGGTCCTGCAGCGCGCTATCAGAGTTCCTCTGAACCTCTCCACCTCCCCCAGCTCCACCTGCCTAGATCTGCTACTGGATTTATGTATGTCTATTTATGCGGCAGCAGCAGTTTACATCTTACATGCTCACAGCAGCGTGTCTGTTAGCAGTAGCAAGTCCGTAGTTGCTCTGCAGCAGCAGCATAGCAGAGAACATATTTCTGTTAGCTGGGTGAGCAATTAAATGTTAAATTCTGATTTGTAACTTGCTTTATTAAACCCTCACGGGATAAAATTTCAATAACTGTGGATAATGTTGAAGGAAAAGCTGAGGCTTCATATGAGGAGATTCAAGGATCTCAAACACCAACTCTAAAGATAATGGACCAGGAAGTGAAGGCGAGCTGGTAAGTGATCAAAAGATACAAACACAGCTGATTTTTTCTTTTATTATATATCTGTTTTAATCTATGAATGTATCTGTAGGGAGCATGTCACAGACTACACTCTTCCTTCAACTCCAGTTATCAGATGTTTGCTTGTCCCGTTCCAGGCTGTGATGCAGGGAGACATTTCTGATTTCACTGTCACTCAGCTGTAAAGTTCAAAGTGGACAAATTATACACTGGGATAGAGCATGTTTCTCTGTAAAACACTTGCTGACATTTGTTTTAAGTATAAAAGTATTTTAAGTATATTTTATTTTCATTTTTTTTTTTATTTCAATATTGTGTGTGCATACATTGGACTTATGTACAGTGTATCCTGAAGTATTTTAAATGGTTGCCAATAAGATATTTCATTGGGTTATTGGTGTGTTCACATGCAAACAATCGTAATGGATGAGGGGAGGAGCGACGAACGCGAGATTGTGATATGGAAGGGAGCGAGATTAGCGAGCTGTTGACGGAGTGAGATGGATAAACCTGTAAAGTTTATTTAGCGACAGTATTTGTGTCCTATATCAGATACAGATAACCTATATGTAGGCTATATAATTTGACAACGGGAAGGTTTTCCGAGTGTTCAAAAACTAAAGCATTAGGTGTGCTCCTCTGTCCATCGAAGCAGCTGCCAAATCTATTGGAACACACTGCTCATTGTTTCTTCTGGAATCGAGGACCCAGAGGAGTCTCAGACAACATCGCAGTGTTTTTCTGCGGGGATATGCGAACGTGAACTGTTTGTGCCGAAGGAGATCACAGGCCTTCGTGAGTTGGACTCGGGTGTGTGACGCATCAGTTATTTCAGTGTTGCACCTTTTTCCCCGTGCATCTGGAGGAAAGAGGATCAAAGCTTCGCGTCATCGCTTCTTGGCGCGACTTGGAGTGTTTCTCTGTAACACAACTGAGTGAGTAGCTGACCAGTTTGACACTGCGTGTTTTGAGACTGCTATAAGGGCCCCAACAAAATCCAAGCTCTTGGTTTACGAACAGTTGAGCACGTATAAGTGAAATGTATAAGTGTGAATTTCAGTTTGAATTCATAGGTTTACAGCTGCAATGTATAACTTATCTGCAGTTTATTTTGCTCTGTGTCAATCATATATAAACGAACATTATATAAACGAGGGGGTTTCATTTGATTTCTTCTAAAAATAAAGCGAATATTTTATTTCTGTTTTAAGTTTTAGAGCGTTTGTTTGGTAAAATTAATAATTTTCTTTGTTTGTTTCACTGTATATTTGCATTTAATAATTTGATTACAGTGTTGTTTATAAAGAAAACAGCCCATAACAAATAGACAGATTCATTTTATTTAATCAGGAGAACAGTGTAGATTTTCTTGGTGGATAGTTGAGACATTTTTGGAGGCACCGCCATCAGAGATTATAATTTCTATAAGACATAACTTTCCAGAGATAACCCAGCTAACTCACCATCAATTGCTGAAACTCAGGTCTTGCTGATTTACAGTAGTGTTACAATATGTGTACATAGCAACCCTTTGACTTGTGCCTTTTTAAGTATTGATTGTAATTATTTCTGTAAAGTATGCATTATTTGAGGTCATGTCTGATAATAAAATAAAAACGGCAACTAACTTCTACAGAATGTGAAGTATTTACAAGTTATATATATAATATATTTTCTAAAAAAAAAAAAAAAAAAAAAAAAAAAAAATGCCTCAATATTGACTTTTGAGGGGTTCAAGAGATTCTGATTACAAATAAAGGGGGTTGTTCCTGATTCCTGAATCCGGTGAATAATAACCAATCGCATGATGTGGTCAGGAGTTTAAAGCAGTGTGTGTTTCGAGGTCTGTTTTCTGAGCAGGACATGATGGATCGAGCAGCTCTCAGACTGATTCTCTTGAGCGTCTTTCTCATCTCAGCCAGTTCACATCCTGTTAAGAAGGTGAGCGTCAAATCTCAGATTAAGATGAAGATGATGTGTCAAAATTCTAAAAACAGATTAGTTATTTGTATTTGAGATGAAGATCCAGACAAACTAGATCTGTTTCATACATGTTGAGTATACATTGTTGAAAAGTTTGAGAAATTAATACTTTTCATCATTAAATTGATCAAACGTGACAGTCATTTATAATGTTACAAAAGATTTCGGTTTCATATAAAAGCTGTTGTTTTAAACTTTATTTATCAGTGAATCCTAAAAAAAAGTATCACGGTTTCCACTAAATTAATATTAGTGTTTTTAACACTAATAACAAATGTTTCTTTAGCAGAAAATCAGCATATTACAATGATTTCTGAAGGATCATGTGACACTGAAGACTGGAGTAATGATGTGGAAAATTCAGCTTTGCATCACAGGAATAAACTATATTCTAAAATGTAATATCTTATTTTAAACTGCAAAAATATTTTACAAAATTACTGATTTAAAAGGTTTATTTAGATCAAATAAAAGCAGCATTGGTGAGCCTAAGAAACTTCTTTCAGAAATTAAAGATCGTACTGATTTTTGAACAGCAGTGTATCATTTAAAATGCAGTTTGAGTAAAGAGAACTATCTATTGCTCAGTAGTTTACACTGAGATGTAGTCATCAAAATGTATTTGTTGTTTAGACCTTTTCTTCATGCCATTTTCGTGCAGTAAATATTTGAACAATCCCACAGAAAAAGGAGTAAATGTGCACCATCCAATGTGACTGAACTGTTTGATGTCTCAACAGAAACAAGATGTGGATATATACAGCTTCTACATCAACTCCACGGTCACCAGTCGCTACGCCACAACGGTCATCACAAGCCGTGTGGCGAACACACTGAATGAATCTCAAGAGATCCAGTTTGAGGTCAAGATACCCAAGACTGCCTTCATCAGCAAATTCAGAATGTAGGGAACATGAGTTGTGTTATATAAGTAGAGATAAAGTGGTAAAGAAGCCATTTATATGTTGGTCTCAGGTCATGTCCATTATAATGCAGCTAAACAACAGCAAAATAAAGATTTATAAATTATTGTATGCATGATGTTTGAGAGACACATATTAAGAGGATGTCATTGTCATTTTCTCCATAGGACCATAGAGGGGAAGACATATGATGGTGTTGTGAAGGAAAAACAGGAAGCTCAGCAGCAGTACAGTGAAGCAGTATCTCGAGGACAAAGTGCTGGACTGATCAAGTACTGGACATTAAAAAAATAGGTCCATAAAATGTGTTTTTATAGCATGTTTAGTAATATTCTGGGATTAATTACTATTTCAGATCTGTTGGAAGGACTTTAGAAGACTTTAAAACTTCAGTGACGGTGGCTGCTTTTAGTAAATTGACCTTTGAGTTGACCTACGAAGAACTGCTAAAGCGCCGCCTCGGCAAATATGAGTTACTCATCAATGCCCAACCGATGCAGCCGGTGGCAGATTTCAAGGTAGAAGAAGAAACAAAGTGGGAAACAGATCATCAATTTAGATGGACAGAAAGATCATGTTTCTTTTATTCACATTAGATGGATGTACACATCCAAGAGAAACCAGGAATTTCCTTCTTGGAGGTGAAAGGAGATTTGAGCACCGGTGATCTGGCCAATGCCATCAAAACCACCAGAGCAGACAAAGACGTAAGAGCTTAAAATGAGGGTAAAACCCTTAGCTTAGATGTTCTCATTATGCTACTACACTTCAAACAAAGTGACCAGATGACCAAACTGATCATTTCAGGCATGGGTGACCTTCTACCCCACTCGAGATCAACAGACCAAGTGTCAAAGCTGTGGAGAAAATGGGCTGAATGGTGACCTGCTTATAACATACGATGTTGAAAGACAAAATCCCAAAGGAGAAATCATGGTACATTTATCAATAACGTGCTTTATGAGAGTAAAATAAATATGGCAAAGGATTTTGAAAGACTGGCTATGTAAAAAGACATGAATGATATTCAGAATGTGCTTTTGTTTTCTCTCAGGTATCAAATGGCTATTTTGTCCACTACTTTGCACCTTCTGATGTTCCACGTATTCCCAAAAATGTGGTGTTTATCATTGACCAGAGCGGTTCTATGCACGGCAGAAAAATAGATCAGGTAAATGTCAACGTTTCAGCCAAATCAACCAAAAGGATAACAAGCTATGAAAATGTTGATGGTAAAACCACTGAAGTACATTTTTTTTGAAGGATCTTGCATCATTCTGCATTTATATGTTTAAAGAACAGGGATTTCAGTTTGCTTAGTTTAAATTAGTAAATTAATTCCGTTAATTAATATACAGTCATAATGGAGAAAGAATAACTTTCAGGTTTTCTGACAGAATTGTTTTTCTTTAGACTCGTTTGGCACTGCTAAGGATTTTAAGTGATCTTGATGAGGATGACCACTTTGGATTGATCACCTTTGATCATTTAGTTCTTACATGGAAGCATGAACTCCTGAAAGCTAACAAGCAAAACCTGGAGAATGCAAAATCCTTTGTGAAGGATATCAGAGAAGGAGGAAGTGAGTTCCCAATCAGGGCTCAACTCTAAGGATTTTTTCTACTGGTCTGGTCGGGCCAGTAGTTAAATTTTTTACTTGCCCTGCCTAAATTTTCACTTGGCCCTTAACAAAAAATGAATAAAGTAAAAAACAGAAAGAAAATGGGCCTATAAAATAAGCGTTCACACTGGCCCCGGGCCATTGGGCAGTCCTTATTGTCGAGCCCTGCTAATGCGAAATGGGAAATAAGAAAGTTGTTCCTCAAAGTGACACAACTGTGTTTGTTCTTCTTTTAGACACAAACATAAACGCTGCAGTTCTAGCAGGAGTGGACATGATCAATCGACATCCACGAGAGGGAACCGCCTCCATCCTGATCCTGCTGACTGATGGAGATCCCACTTCAGGCACAGATTCACACTGACAAACACGAGCTAATGGTGTTTTATCATAGCACTAGTTCACTCAGTCTCATTAGAAGACCTGTTAATAAAAGGTTTTAGACCTAATTAAAATGCCTGCAGGACCAGAAGATTATTATCATGAATTATTTGATTCTTGTTTTTGTCAGTAAGAAAAGAATAAGAAATATGAAATCGTCCAATGCATCCATTGTTTTTTGATCATTCAAAAAATGTCATAATTCTGATTTTCAAGCATGTACTGTAGGTAGTCTAATTTATTTTCTCTTTAACAGGTGAAACTAACATAGAGAGGATAATGGCCAATGTGAAAAAGGCCATTGGGCTGAAGTTTCCCCTCTATTGTCTTGGTTTTGGACATGATGTTAACTTTGACTTCCTGACAAAGATGTCTCTGGAAAATGGTGGAGTCGCTCGCAGGATTTATGAAGATTCGGACGCTGATCTACAGCTGCAGGTGGACTACAGAGAATCAGCTGTGAATTCATCCTCAGTTCTTATCTGTTCTGTGTTTGAATGCATTTAAACCCTTTATTTTGGTTTGTTATACTGTAGGGTTTGTAAGGCCCGCCTAATAGGTCCAATGACGGTTTCCCACAGGACGGGGAAGGTTTAAGCGTGTATGCCTTTTCAGCGTCTCTGTGAAGTTCACTTAATTTCACTCGTTTAATCTGACTCCAATTTCAAATGATTCTTATTCTAAGGGTTGTGTCTCCAATTAGAAATTAATCATTTGTTATGTATTAATTTAGATATTCGATTATTCTGATTACCTTATATCTTAAATTATTTCGTTCACTGCAGTCCCAGTATCGCTTTAGAAGAGTTACTTCGGCCGATTTGAGTACTCTTCCCGGACACAAACTCGTCAGTCTGACCTTAAACATTGGATGCAGGGTAAATATCTACCTTTAAGTCGGTCGCGCTCTGCTTACTCGTAACAAAAAGCATAGTTTTGATATATTTACGAAAACTGCAACTTATTTAAGGCAGTGATTGTCAGAAATCGAAATGGACTTAATTGACGTGCCCTATGCTCCATCTATTAAACCTTCCGTATGAACAATCCTGAACACAGATTTGAGGTAATACCTTCGCTTTGATCTACTAGAAATAATGGATTAAGAATAATACAGAATCAACCAAATATAACATTTTATTTGTCAAGTAAAAATATATCATGCCAATTACATTACAATTAGACAATTAGAAGCCAATTCAGAAATGATAAATGCATAACATCGATTACTCAAAGAAATGCATATACACAGGGATGGGTGAATGTCCTCAGACATTCACCCATCTCTGGGGGGCCTCTCCTACAGATGATCCCGCATGACTGCTTTGCTCTTTACCTTTTATACCAGACCAGAACAAAAGGGTTGTAAATATTTACTACACCAACACCTGTTTTGGGGGAGAGAGGAGTGGGTTTTCAACAAAAGGCACCACCCAAAAGAGGACAGAATTTTCCTTAGTTTTCCATCTTCTTCATAATTCTAGTGACTGCTGTGAAATTGAGACCGTTTTACCAATCGCACTGAGACAAATTAAATGATACCAAACATGAAAAGGGAAAAACAACAGATACACAAGTTACATTATATGTTTTGAATAACTTTCAGTGACTTGAGGCAGGGGGAAGG
The DNA here is from genome assembly GCF_024489055.1 of Chanodichthys erythropterus. Classification (NCBI taxonomy): domain Eukaryota; kingdom Metazoa; phylum Chordata; class Actinopteri; order Cypriniformes; family Xenocyprididae; genus Chanodichthys; species Chanodichthys erythropterus. The sequence continues at coordinate 5,537,526 of NC_090226.1, read as the reverse complement.
AGAGTTTGTGTGTGTGTGTGTGTGTGGTGGGGGGAGGCGCTGTCCTTTTGGAGTGGGGGCAAGGCATTGCCCCTTGCTGTTTCTCTGAGATCTTCTTCTCTAGGCGAGTTTTATTGCTTTATTGCAGGATGCTTGATCTCAGTTTTTGTTTAGCAGGAAAATCAAGCCTTACAGATGGCCCCTGGCCCCTTGGGGCAAATTCAATGAGTCCCTGAGGGGCCACTTTTGGACATTTTACTGCTTCCATATTTTGGGTGCATGCTTTCATATGCTCATTAGTCAGTGGGTGCAGGAGTCAAGTCGTCACCTGAAATAACAACATTAAGGCAGGTTGTACATTAAGATGAAAGTACAGCAGAACGCATCTCTGTGGCACACAGTCCCTTCAGGTGTGTACTGTGCTGACTGGATGCTGCAGCAGCTGGACATGATGTCTGTGATCCTCTTGGTCAGGTCTGCTTCCACCTGCACTTGGCTGTGGTGGTTTTCTGTCTGTAGAATGACTGGTTGTACCAAGTCTGTTGTGTTGGTCAGCACGAGCAGAACGTGTCAGGAAAGTCTCATTGCACTTTTCGGAAACACCTGTGTCCGCCCCAGGTTTAATTGATCCTGTGAGAAATCCTCGGTTACCTTTAAGTAGAAGGTCTAGTTTGCCGGGCAGGTCAAATCTCCATGGGTGAAGGATTCATTTATCTGATGATGCTCCATTGCGTGCAGGACACCTGAACAACCTCTGAGTGACCATTCAATACTTGAACAATGATGATACGTGTTATCATAAGATGAGGAAAAGGGTTGTTGGAAAAACATAATAACACAAAATAACACATGATGAACATGTCAGAAGTGCGAGTGGTAAAGAAGGTCTCCCTTTCAGAGTACTATCTTTAGTGAGCAGGTCTCATTTAATCACCAGATTCTTCACTATAGTGGAATTTAGACTTGGTCTGGATGAGTTAAAGGTAAGTAGCAAAGAGTTTAAATAACTAGTATATTCACCAGTGGTATGCATAATTAAATATATCACATACTTAAACATAGAAATACACAATTTCATAATTACAATTATAAAACTGTCTATAAGAGTTGTTTTAACTGCAAATCCTTAATGCAAAAATAAGGTTTCAATCAAGTCAATTAGAGAATGGGATTTACAGAAACAGAGATTTAAAATCTCTTGTTTAGCTTTTACAACCATCATCTGTGCATTTTATGTACAGGCAAAGTCACACTCAAGAATAGAGGTCTGGGAATTGAGTAACTGATTTATAGAAATGCCTGCATTTCAGTTCTAACTGTTTAGTTCAATTTGTCATTAGCCATATGTTGGAAACTAGGGGGCCCTCCTAGTTTGCAACAATGCCAAAACGCTTTGTCCAAAGAGACCAGTTACATCACTGAATAGGTCTCATTTAAATTTTGAATTTGTAATTTGAATGATCAGAAATTCTATTAATTGATGTGTGACTAAAGCCATGCACATGTCCTGCATATTACAGTGTTTCCATTATACCTCAAAATGGATACAGTTAAAAAGGAAAAGAAATTACAACAATAATTTCCCTTGTCCTATGTATGAAGGTGAATGATGTATGTTAGGTTTGCATTATGTGAATAATTTTCGTCTGGATAGTCTTATGATCTATTCCAGGTAGAGATGTTGTGAGTTTGTAGTGTGTGTGTTCTGTATGTTTGTGGAGAAAATGGGTGGTGTCTATCCTACCATAATTTGTGTTGCATAATTTAGTTCCAGTTTTACACTGGGAGGCCATGTATCTATTAGTGTCATGAGATGTGGATAGCCTCTTGAAGTTTCACCCCCATCTCCTGCGTGTGAAGTTGTATGTCATGGCTCAATACAGGTGGGACCAGAACCTTGTGGAATCTGGCCCATAACATGGCAGCTGTTAATCCTGAAAAGGAAACAGACACACAGGAAAACAGTTTATCTTGAACCTTCAAACTAATTATGTTAAGATAGATGGTGCTATCTTAATTTTTTCTTTAATGGTCTTATCCAGGCAGTTGTTGCAAATGGCTTTAATCTGTTAAGATTGTATGCCATTAGAAGAAAATGTGTTTTAGATTACAGAGACATAGATCATTATTATGATTTTGTTTCTGCAAAGAAAAGGCCAGATAAAACTGAATGTTAGTGGTCAGATCTGACTGCTGGTGTTAAGCATTGTCAGAGAATCTTACACCTTGAGTTGCTATTGCAGCTGTGCTTACACACACTGTTGTGTTGTGAGTTTTATCACACCCGGGTTTCCTGGGGGAATCTCACACTTATCAGATCTGTGATTAGGACACCAGATCACCTTTTGTGGTGCTGTGCTGTTTGTTTAGCAATTGGCTTTTATGGTGTCATTCAAATACTTGACCATTTGGACCTCTGTGGTCTGTAAAAACAGAAGAGTCTCTGCCTGATATTAACATTTCACACAACTTTAATTACATGTCCAGTAAAATAACTTCCCTGATCAGATCCCATATGATCCAGTGCCCTCAGAGAGGAGTTTGCTAACACTTGTCCACTTTGTTTGTGGTTTTGTTGCAAAGGAAAATCAAAATTTATACTTCCTCTTGTCACTGGGTTACAGATCAATAGAATTGAATTTTTTTTATTTCATGTTTTGATCTTGAATGGATTTAGCCTATTCAAGATATGACAATCGGGTTGATTGTTTTAGTTGTTAAATACTGGTCATTGTAATTTTTCTCATTAAAGATTCTTGCACAGATAGAAGATAAAGAAGTTCTTTCCCATTAATTTTATTTATTCCTTCCATTTTTCTTTACAACTTATTTAATGCAATTGTGAAGCACACTGTAGCCTTATGGCAATTCTATGCTCCTGTGCATGGTTTAACTGCAGCTATATGGAAGATAGCTGAGTGTTCCACTTAGGAGACAAACTAATTCAACATAGACACACATACAACTTGAAATTGTTGTACAATTTCAGTACTAGTTATTCCAACTTACACAAGACACATGGCCTAGAATGCATAGCATCTACAACCTTAAACCTAAGTGTGTCAACTCATCACTTACAGTAAAGCAGTCATGTGTTTTAAAGAATAAACTCAACTAGTCTAGGTGCACATGTAGTAGCACAAACAACTAGAATGTGTGTTCTATGAGAACAATGTGTCTAACACAATTACAAATTTGAATCCTTCCATTGATTCCTCATAATTCTCTCAGCACTGATAGTGCTTCCAACTTCTGTCTACATTCTGGTTCCATCTTACTACATGCTAATTCCTTCTGCTCCTCTCCAAAATCCTTTCTTCTTCCAAACCATTGCTTGAATCATCATGAGATTAAAGGCCATCCCTGGCCATCATAATATAATATATCATGATGTGATCATAATATAAATTATATTATATTAAAATAGTATAAATTAAAAATAATTTTATTTGCTGGTATCAAGAGGGTCTTGGCTGAGTAATTTGTGAAGAGTGACTTGTCACCTCACTGATCTTTTAGAAGGCATCTGGCCCTGCAGCTACAGCTGTGATGGCATTACATTGTGTTCACAGCAACAGGCTAAACTGGAAACGGTTATAGACTTTGATGCTGTGAATATTGGGTCAAATCATTTGCTCCATTTTAAGATTTTTGTGACAACAATATAGAATTGGACACAATTTTCTTATTTTTGGGCTAAGATGTTATCAATTACACTCCTCTGTGAATCTATTTGGATATGAAAAGAAAGGTTGGACAAACACAGGTTTGATTGAGAGCACAAAGATTAATTGTTGGTCTGTTTGTTTTTTCAGTTTCTTTTTGAGACACTGAACAACGTACAAGAGTGCAGTAATTTTAAGGTCTGATAAGACCAAGGTAAAATATATGTTTTATAAGACTGAGCCTTAACCAGTGCTGTTTACACCATTTGTGACATCAGTTGTAAACTTTCTTAGCACCTCTTGAAATTTCTTTTATGAAACAAAGACAAGCTGGGCATGTCCTCTGAATGGGTGAAACCCACAGGCTTGGTTACAAGTCTCTCAGTAATATCATAATTATCATTATACACATCAGTTTTAACATTTAGTGTATTTTCCCAGTTGCAGTCTCTAGGACTTCTGCATGGCAGCAGTTCTCCAGGACTGAGACAGAATTATGCCCAAATCTTTTCTTTTGAAAACTTTTTAGTTTTACAACATTGTTTTGTCCAGCTTTACATTCCACACACAAAGGATTTCAGTGAGATTTTCTCCCTTGTTATCTTTTGGCTTATCCAATCACAAGATTTTTTCACAACGTGACCATTTGCTTATTTTCAGTGTTGCAACGTTGTTGCAGCAAGACAAATAAACATGTAGCTGAGCATTCTTTACCTCAGAATTTAGGTTTCAATTTACAGCCCTCTGTTGAATACCAGAATAAAATTTGGATGATGTTATTCCAATTTAAGGTTAATCTCTTGTTGCGTGAGCAAACAAGGAGATCTTTAAAGTTTAAAGCAAGGGATATCATTTCTCATCTACGCTGCTGCTATCATGTCCCTGATAACATGTGGTTGTATAATTCTCCAGCCCCACCGGATTTCGGTCTCCGGTCTTAAATCTATGGGTATGCCGACCCATTCTACAAATGTGTAGGATGCAATTATCTTTCCCTCAACACTTCTAAAAGGCAAATAAGAATGGACTTACCACAGCTGAAGAAAGAGAAGATGATCAAGCCTCTTACTTGTTGCAAATCCCAATTTTTCCACTGAAAAGACACTCGCCAACAAGATGGGAGATCACGGAGGGAATGTCACCACTTTGTAAGGCCCGCCTAATAGGTCCAATGACGGTTTCCCACAGGACGGGGAAGGTTTAAGCGTGTATGCCTTTTCAGCGTCTCTGTGAAGTTCACTTAATTTCACTCGTTTAATCTGACTCCAATTTCAAATGATTCTTATTCTAAGGGTTGTGTCTCCAATTAGAAATTAATCATTTGTTATGTATTAATTTAGATATTCGATTATTCTGATTACCTTATATCTTAAATTATTTCGTTCACTGCAGTCCCAGTATCGCTTTAGAAGAGTTACTTCGGCCGATTTGAGTACTCTTCCCGGACACAAACTCGTCAGTCTGACCTTAAACATTGGATGCAGGGTAAATATCTACCTTTAAGTCGGTCGCGCTCTGCTTACTCGTAACAAAAAGCATAGTTTTGATATATTTACGAAAACTGCAACTTATTTAAGGCAGTGATTGTCAGAAATCGAAATGGACTTAATTGACGTGCCCTATGCTCCATCTATTAAACCTTCCGTATGAACAATCCTGAACACAGATTTGAGGTAATACCTTCGCTTTGATCTACTAGAAATAATGGATTAAGAATAATACAGAATCAACCAAATATAACATTTTATTTGTCAAGTAAAAATATATCATGCCAATTACATTACAATTAGACAATTAGAAGCCAATTCAGAAATGATAAATGCATAACATCGATTACTCAAAGAAATGCATATACACAGGGATGGGTGAATGTCCTCAGACATTCACCCATCTCTGGGGGGCCTCTCCTACAGATGATCCCGCATGACTGCTTTGCTCTTTACCTTTTATACCAGACCAGAACAAAAGGGTTGTAAATATTTACTACACCAACACCTGTTTTGGGGGAGAGAGGAGTGGGTTTTCAACAAAAGGCACCACCCAAAAGAGGACAGAATTTTCCTTAGTTTTCCATCTTCTTCATAATTCTAGTGACTGCTGTGAAATTGAGACCGTTTTACCAATCGCACTGAGACAAATTAAATGATACCAAACATGAAAAGGGAAAAACAACAGATACACAAGTTACATTATATGTTTTGAATAACTTTCAGTGACTTGAGGCAGGGGGAAGGAGAGTTTGTGTGTGTGTGTGTGTGTGGTGGGGGGAGGCGCTGTCCTTTTGGAGTGGGGGCAAGGCATTGCCCCTTGCTGTTTCTCTGAGATCTTCTTCTCTAGGCGAGTTTTATTGCTTTATTGCAGGATGCTTGATCTCAGTTTTTGTTTAGCAGGAAAATCAAGCCTTACAGGTTTCTATGATGAAGTTGCCGTCCCTCTCCTCACTGATATTCAACTTAAATACACAGGAGGAACAAACCTTACCAAGACCAGCTTTAACCTGTACTTCAACGGCTCTGAGATTGTGGTTTCAGGACAAATCACAGACAACAGTGTGGAGAGTTTCAGCACTGAAGTCATTGCAGTATCAGTAAGATCATCATGGAGCTTTACAAACTGTATCAAATTGATAGGGAATGAGTGGGCTGGGTTTTTTTTCTCAGCAGTCTCAACTGAGGTTATGATATTGGATATTGGGATCATTGATGGTCAGTTGTTTAAAAGTTTGGAATAATGATCACTTTATTTTCAGAGAAAGTTTTTGGTGAAAGTGGTAATGACAACATTCCTGGTGAAAATGTTCATTAGTATTTTTATTTCTGAGCAGAAAGGCAGTAATGTGACGTATCAGGACACTGTAATGATAAAAGACCCCAGTGATGTCCCACCTGAGAATGAAGATTTCATGCAGAGACTGTGGGCCCACCTGACAGTGAAGCAACTTCTGGAAAGGCAGTAAGTTTATGGAGTGATATGACATTCTGCATTTTAAATTGGACATTAAAGGACATCTTTCTGTCTCAGAGTGCTTCTTAAAGGACAAGAGAAAGAGGATGAAGAGAAAGAAGCTCTCAAACTCTCTCTGAAATACCAGTTTGTCACCCCCCTCACCTCTATGGTCGTCACTAAGCCACAGGAAGATGAAGTGGAAGTTGCCGACAAACCCAAAGAGGGAAAAGAGGATCCCAGACCTAAAGGTGAGAACTGGGTTATTTTAGTATCTTACAAACCTTGTAAATGAAAGTGTGCAAATATTCGACCTTTAACAAAAGAGCAAGGTCCATTTTTTGCAGTAAACTAAACACAGTGACGGTGACGGCAACAATATGAAAAGTTACAGAATGTATTAATCAAGTTTTGCATCAACTGCATCATAGGTTAACCAAAAGATCTAATAAAATGCATGAAACTACTTTATTTGCGTGTCAGTTTAGTTTGTGTATCCTATATGTATCTGATTTTGTATCTGAACTTGAACAGATTCAGCGACTGTATTCATGCATTTATTTTTATCTATAAACAAGGGTGTTAAAATGTCATAATCACTTATGAAATAGTTTTCATTTATTACTGTACAGTTTATTTCATTACTAAATATATTATAAACATAACAGTTTGAGTAAATTTGGATTGGCGTGAATTTCAGTATGTATCCTTTTGTCAAAATTGAGTGCAGAATCTTAAATATTCCTTCTTCATTTTCTGTCATATCATTACTTTGTTTTAGAATGTTCAAAATTCTAAACTCCCCCCAGGTTTAAATAAAAGAAAATCACAGTTTTGGTCTTGGACTTGCTGCCCACTGTATACTGTGAATAACATTTGTGTTTTTTTGTTTTTGTTTTTTTTATCAGGAAGGAGTTTCCAACCTTCATCTCCTGCATGTAAGTATAAAATGTTGAACTAACAGTTCATTTACTCAAACTATTGGAGAGAATTTAAAGTTGTGATGAAATGGAAGTACTGATAGATATTTTCTTCTGTATTGTGATGCACATCTGAGTAAAACTGCTATAGTACATTCACTTTAAATTCATTCAGGTTCAATTACCAAACATACAATCTTAATTTAATTTAAGTTAAACAATGATTGGCAACACCATTCGAGACATCCTATAATCGTTCGCAATTTAGCATCTTTAGTCATGATCTTGTCATCATGTTCAGAAACTTTGATGGCAATTGCATGCACTCCCTAAGAGGAGTAGTTAAAATTTCAGAGCTCAAAATCATTCAAAACACATTGAAGTTGATCTGTTGCTATGGCAACAGTGTTTAAAATATCAAAAATATTTTTACAGGTCTACATTCGCCATGTTTTGACATTATTCTAATGAAGTTTGTAGCAAATCAGATAAAAATAAGAGGGATCTTAAAGCATTTTTAAAGTGACACACTTCCTGCTGCTGGTTGGTGGCGCTATAACTTAGACTCACAATAGTCACTTCCATGTGATGTTTCATCAAAATCAATCAATGTATGCAGAGGTTATAACACACTTCATGTTACTCTTATCTTGCTATAAATTTGTTGCCTCGACACAGCCAAACTGTTTGAGATATCAAAAGTCCGCTCGAAATTTAGCATCCTCAATGTCTTCATGCTGACCGAGTTTGGTGGTGATCGGATGAATCGGCTAGGAGGAGTATATCAAATTCCAGAGCATGCGTTTTTCAAATAACCCATAATAGCTGACTTCCTGTTGAGCTGGTGTATAACATAGAGCACGAAAGTTGTTAGGCCTGATGAGGTCTATATGTGTACAGAGTTTCATACTAATCCAAGCATTTTTTATATATCGATGAAGTTTTCGGACCCCATTTAAGGGGCCGCTGTTGAGCACCTGAGTTTTTGAGCATGTTAAGGCCCCCAAAAAGCCCTGGATGTTGTATTATGTTTTATATATAGCCTATATACAAACAATCATCTTGGGAGCAGCTTCAGTCTAATTTTTAATAATATTATTTTCTTCAGGGACAGATAAGGCACAGCATACAGGAAATGGCCCTTTTAAATCAGTAGCTATTATGTATTGCATATGTGGTAATGTCAGAAGTGTTTGACTGAAACACAAAGTTAAATCTAAAACCTGTGAATGTTAATATTGTCTGTATAATAAGGCAGATTAGAAAATGGTTCATTACACACATACACTCCATAGCCGATTTCTTGTACAGAATATTTGTGTGCAATTTAAGGTCCCTGCATAGTCGTATGCAAAAGACACGACAATAATCATTTTTGTTCACCAGTGTTAATTTTGACAGGAAATCTCGATTTATTTTTAGTGGTCTTTTGACTAAAATGTCATTCAATTTTAGTCATATTTTAGTCATCTGAATTGTTTTAGTTTTAATCTAATTTTAGTCTACTAAATATTATACGATTTTAGTAAACTAATTTAGTCAACTAAAATCCCCTTCTCATAAAGAAACAAGAACATGGTCTTTTCAATTAATGATATATGCATTCTTTATAATAACTCTCATACAACATTTTAAATTCTTTCAAGCATACATATTTAATTTTACATGGTTATAAATTAAATATAGAATAATCCTTATTAAATCTATTAAAGTGAATGATTGAGAGTGATTTTCTCTTTTTATTTTGTTGTTTGATAAACATTAATGATGAACAGCAGCATGGTTTATTAAGCTGTTGTCACTTTAAAGGGATAGTTCACCCAAAAATGAATATTTGATGTTTATCTGCTTACCCCCAGGGCATCAAAGATGTAGGTGACTTTGTTTCTTCAGTAGAACACAAATGATGATTTTTAGCTCCAACCGTTGAGGTCTGTCAGTCGTATAATGCATGTCAATGGGAACACCATCTATAAGTGTAAAAAAAACATGTACAGACAAATCCAAATTAAACCCTGTGGCTCGTGATGACACATTGATGTCCTAAGACACAAAACAATCGGTTTGTTCGAGAAACCGAACAGTATTTATATCATTTTTTACCCCTAATACACCACTATGTCCAACTGCCTTGAGCGCACACACGGCATCCGGTGCGTGAGGTGTGTACGCGCTCTGGCATAGTTTCGAATAAATCTCTCAAAGATTTTTTTTTTACCATTGCCATGCATTATACGACTGACAGACTGCAAAGGTTTGAGTTAAAAATCATAATTTCTGTTCTACTGAAGAAACAAAGTCACCTACATCTTGGATGCCCTGGGGGTAAGCAGATAAACATCAAATTTTCATTTTTGGGTGAACTATCCCTTTAAGGCTGAATGCACGAATCCAATACACTGACACATCCTATATTCTCCTTACTGTTTACATTCACTTAAGACACAACCAACTGTGTTTATGTCAATAATCACCAAAACTAACATTTTGACAGTTTTGTGTGCATTTGTCTGTTCAGGTGCTAAAAGACATGAAAGAGCGCTCAATTCAGTACTCTGGCCCTGTCTGAGAGGTGGCTTTCTGTGTGCACACAGAAAACCGGACTGAATTAAGCTGTCTTTAGCGTTGTCACACTTTTTCAGATTTATCCATATGTCTGCTCTTCTCTTTCTCCCAGATGTTTATATTTTTGACCATTTTATGAAACGGTGCATTCCAATCAACCAATCAGATTTGAGGGACAAGTTTGCCATTTAGGTCAAGTTTAGGCTTACAACCTGGGTTAGGTGCTTCCACAACAGTGTTATTCAATTATCATTTTCCTCTGATTTTAGGTATAAGTTATGGGTAAGTTTAGGGGTTGGGAAAAGGTTAGGACTAAATTTTCGGATCGGAATGTTGCTCCAGGATCAACAAAATGTGTTGATCCAGGAACATGTCTTACTTGGACTAAAAACCCACGGACTAAAAAAATCTCTTCCCAAATCGCCCCATCATCCCCCCCCCCCCAAACTTTTCGTCTAGTTTTTATTCATTGATGAAAATGTCAATAGATTTTTGTCATTCAAAACTGCTTTTTATTTATAGTTATATATAGTTATTTTCGTCAATGAACGAATGTTAAGGAAAATTATGATAAAAATTATTTTTACGAATTTAATATGTGATGTTCTCTAAGATTATGAATTAATCTATGAGAACAAAATTGTTCTTTGTTGCATGTATTAAATGTGTCTTTGTATTATTTACACAGATGATGGACAGAACTATGACGATCTGTATGATTATCCCAAAGGTCAGTAAAAAATTAAGGGTATCACTCATGATTTTTATCTGCTGCTTAACTAATTTCAGATTTTTCCATGAAATCAAAGCAAATTCTGCACAGCTGTTGGAAAATTGTTTCTCTGTGTGTTTTGATGGAATTCAGAAACATCTTGTAGTGTAATAAAGACAGACTCCAGTGCATCATTCATTTGTTAAATTATATTTTTGCTGATGTACGCGTGATGATGACCTATGGGTTCATCATCACACGGATTTGAAAATACAAAATTAATGTGTTATGTGTATGCCAGGTTAAAGAGATGCGTTTTTAGTCTTTAAACTGACAAGAGTGTGTCTGCTTCCCGAACAATGCTAGGAAAATTGCTCCAGAGTTTAGGTGCCAAATAGAAGGACCTACCGCCTGCGGTTGATTTTGATATTCTAGGTATTATCAGCTGACCTGAATTCTGAGATCGCAATAGACGTGAAGGACTATAAGGCTTTAAGAGCTCGCTCAGGTACTGGGGATCTAAATCATTGAATCATTTAGTGCTTTGTAAGTAATTAGCAAGATTTTAAAATCTATACGATGTTTAACAGGAAGCCAATGCAGTGTTGACAGAACTGGGCTAATATGGTCATACTTCCTAGTTCTAGTAAGAACTCTAGCTGCTGCATTTTGTACGAGCTGTAGTTTATTTAACAAGCGAGCAGAACAACCACCCAGTAGAGCATTACAATAATCTAGCCTTGAGGTCATGAACGCATGAACTAACTGTTCTCTATTTGTCATTGAGAGCATATGTCATAGTTGAGATATGTTTTTTAAGATGGATGAATGCAGTTTTACAGATGCTAGAAACATGGCCTTCAAATGAAAGATTGGTATCAAAGAGCACACCCAGGTTACTAACTGACGACGAAGACTCAATAGAGCAGCCATCAAGTGTTAGACAGTATTCTAGATTATTACGTGAAGAAGTTTTTGGTCCAAAATTTAGAATCTCTGAGTAAAAGAGCTGAGTATCATCAGCGGAACAGTGAAAACCAATGCCATGCTTCCTAATGATATCTCCCAAGGGTGGCATCCTAGTACTGAGCCTTGCGGTACTCCATATTGAACTTCTGGTCGATATGAAATCTCTTTGTTTACTACTACAAACTGATAATGGTCAGATAAGTATGATTTGAACCATGACAGTGCAATTCCACTAATGCCAACATAATTTTCGAGTCTATTTAAAAGAATATTGTGATCAATAGTGTCAAATGCAGCACTAAGATCCAGTAAAACTAATAGAGAGATACAACCACGATCTGAAGATAAGAGCAAATCATTAGTAACTCTAATGAGAGCAGTCTTAGTACTATGGTAAGGTCTAAATTCTGACTGAAAATCCTCACAGATACTTTTTCTTTCTAAAAAGTAATATAGTGGTGATGATACTGCCTTTGCTAGTATTTTTGACAGAATCAGATCAAGTGATATTTGCGATCGGCCTGTAATTGACTAATTCTCTAGGATCAAGTTGTAGTTTTTTAATATGAGGTTTAATAATAGCCAGCTTAAAAGTTTGCGGTACGTATCCTAGTGATAAAGATGAATTAACGATATTAAGAAGAGGGTCTATGACCTCTGGAAGCATCTCTTTCAATAGCTTAGTCGGTATAGAGTCTAACATGCATGTTGTTGATTTTGATGATTTAACAAGTTTAGACAATTCTTCCTCTCCTAAAGCAGTAAATGAATTGAATTTTTCCTCAGGGACACTACAATGCACTGTCTGATGTGATACTGTAGTAGACGGTTACATGGTTATAATTTTCTCTCTAATATTGTCAATCTTGCAAGTAAAGAAGTTAATAAAGTCATTACTGCTGTGCTCTTTGGAAACATCAGAAGTTGAAGCTTTGTTTCTTGTTAATTTAGCCACTGTATCAAATAAATACCTAGGGTTATTTTTTTCTAAAAGTTTTGAAATATCTAGCAGTTTGTAAGGCCTTTCTGTACTCAATCATTCCCTCCACAAAATGCGAAAAACTTCTAGTTTTGTTTTCTTCCAGCTGCGCTCCATTTTTCTGGGCCCGATGTGAGTAGTGGTTCAACCTTAATATTATAAAGTGACAAGAATATATTTGGTGCGGCAAAAAAACAAAATAAAGACTTGTTTAGTGATTTCAAAACACTGCTTCAGGAAGCTTCGGAGCATAATGAATCAGTGTATCGAATCATGATTCAGATCGCGTGTCAAACCGCCAAACTGCTGAAATCAAATGACTTTGGCGCTCCAAACAGCTGATTCGACACGCTGATTCATAATGCTATGAAGCTTCCTGAAGCAGTGTTTTGAAATCGGTATCACTAAATAAGACGTTATTTATTTTTATTACCAAAAATATTCTTGTTGCTTTATAATAATATTGAATTGTACTCACATGAACTGATTTAAATATGTTTTTAGTACCTTTATGGATCTTGAGAGAGGAATGGCATTGCTGGCATTCATTTTTTGGTGAACTAACTCTTTAAGAATGTTTTTGAAGAGAGCAGTCTTAGGCCTACATAAAATTGATTCACTGACAATTCACTGATGAACAAAGTAAGGTTGTGTAGGCTGGAATATCTCCTATGGTGAGAATGACATTTAAATTGTTTTTCATCTTCAGCTTCTGCCGATGTGAATGTGATGGGGCAAAGGTTGATGTTCGTCGGTTTTGGACTGGCAGCTCTCTTGATTCTCTTTGCTACTGCAGCTGCAGTGAAAGCTTACTGTTCTTACAAAGCAAAGCAAAGAGCTTACACTACAGACCACATTCAGACATCGGAGACTGATTGCATTAACCTGGGAGAACACCAATGAAACTGATTTAAATCTTTATTAAGAAAGCTGACAAATAAATTGTTTATTTTTTGCTACGAAAAATCATCACTGTTACTATTGTTCATACTTGGTAGTGTTAGATATTTGATTAAACCCATAATAATATAAAACTTCCACACCATTTGTGCTAAGGACATGAATGATACCTCATATCATGCAGCTTGAGGAGGAGAGTGTGGAACAATAAAGTGGGAAATGTGCATAAAATGGCAAAGACTTACATTAAAGGACTCATCCATCTAAAAGAACAGATAATCATACTTTCATATGTGGAATTACTCAACTGAATGTTTCAACATATTGTGATAACATTAAATGCAGAAGTGATTCTTTATTTAGGACTTTTTTTCTCTCCCCATTTCATGCTATATTTCACAAGACAAATCAGTGGCAAACAGAAGTTACACTGAGTCAGTCACACTTCAGACACTTTGTGGCATCTTCATTTTTGGTTGCTTCCTCTTGGTTACATCACTGATCTCATGACACAAAATTTTATATCAGCTCCATACTCACTGTCTTCTCCCCACAAGCTCTTTAAATGCCTGTATGAATCACATCAAAATTACCAGTATTCTCAAGGGAAACAGAACAAAAATGTATTACTAATTGATTCCAAAAATCATACTACTGTATTTCTCATTCTGATTTGTCTGTTGACATCATTGGCATTCTGATCAGACCCTGTTCTACAGTTCGTAACTGCTCTCATATCTCTAAAATGTTTGACTAGACTGTGCCAAATCCTCAAAATTAAACATGCTGAGACACTGGATGCTGTTCAAAACAAAAAAACCCTTCCGATCACTAAGGTCATCTGACTCAGGTTTACTGATTGTGCACCATTAGATTGTGAAACCTAATATCACTGCTATAACATTGTGAAAACTCTCACAATCTCTGTGTGACCTCACCACCACTAATTCATCTCTTTTCAAACTGTGATGCTCTCATTGCTTGTCTCCTGTTGTGTTTGGGCTTCTGTTTTCTGCTCCCCCTGATGTTTGTCTCATGTTTCTGGATGTGGACAATGACCTTGAGTTTGTAATATGGCATTATATTAAATAAATGTATAAGTATTATTTCCTGAAATGCCACTTGTCCAGAATGAACTGTTGTGTAACTGTGCATCCAGTAAATATGATATGAATACTGAAGTGGTCGCATTTTTTAACTGGGTACTGACTGATCAGTATCAATGCAGCCTAAGTAATTATATAAAAGTGTAAAAGCATTTGTATACCTAAATGAAAATGCAGATGAGATCATTTTAACTGAACTATCATTTAAAAAAGCATTATGGCAGTCATTTCAAAGTGGCACACTTCCTGCTGCCAACAGGTGGCGCTTTAACCATAATTGAATATTGCCATGTAGATGCGTTCAGGTCAGGACTATTATCAATAGACTTTGCTGCGGCCGCTACGGACACACCCTTGAGTGAAAACTAGATCTTGGCAATTTAACATCACAAAGCCCTTTAGATTAGACTGACCAAATATGACCTTGATCTGATTAAAGCTCTAGAAGGAGTTTGTTAAAATACAACGTCTGAAAATGGCAAAAATTTTCCAAAGTTAATTCAAAATATCTGACTTCCTGTTGTTTTTCAGATTTTGCTCCAAAGACTCCAGACTTTTTTGTAGGTATGGGACTGTTTGATGTGTGTACTGAATTTCATACTGTTATGCCCAACGTAGCATCAGGGGCAATTCGTTGAAATTTTGTAGGTGGTGTTATCAAGCCATTTTGCCACACCTAATTCTGAAACACATATCAGACGTAAATTTTCACCACTTCTGACGCGTTTGCAAAAGTTTTATGGGTTTTCAAGCATGTTTAGGCCCTCAAAAATGTGACTCATTTCGGAGAAGAAGGAAGAAGAATTGGCCGAGCAATTACAATAGGGTCCTCACACCATCGGTGCTTGGGCCCTAAATATAGCTGAAAGCAGCGACGATGGGCCCAAGCCCGGTGGCTTCAGGGCAACTGTGGATGGCAGGCAATAGGCATTTAAAATGGGTAAACATAAAAGGACTATGTCAAAGTTATTTGAATACACCACATTTACTGCAGCAGCTGGTGACTATATGATCCCAAACCACAACAGCCACATCCATGAGATTATTTAAATTGCGATGAATTTCATGTCAAAGAATGTCACAGGTCAATTCCAAATAAGTGCAGAATATCTTCTTTATCTTCTATTTTTCTCAGACAACCTCTATAAAAATTCCAGAACAAATTATATAATATAATTTGCTCAAACTCCACAGTTCTCTGAGAAATCTAATCCATTCTTAATACTAATGTCTGTGATTGCTGATGTTGTATTATTCTAACACTTCTCTTCATGTGTTTTTTGACCTTCCTGAACTATCGTTTGTTCACAAATGTTATGCACCAAAAGCATGCTTTCATTTCATTTCAATATGTGTGGTATACGACTAAAAAAATAAAATAAAATTAATGAATAGAGCCAAATCACAGAACCTGCGAAGACGATTTTGATATCAGTCTCAGGTAAGAGTAAGATATGTGTTTAGATTTTTCTGCTCACTTATGCAAGTTTATTTTAAACAGCCACTTTTATAAAAATCAAGTGAAATTTACAAAAAGGTGATTGTTAATCAATTTGAATTATATCAATAAATAATTCATTTAAAGACACGGGTTGTACATGATGTTTGCAAACACAGCACATGATGTTCTATAACACCCATGTCTAGAAAACACACAAACTCCTCTGTAAAAACAAAACAAGACAAAGATTTAAGTCTCGTATATGAATCAGAACATGAAATCACAGGTGTTGGTAATAATAATTGTAACTCAAATGACATTTGAAAAGTAGTCCTGTCCAAATAGTGATAAAATGACATGGTTCATGGTATACAATAATAATAAAAAAAAAAATAATAAAAAAAATATATATATATATATAATATAATATAATATATATATATAATTAATTAATTGAGTTAAATCACAGAACCTGCAAAGATGATTTTAATATCAGTGTCAGGTAATAGTAAGGCACATAGATTTTTCTGCTCACTTGTGCAAGTTTATTGTAAAAAAAAAAAAAAAAAACCTGGACATTTTGATTTTTTTACAAAACATGCAGAAATAAAATTTTCATAACTTAAGGAACATTAGCAAAACTATCCTAGAACATATTTTTGTTAGCTGGGTGAGCAATTAAATGGTAAATTCTGATTTGTAACTTGCTTTATTACAGTTTTTTACAGACGCTAGGACACATTTCTCAATACTTAGGTCACTTTTGCAAAACTCTTCACACAGTTCTCCTAACCAACTTTCATCTTGGCAAAGCAGTTCATTTCACATTCAAAATGCACTACAACTACCAAAACACTTTATTCAGGTCTCAAATCAACTCATTCTTCCAGAACATTAGCAAAGGTTGACAGCCGACAAACACACTTTGTCACCCACAAAACAATGACCTAAAAAACACTAACAACATGTAACATTATACAGTGTTTTCTTGTGTAAAACAAGGACACATTTCTGTTTATAATTCACTGCAATATATGTTACTGGAATGAATCAGACATGATGCAGAATTCGTCAATATTTTATGTCTTTTATTTATTTTTATAATTTTTTATAATTCCAAAATACAAGAATTTGTATACACACCATCCAATGATACAGATACAATTCAATTGTTTTTATAGCATTTAATTTTAAGATTTAAAATATATTTCATTAAAATATTACTGTAGGAATGTAGCAAATTGCTGTCTTATTCAGTTTTGTATTATGTTATTGTTTTGAACATAAGTTTAACAGTTTTGAAAACAGTATGTAAGCATGTGCAAAATGGCCTGTACGTACAAAGAGTTTTTGCAGTTGTTGTGTCTGAGTGAGAAAAGAATTGATGAAATTTGAGAGATGTAGTCACTGAATGCATTTTGTGCCAAAACAATAATAATTGATCCTCAGTTTAGCCCACATAGACTTCTGTTGTGCTCACTGTGTGAAGAGTTTTGCAAAAGTGACCTAAGTATTGAGAAATGTGTCCTAGCGTCTGTAAAAAACTGTAAACACTCACGGGATAAAATCTTAATAACTGTGGATAATGTTGAAGGAAAAGCTAAGGCTTCATATGAGGAGATTCAAGGATCACAAACACCAACTCTAAAGATAATGGACCAGGAAGTGAAGGCGAGCTGGTAAGTGATCAAAAGATACAAGCACAGCTGATTTTTTTTATTTTTTATTTTATTATATATCTGTTTTAATCTATGAATGTATCTGTAGGGAGGATGTCACGGACTACACTCTTCCTTCAACTCCAGTTATCAGATATTTGCTTGTCCCGTTCCAGGCTGTGATGCAGGGAGACATTTCTGATTTCACTGTCACTCAGCTGTAGAGTTCAAAGTGGACAAATTATAAACTGGGATAGAGCATGTTTCTGTGTAAAACACTTGCTGCCGTTTGTTTTAAGTATTAAAGTATTTTAAGTATATTTTATTGTAACCCTGTGAATTTTTGTGGCCGTGGCCACCCCTTTGGCCACCCCGTTCACAACTGCTGTTTCTGTCTATTTTTGTTTTTTTTTTGATGACAAGAATTGCGTTTATTTAAACGCTGAACCGTCTCTTTAAGACCACAAAAAAAAAAACAAAAAAAAAAACGGGAGACTTTTCAGAAGCGCACTCTTAACTTCGCCTCAGTGCCAGGCGCAAATCTATGGAAGCCCGTTTCCGCCACTGAAAAAAAAAAAAACTCCACCTAAAAAAAAAAAAAAAAAAAAAAAAAGCCACTAAAAAAAAAAAGATTAATTGCGACTTTTTATCTCAGAATTCTGACTTTATATCACGCAATTGCGACTTTATATCTCAGAATTCTGATTTTATATCACGCAATTGCGAGTTTATATCTCAGAATTCTGACTTTATAACTCACAATTGCAACTTTATATCTCAGAATTCTGACTTTAAAACTCGCAATTACGACTTTATATCTCAGAATTCTGACTTTATATCACGCAATTGCGACTTTATATCTCAGAATTCTGACTTTATAACTCGCAATTGCGACTTTATATCTCAGAATTCTGACTTTATATCACGCAATTGCGACTTTATATCTCAGAATTCTGACTTTATGTCACGCAATTGCGACTTTATATCTCAGAATTCTGACTTTATAACTCGCAATTGCGACTTTATATCTCAGAATTCTGACTTTATAACTCGCAATTACGACTTTATATCTCAGAATTCTGACTTTATAACTCGCAATTGCGACTTTATATCTCAGAATTCTGACTTTATAACTCGCAATTGCGACTTTATATCTCAGAATTCTGACTTTATAACTCGTAATTGCGACTTTATATCTCAGAATTCTGACTTTATAACTCGCAATTGCGACTTTATATCTCAGAATTCTGACTTTATATCACGCAATTGCGACTTTATATCTCAGAATTCTGACTTTATAACTCGCAATTGCGACTTTATATCTCAGAATTCTGACTTTATAACTCGCAATTCTGAGATAAAAAGTCGCAATTAATCTTTTTTTTTGTGGCTTTTTTTTTTTTAGGTGGAGTTTTTTTTTTTTTTAGTGGCGGAAACGGGCTTCCATATTCTATTTAATGTATAATAATAGCAAAGCAGTAATCCTGATGGTCAGTCGCAATAAAAAGGAAACGCAAGCAAAGTAAGAACTGTGAGAAATAACGTTTCACAGTAGTGAGAAAAAGTCAGAATTCTGAGATATAAAGTCGCAATTGCGAGAAATAAAGTCAGAATTCTGACTTTATATCACGCAATTGCGACTTTATATCTCAGAATTCTGACTTTATAACTCGCAATTGCGACTTTATATCTCAGAATTCTGACTTTATAACTCGCAATTCTGAGATAAAAAGTCGCAATTAATCTTTTTTTTTGTGGCTTTTTTTTTTAAGGTGGAGTTTGTTTTTTTTTTTTAGTGGCGGAAACGGGCTTCCATATTCTATTTAATGTATAATAATAGCAAAGCAGTAATCCTGATGGTCAGTCGCAATGAAAGGAAACGCAAGCAAAGTAAGAACTGTGAGAAATAACGTTTCACAGTAGTGAGAAAAAGTCAGAATTCTGAGATATAAAGTCGCAATTGCGAGAAATAAAGTCAGAATTCTGACTTTATATCACGCAATTGCGACTTTATATCTCAGAATTCTGACTTTATAACTCGCAATTGCGACTTTATATCTCAGAATTCTGACTTTATATCACGCAGTTGCGACTTTATATCTCAGAATTCTGACTTTATAACTCGCAATTCTGAGATAAAAAATCGCAATTAATCTTTTTTTTTTTTTGTGGCTTTTTTTTTTTTTAGGTGGAGTTTTTTTTTTTTTAGTGGCGGAAACGGGCTTCCATATTCTATTTAATGTATAATAATAGCAAAGCAGTAATCCTGATGGTCAGTCGCAATGAAAGGAAACGCAAGCAAAGTAAGAACTGTGAGAAATAACGTTTCACAGTAGTGAGAAAAAGTCAGAATTCTGAGATATAAAGTCGCAATTGCGAGAAATAAAGTCAGAATTCTGACTTTATATCACGCAATTGTGACTTTATATCTCAGAATTCTGACTTTATAACTCGCAATTGCGACTTTATATCTCAGAATTCTGACTTTATAACTCGCAATTGCGACTTTATATCTCAGAATTCTGACTTTATATCACGCAATTGCAACTTTATATCTCAGAATTCTGACTTTATAACTCGCAATTGCGACTTTATATCTCAGAATTCTGACTTTATATCACGCAATTGCGACTTTTTATCTCAGAATTCTGACTTTATAACTCGCAATTTGCGACTTTATATCTCAGAATTCTGACTTTATAACGCGCAATTCTGCGATAAAAAGTCGCAATTAATCTTTTTTTTTTTAATGGCTTTTTTTTTTTTTTTTTTTTAGGTGGAGGTTTTTTTTTTTTTTTTTTTTTTTTTATTGGTGGAAACGGGCTTCCATAGGACCGAGACCACAATAAATAAGAATAGATAGGAATAGGCTACAATAAATGATCTATGCCGAGTGTGGTCAAAATGTCCACAAAATGAATTAAGAAATCCCTCGCAGTCTGATATTAAAGTGCCGTTCACAGAAAATGAACAACGGTGAGTTTAACAACGGTCATCGTGTGTGCGACAGCATTCAGCGGTGAGTTTAACAACGCCCCACTGCAGGTAAAGCATCATTCAGAGGTGAGTTTAACCAAAACAACGCTCAATTGCAGGTAAAACAGCATTCAATCAGAGGTGAGTTTAACAACGCTCAACGGTGCGTGTAGTAAGAAGTTTAAGCGTTTTCTGGTCACAGGGTAAGTGACTAATTAGGGTGCATGCTGGATAATGTATTTTGCGGCGCGTTCTCATCTCTCATATCCCCGACGCCTCCTCCTCCTGTCACTCGTTTCAGTTACAGCGCAGGATTGCAGGTATTGCACATAATTTTAATCATACCCGCAGGTTTGTGGAGAGCGCATTATTGTATCGCGAGAGCACATTCATGTAATGGCCGAAAACGACACGAGCTCTCAAATAAACAAGTGAACTGCCTCTCCACTGAGCTCGCGCTCTGTGTAGTGTGCAATCGCGAATCTCTCCGTGCTCTTAAATTAAACGTTGTCAAAAGTTATCAAACAATCATAATAGACTTCCATGCCTGGCTGATGAAAATGCTAGTCTCAACAAACAAAACTGGATCTTTAATTTCTTTACAATGTAGCCTAGATGTATGTTTCAGAATGGGGCATTTATATGATTTTTACATAATAAATAACCTAGTCTGTGTAACTGCATCACTATACAAACATTATAGGTCAAACCATTCTGATGCTTTTTAACTAAATAACATTATATGGCTCTTAAAAGGGTTAGTTTAACCAAAAAATGAAATTTTTGTCATTAATTACTCACCCTCATGTCATCAAACCCGTAAGACCTTCATTCATCTTCAGAACACAAATGAAGATATTTTTGATAAAATCCGCTTTCTGACCCCAGACTGCAACGCAATTGCAACTTTTGCAGGTCCAGAAAGATAGTAAAGACATTGTTAAAATAGCCCATGTGACAACAATGGGTCAACCTTAATGTTATAAAGCGACCAGAATACTTTTTGTGTGCAAAAAAACTAAAATAATGACTTTATTAAACAATTTACTCCCTCCGTGTCACTCTCTGACGGTGTTCGTGTGAGCACCACAGCGCATGTGATGCTGACGCAGAATCCGGCCAATAAAATGAGCTGACTGTGTTCACTACGTCAACAGTGTCAGAGACTGACATGGAAGAGAATAAATTGTTGAATAAAGTGGTCTTTTTTGTTTATTTTGTGCACAAAAAGTATTCCGGTCGCTTCATAACATTAGGGTTGACCCATTGTTGTCACATGACTGTTTTAACTATGTCTTTACTACCTTTCTGGGCCATAAAAAGTGGTAATAACGTTGCAGTCTATGGAGGGTCAGAAAGAGCTCAGATTTCATCAAAAAGATCTGAATTTGTGTTCTGAAGATGAACGAAGGTCTTATGAATTTGGAACAACACGAGAGTGTGTAATTAATGACAGAATTTTCATTTTTTGGGTGAACTTACCCTTCAAGATACAGGGCATATAAAAATTCAGTGTTGTTATATTTCATATCCCTCAACTGAATTGAGGTAATTTGTTTTTGTTCCTGTTTTATTACTGACTGTTTTCTTGTCTTTTTTTAAATTCAATTCAGTTTGAAATCAAGCTTTCGTGTGCTGCATGTGAGCTACTGCAACAAAGTTACCCTACTGTAAAGACACAAATACACAGAGTGAGCAAATATTTAAGTGAAATTATTGTAACGGTAATTGATCGATATTATTGGTATTTAAAATGATACTGAATATTGATCATTTGTATTGTATTGAAGTTAGAAATTCCAGTATTGTGAGCACTAATTCATGCACTTCATGAATAAGGTGAAAGTGCTTTGTTAAAAAGTAGCTACTTTCTACTGATTGATTGAATATTGTTTGGCAATTCATTAAATATCGCCGGCTAAAAAGTAACTAGTAATTTTAGTACTTTGAGTAGTTTTTGAGAAGAGTAATTTGTACTTTTACTCGAGTACTTTTTTGACACCAGTACTTTTACTTGTAATTGAGTATTATTTCAGCAATGTAACAGTACTTGTACTTGAGTACAAATTTTTAGTACTCTTTCCACCACTGTATATATATATATATATATATATATATATATATATATATATATATATATATATATATATATATATAAATTACTTGCTGCACCAAATGTGCAGTAGGCTAGCAAAGTTAGCTAATTAAATTCAAGTTAATTTTTTTCGCATATAATCATGAAGGTGCAATCATGGGGAATACAAGATTTTCAGTACTGATGTGTTTCCAGTTACCTATTTTACATACTCAAACTGCCACTTTAGCCAACATTATAAATGGTCCGGTAAAAAACAGGGTTGCCAGATTAGTTTGTTTTCCAGCCCAGTAATTGTTTAAAATCCACAAATAATCTGACAATAAACGCCTAAATATTATCTATAATAAACAGTAGAAACAAATTCATAACAACAACATTATTGTGTATCAGCACAATTTCTCACTATGAAATAAAACCATGTGTATAATTAATGTAATAATAAATTATGTTGTCATAAGTTATTAATTGATTCATGTACTTTTTACAGTGAGTTGTGCTGTGGTTTTGTTTGGAACTATTTTTGTTGGCGAAATAGAGAAAAACTTACATTATTAACAATTTTTGTGTAAAATGTATTTAACAGTATTAACTTTTTGCTTATTCAACTGTATAAAATCAATTTTACATACACTCAAGCCCAATCTGGCAACACATGTGAAGAGAATGCTGATGTAAAATGTTCAATTCTGTTCTTTTGTTTGTCTGTTTGTTTTTTTCTTTTTCATCATTAGGTCCCTCAAATTTGCCAGCAAAAATTATCTTTATTCTAACACTCCACCACATACACATACACACACACACACACACACACACACACACACACAAACAGGCGCACCTATCTTAGTGGGGTCTCTCTAATGGTTTTTATACTGTACAAACCGTACTTCCTATCCTCCTACCCTACCCCTATCCCTAAACCTAACCATCACAGGAAACATTCTGCATTTTTACATTTTCAAAAAAACATCTTTTAGTATGTTTATTAATCCATTTTCCTCGTGGGGACCGCTGGCTGGACCCCACATGGGGACTGCTGGCTGGACCCCACAACGTAGGTGATCTCAGCTTTTTATTACATTGTGGGGCCATTTGGTCCCCACGATGTAATATAAGCAAGAACACACACACACACACACACACACACAAACAAATAAATAACAAAGGCACTTTTAAGAGCCACGTCCATCTTGTTAACCTGTACCCATCACCTGTATTCTCTTCAGCTCTCTCTCTCTGTCTCTCCTCTCTGTCTCTCTTTGTCCCCCCCCTCCCTGTTTTATTTGTCCATCTCTTTGTTGTGAGTCTTTCTGTCTGTTTGTTTTTCTGCCCATCACTATGTCCATGAGTGATTCAGAAATCCAAGAAAATCTAATGGTCTTGGATAACTTGGTTGATCATCAAGAACTGAAGGATGAGCTCCAATGTCTTGATGACTTTCTTGGTGAGCTGCAAGAAGAGGAGGCGGCAGCAGCACCAGCAAAGACGCCTGAGCCAAGGCAACCAAGGGTGCACTGGAGAAAAAGAGATGTGCATGGAAATATTGTCTATGCAAGGCCAAGATCAAGCAGGCATCAGTCAAAAAAGGGTCAGTAGAGATATTTTGAGAAATCACATTGTTTAGGCACTTAATATTGTAATAAAGGAATTAAGGAAATGAAGGAATACATGTTTAGTTGATATGTCAGGGAAACTATCAAACCAGAACCAGTCATTTGATTTTTGACATAAAAAGTAGATTTATTAAAGATGTCACTAGTCTTAAGTGAAAGTGAAAAATTAAGTGAAAGAGGCACATTAATGTTACTATTAAATATTTTTGTAAAGTAGCATGAACTACAAAATTAGCACATAAAAAAATGTTTATTTGTGGGCTGTTATGACATTTTAGGAAATCTTGTCAATATTATGGTTATGCAGTAAAATGTGCCTGCCTGGTTACCATCATAGTAAATCACTTGCAAGGTGTTGGTCTTGTGAAGGCTGTTTTTGAAACGACGCGTTCTTCTGAGTGTGTTGTCAATGGCCAGCCAGCTTGTTTTATTTTAATCTGCTTCTATATAAGCATTCCTATATGCTTATTAGACATCTATAAGACACCTTATAGGCAGCTAAACGAGAGTAATTGGACTGTCCACATTAGGGTTTGGGAAATAAAAAAACTCTCTAGTTCACCCAGAATTAAAAATTTTGTCGTCATTTATTCACCCTCAAATTGTTCCAAACCTGTATTCATTTATTTGTTCTGCTGAACACAATGGAAGATATTTTGATGAATATGGGTTACCAAAACAGTTGTGGGACACTGCTGACTTCCTTAGTATGGAGAAATAAATATTATGAAAGTCAGTGGGGTCCACCAACTGTTTGGTTACAAACATTCTTCAAAATATCTTCCTTTGTGTTCAGCAGACCAAAGAAATTACAGTTTTTTACAGACGCTAGGACACATTTTTCAATACTTAGGTCACTTTTGCAAAACTCTTCACACAGTGAGCGCAACAGAAGTCTATGTGGGCTAAACTGAGCATCAATTATCATTGCTTTGGCACAAAATGCATTCAGTGACTACATCTCTCAAATTTCATGAATTCTTTTCTCACTCAGACACAACAACTGCCAAAACTCTTTGTACGTACAGGCCAATTTGCACATGCTTACATACTGTTTTCAAAACTGTTAAACTTATGTTCAAAACAATAACATAATACAAAACTGAATAAGACAGCAATTTGCTACATTTCTACAGTTATATTGTAATGAAATATATGCTGAATCTAAAAAAATCAAATACTATCAAAGCAATTAGATGAAACTGAACACCTACACAAGCATTCGTTTTTCAATTTCATTATCATCCATTCAAAGAGGAAAACTTCTGAATAATTTTGTACTGTTATGTAAACAAGGTTCATGTAACAAACTGCAGTGAATTATAAACAATAGACAGTGTTATTCTTGTTTTTTAAGAAATTTTACAAAAGAAAACATTGTATAATGATACCTAATGTCAGTGTTTTCTAGGTCAGTATTTTATGACTGATAAAGTGTGTTTGCTGGGTGAAAACCTTTGCTAATGTTCTGGAAGAATGAGTTGATTTGAGACATGAATGAAGTGTTTTGGTAGATTTAGTGCATTTTGAATGTGAAATTAACTGCTGTTCCAAGATGAAAGTTGGTTAGGAGAACTGTGTGAAGAGTTTTGAAAAAGTTGCCTAAGTATTGAGAAATGTGTCCTAACGATTGTAAAAAAACTGTAATACAGGTTTGGAACTCTTTAAGGTTGAGTAAATGATGACAGAATTTAAATTTTTGGGTGAACTATCCTTTTAAACAGTGAGCTTGTGCCATTTCAGGCTGGTAATTTCAGTTGTAAATTTGAATGATATATGTAAATGTTGATTTGTGTTGTTTTAATCCTCTACAGCTGATCACATTCAGAACATTGATCCTCCCTTCAATGCTCCTGAGGTGGCCTTCGCTCCAGAGACTGTTGGTTTGTACTTCATTGTACACCATTTTCATTGTTTCCATTTATATCTGACAGTGGGTTAGAATGTAAATAAATGTTTGTATTTTAAAATTTGCTATTGTTTCTAAAAACTCCATACTATTTTAACAGAGTGTTTTCTACAAGATCTCCAGCACTCACTGAGCGATTCCTCCGGTGATGAGGCATCACCTCTTGGAACCCCAAGAGATCGTCTTCTGGCATCCTCGAACTGGAGCATACGTCAGAGTCTCTTTTCAGAGAGGTGGAGGGCAGAGAGACCCCGTCTGGTAAACACGGCTGCAGCAAAAGAAAGTGTGGCAAGACACATCTGCCAACTGTGTAGGAGCAGTCCAGCAGTTATCCGGTGTTGTGACTGTTGACCACGCCCCTTCTTCTGTGCTGAATGTGACATCAGCATGCACACCAGACATGTCCTCCACAATAGAGATGCCATGACTGCTGGATTCTTCCAGCCATTGCCTCCAACAACTGTTGTGGTGGATAAGGCTCTTTCCCAATGTGGTAAGTTTTGGCTTGTGTTTGTACAACATATCCCATTTTCAGAATAGTTAAGCTCATAAGTTTTATTATTTAAATGATCCCTTTTTTCTCTTTTTGTTTGATCTTGAATTTATGTAGATGCTCTGTGTCAGTCGGCTTTTTGAGCATATCTTGTGTTCTTTTTCAGCAATGTGCTTCAATAACATTGATCCATTACAATCTTATATTACTCAGTCAATACAAATAATGTGTTATTCACATGTACTGTATGATCTTTTTCAGTGCGGCTTGTACCTGTGGAAATGCCTGAAAAAATCTGTGGTTGTTCACCAGAGTCATTGAGGGTCAGTCTAGGAAAGACTGTTGCTGTGGTCACAATGAATGGTAAGAATGTGAAGAACTTTATTTTGTCCTGTTTGAGAAGCATGTTATGAAGTATACAAAGTAATGTATAAATTGTATTAAGAACCCAAACCCTGATTGACCCAGCAAAGAATTGCATTACAGTGGATGTGTTTTTGATTTTTCCAGGACGATATGATCTAAGCATGCCCAAGTTATTTTGTGAGGCATGCCAAGCCACTTGAACTGCTGCAGTGGCCGACTTAAACAGCAGTGACTACTGGCTGGCAACCCTTCAGTTTGCCACAATGTATACTACCGATATATTTTTTTATATTTTTTGAATTTATTAATCCTGCAGTATTGTTAATGTATTTGAATTGTGGGCTGAAAACCTGTTTGATGCTAATGTATTTGTTGTATATTATTACTGTCACGGTTCACTAATCCGCTGTCTCATGTTGTCTGTGTGTAGGTTTTGGGGTGTGTCACTTGATTGTTCAGCTGTGGATCATTACACCTGCCTATATAACGCCTTGTCTTTCGTCTCATGTTTGTCAGATCGTTTGTTGGAGTCCTGGTGTTGTCCCGTTGTTTTCTCGTGTTTCTTGTTTCTTGTTTCTGGATTGGATTCTCGTCGCTGGTTCCCTGTTTCCTGTCTGTCTCGTTGGATTACTCGTTCTGGATTTCATTCACGGATACTCACACGGACACACGGACTCACCATTCGGATTATCATTCATCACGGACATTTCATCGCCCATCGAAGTCCCTGTGTTTACCCCTCTCCTGCTGTCTGTGTTGCTGCTGTGTGTTTTATGTATACTTACCTGGCGTGAAGCTCTATTAAAGAGATATTAACTTGCAATTGTATCCAGCCTTCTTTTTCCGTGACAATTAGCTGTTGGTTTCTTTATTTTTAATAGACTGGCAAGATCTCTGCAGACAGTTTTCAGAAGAGTTTTTTTTTAGTGGGAGGCTGTACGATTTGAGGTGGACAGTATATGCAAGGAAGAGCCCTTCATCTGCCCTGCATGCACCCCAAATATGCTCGCCGTTTCCGTAGATGGAAACCGCAAGCACTACCGTTTTAAGAATGCTGCTTGGTACTTCAAACTGTGTGTCACAGTGTTCTTACATATTATTAAGAAAACTTTATTATGCACAAAGTAATCTTAAATTATAAGTTATAGAGTTGCCAAAAGTACTGACGTATAAAAATTATTAAAAATTATAAAAATGTGACTAATGCTTTTAGCGCTGATCTCAGACATATCCAATGAGTGTGTGAACACAATGGCCAATCAGAGGTGTTTACGAATCCGCTCAACAGCGCTCAAAGCATTACATTTTTTAAATTTCAGACTGGTACTGAAGTTGGTACTTATGACAACTCTAAGAAGTTATATATTGTTCTGTACCTTTGTTATTGTTTTTTTAGATCTGAGGAACAGGCCATCTTTGAAGGCATCTTTATAGCCAAGGATGAAGATGTTACAAGATTTGTGGACCACATTCACAGCACAACAAAACATGTAAAAGTGTATATGATGATAAATAAAACTACAATATTACAGTAACCTCTTACTGAAGAGTTTGTTTAGAAGAGTCTTGTTTTCATTGACCATTATCCATATTGTAGGTCGGTGGGAGAGGTGTTTGTGGAGGCGAGTGGTCAGCAGCCAGAGAGACCTCCCAAAGATCTGCCAGCAAGGTAGACGAAGAGGGATTGGAGCTTGCGGTTTGTCGGCACAGAGTGCTGCTCTGTGATCTAAATATGTACAGGGGTGAGATTTTTGCCTATCCCCTGTACCTTCAAGAAAAGCTGGCCAGTAGGCAAGTCACTTTTTTATTTGTATGGACGTGACCTGCAAATATTGGCCCTACCTGCAAAGAGTTGCAAAAAGCTGCCCAGAGCTCCAGCACCTCCTGAACATGAGGCCATTCCTTTCGGTATTTCATGCCAAAACACATGATTTTAAATGCGAGGTAAGAAAATGTTACTATGTGACAGAACCACATTATCTTAAACTGAACATCTGCAAACATCTGGTTCTTTGTTTATTTATGTTTTCTTACTCAGGTGAAATGGAGTGGGGCATATCAGGACGGGGCTGGACTAACAATAGGGGAGGAGGTGGAACAGTGCAACGCCTTCCTCTCTAGGATTGCAGTGACGACAAAACATATGTCATATGGTAACATCATATTTTCTGTGTTTGCAGGACGCACAGACATGCTGAGTCTCATGGCCATGCGCTGGAATCAGCAAAAGTTCAGAAATTTGGCTGTAGTGGCCGTTTGTCAAACAAAAAAAAAAACATGAAACTCAAATCAAACTTTCAAACGACAACTTCTAGCATCCTGGGCAGGTAATGTACGCAGGCAAGCAATGAATCTACTTCCAAACTGGATTCAGGATTTTGTGGCTGGTTTATTTGTTCCAACTGAGCAAACAATACAGCATTTCTCACGCTGGTAAAAAACCATATGCCCATCACCCAGATGCCTACAGGTAACTAACTACTTCCTGCCTATATTCACCTTTGCCTGTGCCCACTACTGCCCCCAGGTGTCTAAAGCAAACATTATAATAATTAAACTAACCAAAAATAAAGACTAAACAAACAACAAAAGAATTTTACCAAAATATATTACTAATGTGAGCAAAATCATAATAGTAAACAAATTAATTAACAAAATTACCACTACTGAAAACAAACTAATGTAGCTCCAACACTCCGGCCCCTAATTGTGCTTTATCACAATTACTGAACTCTCAGAACGGAGCTACACACTATGTATTCTAACTATAACAGGCACAGATGTCTTGCTGCACCTGCAAGAAAAAGAGACAGAAAGAGAATGATAGAGACAGATGAAGAGAAAGAGAGAGTCAGTTCATGTGATCACACTGCCGCCTCCAGCAGCAGGCACAGCTTCGTCACAGGCCTCTCTAAGATGCTGGTCTTTGTTTGGAGGCGGACAGAGCGCACAACGCCATTCACATCTGATCTGGCATCCAAAACTTTCTCCATCATCCAAGATCCTCTTGAAGCTGTAGCGTCTGCCACAAGAACAACATCTCCAGGTGCAAGGTTTCTTCTTAGTGCTGTCCATTTTTGTCTCTGTTGCATCAATGGCAGATACTCAGAAATCCATCTCTTCCAGAAGAGTTCCGCCATGTACTGTATCTGCTTCCATCTTTTTCTGACATACAGATCATTTCTTTCAAACAATCCTGGTGGCATAATTGGTATACCTTTCAACAACAGAACGTGATTCGGTGTCAAAGCTTCCAGGTCATTTGGATCATCTGAGGCCCTCGTAATAGGCCTATCATTCAATATTGCTTCGACTTCACAAAAAAATGTTTGGAGTGCTTCATCATCCATGGTCTGCTGTTTAAGGACTGAGGTAAGAACACTCTTCACTGAGCGAATCAGGCGCTCCCAAACGCCACCTTGATGGGAAGCTGATGGGGTGTTAAATCTCCATTCTATGCCTTCCTGAAGAAAGGCTCTTTGAATTTTACCATGATTCAGAGCGGTCAGACTCTCCTTGAGCTCACGACTGGCTCCAACAAAGTTAGTTCCATTGTCAGACCGAAAAGTTGAAACTGGGCCTCGTCTGCAGATGAACCTTCTCACTGAATTTATACAAGAATCTGAATCCAATGTGTATGCTACTTCCAATCGTACAGCACGACTGGTCATACAGGTGAAGAGCACTCCGTATCTTTTGAGAAGACTTCTGCCTCTCTTAACTTCAATGGGCCCAAAATAATCAATGCCAACATGAGTGAAAGGGGCTTCATCAGGCAACACTCTTTCAGCAGGTAAGTCCGCCATTTTTTGTTCAAGGAGTCTTCCTCTGTTGCGTCTGCAAACAACACAATCGGATATGACCTTTCTGGCAGCAGAGTTTGCATTTATAATCCAATACTTCCGCATTAAACTAGACAACATATAATTTCTTCCAGCATGACCTATCTGCTGATGAATGTGGCGCAGAATTAGTGTGGATACATGCAGGTCTTTTGACAGTATAGCAGGACGCTTGGATTCCACTGGCAGTGAGGCTTTGCTTAACCGACCACCCACTCTGAGAATCTCACCCTCCATCACTGGATCCAATCTGTACAGTGAACTGTCCTTGGATATGGATTTCACACCACTCTGCAACGAGGTAATTTCATCCTTAAACCGTTGATGTTGTACATACCGGATGATTGACAGCTCTGCCCTGATCACATCTTGAGGTGTCAGACTCTGTCCTTTGAGCGTAGCCTTAAAGCTCTGCATTTGGCTTTCCACCTGTTGATGACAGTCTATAGTGTCCATAGTGAGATCAGCAGAGGCATAAAGCTCCTTTCTCTTATGTCCCAATAACACAAGAGTATCCTTGATCTTAAGAAGCCAAGCTACAGCCTTCTGCAATCTCTTCCAAGATGAAAAGTAATGAATCAGGTGGCTCGTAGCATTGTCTGTGTCTTTAACAACAGCATTCACTGTCAAGTCCCTTTTGATCTCAGGGTCAGCGCCAGGAATCCCCTGAAGATCCACATCTAATTTAGGCCACCCATCCTTGAACTTACGAAGGAAATCAGGTCCCATCATCCAATGGCACAGTCTGTTCAGGAGATCTTCTGCCCTCATTCCTCTTGACGCTTCATCTGCTGGATTTTCCTTTGATCCCACATATCTCCATTGATCAACATCAGTTGCCCCTCTGATGACTGAAATTCTGTTGGCCACAAAGGTATAGAATCGCCGGTTTTCATTTGATATATATTTAAGGACTGTTGTACTGTCGGTCCAGAAAACTGACTTCTCCAGCCTAAGTTGCAACTCCTTCCGTAGCATACCATCTATTCGAACAGCGAGGACTGCAGCTGTTAGCTCCAGGCGAGGAATTGTGGTCTGTTTCAGCGGAGCAACTCTGGCCTTTCCCATCATAAATGCAACATGCACTTTATTATCCACTTCCAATCTTAAATAAGAGACGGCTCCATACCCAACCTCACTGGCATCAGAGAAGTGGTGAAGCTGTACAGTGACAGGGTTGCCAAAGTCATTAGGCTTAATACAACGATCAATCTTAAACTTTGCCACCTTGTGGAGATCTTCCAACCAGCTAGCCCATTGCTTAGCGAGAACATGGGGAATATCTTCGTCCCATCCAAGATTTCTTTTACAGAGTTCCTGCAGTAACAACTTAGCCATCATGCTGAATGGAGCAAGGAAGCCCAATGGGTCATAGAGAGAACTGACCACCGAAAGAATTCCTCTTCTCGTCTGTGGTTGATCCTGTGCTGAGGCCTTAAATCCAAATTGGTCAGTCTCAACATACCATTGTAGTCCTAATGTACGTTCAACAGGAAGTTGATCTGTATCCAAATCCAGCTCCCTCATGTCCTTTGCTCTGTGGCCTTCGCTAACAGAGCGCAACACTGCACGACTATTGCTGACCCACTTTGAGAGAGTGAATCCTCCTTTCTTACAAAGTGCAGTTAAATCCTGAATCATTTTCCTAGCCTCCTCTTCTGAGGCCATTGAACGGAGGCAATCATCGACATAAAAATAGTTTTTCACTGTACTCACAACCTCTAGAGGGAAGTGTTCTGCGTTGTCATCTGCAGTTCTCCTCAAGGCATAATTGGCACAGCTTGGCGATGATGCAGCTCCAAATAGATGTACCTTCATACGGTATTCCTGCGAAGCCTGTGTAGTGTCACCACCTGGCCACCAGAGGAAGCGGAGAAAGTTAACATGCTTATTTGAGACATGAACCTGGTGAAACATAGATTGGATATCGGCCACTATTGCAATAGGCTCCTGCCTAAATCGGACTAAAACTCCAATGAGGCTGTTGGTGAGATCGGGGCCTTGCAAAAGCTGGCTATTGAGCGATGTTCCTTTGTATGAGGCTGCACAGTCAAAAACAACTCTTAGCTTGCCCTTCTGAGGATGATACACCCCGTGGTGAGGGATATACCACACTTTCCCATTGCTCTGTGTCAGCTGGTCAAGAGGAACTAGCTCTGCATGTCGCTGTGTTATTATTTCATTTAGGAACGTGGTATATTCCTCCTTAAAAACACTGTTCTTGTCAAACTTTCTTTTCAGGCTACATAAACGCTGCTCTGCTATATAACGATTGTCTGGCAGGATTACATTTTCTTTTCTAAATGGCAAGTCAATGCAATAATGACCTCCAATTAGTTTTGCTGTTCTACTGACAATATCCATGAACTTAATATCTTCTCTGGACATTTCAATCTGCTCTTCTGATGATGTCTCATTAAAGTCATGGTGATATTGCTTAACAAGCATTTCTTGCAGGTGTTCAACAGAGATGCGATTTGCTGTTACAGCAAAACCGCCACTCTTACCTCTACAGCTTCCACCATGAAGAGGACCATTAACGACCCAGCCAACCCTGGTTCTGACAGCATATGGGCCCCCATCTTGGCTATTTATTACTTCCCATGGCTCCAAAACCTTAGGGGTGTCAGTTCCAATAAGCAGATCTACACTTGCATGAATGTCATGGAGTATTACATCCTTCAAATACGGCCATGGATCAATATCTGCTTGCCGTGGAATATTAAGTGTAGACACAGGTATGGTTCTTTGAGTCAAAACATCAGGAAGCTCTATAAAATCTTCAGCACCCAAGCCAGACACTTCAAGACCTGTCAAAACATGAGCATTCACAACCTTTCGTTGGCCCATTGTTCTCAACAAAATGCTTGTCTTCCTACCTCGCAAATGTAACCTTTTCGCCATGGTTTCTGTACAGAAGGTGCCAGAACTACCAGGATCCAGGAAAGCATATGTCTGCATGATCTTATTAGTCAGTTTGCTTCTGACTTTTACTGCAACAATAGAGAAGGTAGAATCATCTTCTACACCGGCCCCAATATGGCCACACGTCTGAAAAGTTACAGATGAATCACTTGGAAGGCTCACAGGATGTTTGGCTTGTTCTACAGCTGTACCTTTATCCTGTCTTTCTATATGAAGGACACCGGGGTGCGGCTGATGACATACATGGCAATCCAATCGACTCCTACAATCCTTGCTTGTGTGGCCTACCTTTAGGCAACCAAAACAAATACCCTTGCCCTTAATGAAGTTGATCTTGTCCCGGTGCGTCTTGGCTTTAAACTGTGAACACTGACCTAGTGTGTGGTTTCTCTGCAGGCAAAATAAACAGCAATGAGTGGAGGGTGTGCTATGTTCTGCAGGCCGTGCCATAGCTTCTTCCCTCACAGGAGTGACATTTGTAACGTAGCTGCTTCCCTTCCTTCTTTGTCGTAGCTGACTGACACAGGAGGCCTTGACATTAGGAAGTTGAGGATCTTGAATGTTTCCAAAAACTGGATCTAAAGCAATTTTCACTTGTCTCTCAATAAAATTTACAAGATCAATGAATGTAGCTCTCTGTCCACTTCCTTCTTGCAGATCACATGCAATATTCCTCCATTTTTCTCTTAGTTTGTAAGGAAGTTTTAAAATGATACTCCGCATGTTAGATGGTAAATCCAATTCCCTCATATACATTACTTGTTCTGTTAGATTTGCACATCCTCTAAGAAACAGAGAGAATGATTGTAATCCTTTCACATCTTCACCTTTAACGGGTGTCCAGTTAAATATTTTCTCCATGTAAGCAGATGCAATTTTATATTCATCTCCAAAGTGCTGAGCAAGAAGACTCTTAGCTCTGTGATAGCCTTGATCTGGAGGCATATGTTGACAACTATGCACAAGATCCTTTGGCTGCCCCCTAGTGTACTGTTCAAGGAGGTACAAACAGTCCCTGAAATTATTCGTTTTCTTCTCAACTACATTTTCAAAGGCTCTAATAAAGGATTTATATTGAAGAGGGTCTCCATCAAAAATTTGCAGATTTCTTGGAGGAAGAGCAGAGGATATATTTTGCTGAACCAACAGTGCAGTGATTTCGTTTTGTTTTTGCATAATGCCCACCATGTCGTTTTGGTTGTTACCGCTTTGAGTTTGAGAGTTTAATAGATGTCCCATTTGACGTCCATTTGCAGTCTGTACTTCTTGATATGGAGCTTCTGGCCCAACTGACCTTCCATACGTTTGTTCTGCAAATCCTTGTCTTGGCTTAACAACTGATGCAGGATCAGGTACAGCAAGAACATCATTTTCATGTGGGACAAAGACTTTGGCAAAAGGATCTAAACCGGTGGATCTTTGAGCCTTGCTCCTCTCCAAGTAAGAGTTCATTCCATCAGATCGTCTTGAACCACGCTGTGATGAGTTCATTTCTAAAACCTGAAGCCTTGCAGTTGTAGCTGCCAAATCTGTTTCAAGCGCCAATTGCTCCTTTTCTCTACGAAGCCTTTCCTCCTGCACCTCTATGTGATGTTTTCTTTTTAAAGCTTCGGAGCGTTTAAGAAGAGCTGCTCTCTCGGCTTCCGCATTAATGCGTGCCTCGGATGTTACAGAAGTCTTTGATATGCCAGTGGCACGTGATTTTGCAGAACTTGTTCTTACACTTAAGACGTTAGAAATACTGTCTTCAGGTTGTATTCCATCATCAACGCATCCTGCGTCGATAGATTCTTTAGGCTGCGAGTATGGATAACCAGCTTTAGACAGCCACTCCTTCACATCTTCAATAAATGCATAACATAATTTCATCTTCTCTTCAAAGTTTTTAGTTTTATTGATGAGTATTTCATCTTCTGGCAGAGGCAATTCCATAAATGTTTCATGTATATCGAGTGCTTCTTCATAACACTTAATGAACAAAGCGAGCTGAGTGTTCACTGCGTCTGCAGTTTCATTTAATTCCATTAGGACACGGATTTTATCCATAAGCTTTTTAGCCTGGTTAGTTTTTGCAGTGCGTTTTTCTTGACAAGTTTGTATGTAAAAGCACATTCCTTTAGAAGTCAATTTAATTGACCGCTTTGATTCCGGCCTCTCCACCTCTGTCATTTTGTTGCACACTTATAGCCAATTTGTTGATAATATCAGTGAATATTCACAATCGGGCAACAAGGTTAGCAAAGATGGCAACGTTGCTTAAAACAACTTCGTTTTATACGAACAAATCCTCTTCATCCACACAAGCGCACACTGCACTGACTTTACCTTTTTATGAGTGTAAACGTTGATAATTCAACAAACACACAGCCAATTAAGCAGTCCTTTTAAGTTCATATAACCTTTCATGAAACCGTCTTCTTATACGGCATTTCTAGCGGTACATACCAATTGGAGATTTCTTAGCTCGTGCCAGGCCTCTGTCTCATGCCAACAGATAATCCACACGTGGTGAATCAAACAATCCATGCTGATTTTCCATCGGGTATCCCAATAATATCCGAAGCGAATTCCAAGGAAAGTTCTTCTTCTTTCTTTAATCAATGAGCGGGTTTTTTACTTGATGTAGTGGCCGTTTGTCAAACAAAAAAAAAAACATGAAACTCAAATCAAACTTTCAAACGACAACTTCTAGCATCCTGGGCAGGTAATGTACGCAGGCAAGCAATGAATCTACTTCCAAACTGGATTCAGGATTTTGTGGCTGGTTTATTTGTTCCAACTGAGCAAACAATACAGCATTTCTCACGCTGGTAAAAAACCATATGCCCATCACCCAGATGCCTACAGGTAACTAACTACTTCCTGCCTATATTCACCTTTGCCTGTGCCCACTACTGCCCCCAGGTGTCTAAAGCAAACATTATAATAATTAAACTAACCAAAAATAAAGACTAAACAAACAACAAAAGAATTTTACCAAAATATATTACTAATGTGAGCAAAATCATAATAGTAAACAAATTAATTAACAAAATTACCACTACTGAAAACAAACTAATGTAGCTCCAACATTGGCAATTTCACTGTCTCGCCGATATCAGAAGGTAATGACATCAGTAGAATTTGTTTTAGATGGTCAGTATTGTGTGTTTGCAGTGTATGAAGCTGTGCATTGAACATTTGGTTCTTGTTTCTTGGTTCTGTGATTGCTTGTCATTGTAGACCAGAAAAGCTCTGCAAAGCCAGTTACGAAACCTAGAGTCCATGAAAGCCCAATTGGCAGTGACAGAGAGCCAATTGGAAGACTGGGTCAGTGATGTAAAGGAGTGGGCAGACGGTGAGGAAATGATTACTGTTAAACCTCAAGTTCAGAATACTCAAAACATTTAAGTAAACTCATTTTTAAAGTTCAGAATCACCAACATCCATTCGCTCCCACAGTTCTCAGCCTCACCCCACTCATCATAGTGTTAATTACAAACAGCTCATTTACATAAATATCACATTCAGATCTTGGTTAAATGTTTGATAGCAAATAACACATGCTAATATAACTATCAAAGAGACTGTCATTATATGTATATAATCAAACAACATACAGTACATGTGGTTTAAAATGTTTAGCAGCTAATCCTCAACCAAAACACATGCTCTACTCTTCAATACAGTGGTATAACCCTACTAAACTAACATAACAGAACCTCCTGTAAATCCCAACATCAAACAATATTAAAGAATAACCTATGATAATCTGCAAAAACACACAAAATTACACTTACTTTTAACATTTATTTATACTGTCTGACACAAAGCATGCTGGGAATTAGAAATCTGCTGCAATTAAACTAAATCATATTATGTTATGCTTACTAAAATGACATTTTGAGTTCACAAAACTTTTTTCCTACCGCACGCATTATGATAAATCTATAAAAAAAAATATTTGACTCTTTTTCTTTTCTTAGAATGGCTTAACTTAAAGTCCTATAAAAAAAAATTTGGAAAAAAATATTATTTTAAGGTACTTTATGATATGTTGCCATATGGCAACAACGTACAATAGTGGAAAAACTTAGAATAAGTGTAAGTGTATATAGTTCATATTTTTCCTCAGAAATGTTGTTTGTATTGAATCAATTAGTGCTATTATAAGTTTTAGCAGTAATTATAAACAATACCTTATACTTATTTTCCAACATCTTGTGTTTTTCCATTCTCTTTTGCTGAATTATGCTTTATATTCTTTAAATTTCACCTTTTTTCTGTATGAAACTTCAAAAAGCATTTTTTTTTTTCCAAAGGTGAGACACATGTAGACATCACATTTGGTGCTCTTCACACTTACAATACACTTACAGCCTTTTTGAGACACCATGGTAGGACAGTGGTTGGTCTGGACCAGTATACTGGCTGTGATGGCAGATCTCTGATGTTGATTTAATCCATAATACAAATGCAATGGCAGTCCTTAACATACGACTAATCAACATTATATCACTAGCATTAATGTTTTTATTGTTACAGTTTAACAGACTGCAGCTGGCCTTTGCTAGCTATCTAACCTATTATAATAATGCCGTTCCATTATTGCGCAGTGTTGCCATATGGCAACACAGACATTTTCTCGATTTACCAAAAACTAATTTCATAAAAACATTTTTGAGTGGTGAATATGTCATCATACCTTACCTGAGATGATGTTAACATTTTTTTTGTGAATGTGACATGGGTGGGTCCTTGTTTGTTACTGATGTTTTAGTTTGCTTTCAGCAACTACCGACAAGAGATGGCAGTCTGTCAGAAAATCGCGTCACAGAAAAAAATTGCATGTCATGTGACTTAACCAAAGCACATCATTGGTTAAATTAAGGTCTTCTCTTACCAATAAAAAAAACTAGAATGTTCTCTTAAAGAGACGGTGGCAAGGAAATGAACATAAAGAGTATGTTGCCATATGGCAACACTATGCGGTAGAGGGTTAAATACATAAAACTTCCATTATTATTTGAGTGAAACAAACTAATTTCATTTAATTAATTTCACCGTTTGGTTTTACAGTGCACAAATAATTGTAATTGTTACTTTTATTTTAATTTAAACTGCAAACTACCTATTTCTTCTCAGCAGCAACAGTAACAACCACAAATGATGCTGATGGCTTGGCCAGCAGAATTGAGGTCCTGGTAGCGAGTATCAAGAGACGTTCCCAGCGTCTCTATAAAGATACTGATGGGAACAAAGGTCGTGCCAGAATCCGCCGCAAGATCAGGGAGGAGAAGGGGATCCTGACATCTGTTGTGGAGAAATACAAGCACAGAAAGTCTTTGCATGGAAACCATTCTGTCTGGTGAAACAGCTTGGCCATGGCAGCTACCACACAGTGGTGTGTACACTAGTCTGTTGACTGCTTCTGACTATAAATCTGATACATATATTATGGCACATAACCCTCAATGCTTCAAATGTCATTCTGTGACTTTTTCTGTGATTCTTTAAAGATTGATGTTTGATACAAATGACTTAAGTCTTTCTCATAAATGCATTCCAGACTCCGTCGATCTAAGGACAAAAAGAAGACATCATCATGTCAGTAAGAAGACTTGAGGAAGAGCTGAAGATTCTTGTGGCAGAGATGGACCACCACTGGAAATCTCTTTCAACTCGTGCTGATAACCTCAGAGAGCTGTCCCGCATGTTTGCCAGTGAGACAATGAGAAGTATGTATTTGTAAGAAATGGCATAAACATTAGGGTTGCTCTGACCTCCATCACAACTGTTGGAATATTTTTATTATACAGTTAGTAAGAGTGATCTGTTAACTAAAATCTACTAAAGTACATATTCCCATAACTACACATAGGACATGTCCTCTCTAATCATTGAAGTAAGTAATGAAAACATTTTATTTAACGATAAGTGGCTTTTAGCTCTATAAGTCATTACACTTGGCCTGAATCTCACTCCAACTGGTAGCTGAAAGCAAAGAATGTTGCTTTCTTGTCCTTGATGCCCTCGCAATGCTGAAACTTTGAATTTCCTTCATGACATTTACTATCTAGTGAACATGAGGACCAGCCATGTAATCCATAATATCTGTTCGTGACTGTCCGATTGTTACCAAGTCCTGTGGCTTTGTTTGGTTGTGTTGTTTGCAGGAAAAAACTATGGTTATTCTGACTGACTAACATTTCGTTGACTGTTTGGGGGCAGCCCTAATAAATATACACAACAATGATGTCTGTTTATAAAGTTTCTAAGGCATGCTTAATGTTATTTTGTTCCTCTTTTAAGATTCACCATGTGGCCTAAGTGAAGAGGGTTTGAAAGGTCTGCAGAGCATCATCCTCAGAAAGCAACATAAAGTCAGAGAAATGAAGGTGCAAGCAAGAGACTGTTACCTGCAAGTTTTGTCTGGAGAAGGCAACATCAACTTTTCGTACAGTGCTTCAGCTGATGAGTACGACAGTGACTGTGAAATGTCTGATGACGGACTGTAATCCACAAGACTGTGACACCTTTCATCCTTCTGGACAATGACCTTAACTCTGGATATTAAGAATGTAATAAAATCTGCTTTTCATCACCTTTATAAATGGAACCAAAAGTGTTGCCTCTTCTTTCACATACATAGAAATGTGTGCTTGCATGCCTAGAACCAGTCTGTGGTGGAAATTAAGTGCATTAATTAAAGAGATTTGAGGTATGAGAAGTGATGCAAAGTTTCAGAGAAAATAATGGTGAATTAAACTTGTTACTTCCACCAAAGAGGACAGCGTGTTTTAGCCCTGCATTGCTAGGCTAGGGCTAATGGATACATTTGAATTGGTGGACATTTGGAGGAAAAGATACCCTAACAATTTAGAATTTACCTGGGCCAACAAAAATGGGTCAAGACAATCTCGAATTGATTATTGGCTCATATCAAAATGTATGTCCAAATTTGATCTACATTGGCATTCATTGTACTCCTTTGACTGACCACAAAACTATCTTTATTAATACCCCTTTAACGGCAGATTATGCACCAGGCCATAGCAAAGCCTCTTTGTGGAAACTTAACAGTTCACTCTTAGAATTACCAGATGTAAAGGATGAAATTAGAGAATTAATTGCTCACTACTGGAAAGTAGCCACAATTCAAAATTCTTTTTGTATCAATTGGGAGCGTCTAAAATTTGAGATTGGAGTTTATTTAAGGAAAGTTGGAGCCGTCTTAGCAAAAAAGAGAAGGGTTCTTGAGGAAATTATCTCAAACCTGTAGTTTTAGTTGTATGTCTTCGGAGGAAAAATATGAAGTTGCAGATTCACAAAGTATATTAGATGATTTTTACTTATCGAAGGCTAGGGGTGCTTATATAAGATCCAGGAAAAGATGGCTTGAAGAAGGAGAACTTAATTCTGCATATTTCTTTAAGCTTGAAAAACGTAATTTTACCCTATCAACAATTGAGCAGTTATGCATTGATGGCAAAATAGTAAAAGATCCAAAGGTATAGCTAATTTTAGTGCTAATTTTTTATAAAAATCTTTATACTTCAAAATGTTCAGAGCAGAAAACAACTTTGTTTCTGGATTCAGTTAATGTTAAAGTTATCTCTGAAAATGATAAAATGTGTTGTGATGACATTGTTACTCATGAGGAAGTACTAAGTGCAATTAAGAGTTTGAAAAACAATAAATCCCCAGGATGTGATGGGCTTACAGCCGAGCTGTACAAATTATTTGCTGATGAACTTTCACCTTTTTTAACTAATGTTCTTAAAGAAAGTATTGATAAAGAAGCTTTACCTCCTACATTAACGCAGGGTATCATCACGCTAATTCCTAAACCAAAGAAAGATCATACCAATTTGGACAATTGGAGACCCATCACACTCCTTAACAACGATTATAAAATTTTTGCCATAGTATTTGCTAAAAGACTAAAAGAATTTTTGAATAACATTATAGATGAGACTCAGTCTGGCTTTATGAAGGACCGGCATATAATGAATAACAGATTAGTTTTAGATTTATTTGATTATAGCAGTTTGGTGGAGCATAATAGTTTTATTCTTTTCCTGGATTTTTATAAAGCCTTTGATTCAGTAGAACATTTTATTTTTAAATCATTGCAAAAGTTTGGTTTTGGTGAATATTTTTGTGAGGCAGTAAGAACTCTTTATTACAACTGTGATAGTACAATCAAATTAAAATATGCTACTTCTCCTAGGTTTTACTTGTCACGTGGTATTAGACAAGGGTGTCCAATATCTCCTTATTTGTTTTTATTAGTTTCCCAGATATTTGCATCTTACATTTCTAATAGTAGTCTTCGTGGTATCTCTATTGCTAACAAACAGATACTCATCAGTCAGTTGGCTGATGATACCACACTTTTTTTGCATGATGCTAACCAAGTCCCATTAGCGCTAGAAAATATCCAGCAATTTTCCAAAGCTTCAGGCTTATCCTTGAACCTTTCTAAATGTGAATTGATGTCCATCAAAGAGTGTAGTTTGTCAGAGATTTGTAATATTCAAGTTAAAGATCAGGTATCATATTTAGGTATTATTATAACAAAGAATGAATTAGGAAGATGCTCCATACATTTTAATCCACTGATTGAGAGTACACAGAAAAAACTTTGTATATGGCTCCAAAGAGATCTGTCGTTAAAGGGCAGAATTTTACTAGCCAAAGCTGAGGACTTATCGAGATTAACATACGCTGCTCTTTCTTTGAGTGTCGATAGCGCCATTCTCAAAAAAAATTGATACAATGCTCCTCAACTTTGTTTGGAAGAATAAAACTCATTTTGTCAGGAAATCTGTACTTATGAACACCATTGAGAAGGGGGGATGAAATTTTCTTTAAATTTTACCACTTTAAACAACACCTTTAAAATAAATTGGAACTTTATTAATAAGCCTGCATCTATCTGGAATTTGATCCCTAATGTTATTTTTTCAAAACTAGGTGGTCTTAAATTACTATTAATCTGTAATTATAACATAATGAAAATCCCAATCAAATTATCCCTGTTTCATAGGCAAATGTTATTAGCTTGGTCCCTCATTTTTAAACACAATTTTACACCTCACTCATATATAATTTGGAATAATTGGTTTAAAAATTGAATTATTTTTGTATCTCAGCTTTTCAATGAGAATGGTTTAATTTGTAATTATTCTGAGTTCTTAGTAAAGCATGGAATTCCTGTTACTCCAAAAGAATTTGCGATTGTGGCAGATGCAGTGCCACAAGGAGTTCTTATGCTTTTTAAAGGGTTTTCTTTTTCATCCTTTTGTGACTCGGTGGATCTATGTAATACACTTGTAGGTAAACAGTGCCTTTCTTTATCTAAATCAAAAAGCAATAAGAAAATTAGAGTCTTGTTTCAGGAGGAATGTGTTTCTGTGCCATATATAATTTCTTACTGGAATGGACTTGTGAGCAACATTCCCTGGACATTACCTCACAAGTATCTGATAACTAACAAAATAAGAGAAATAACCTTTAAGTTAATTCATAGGTTTTACCCAGATAAGTGTTCTCTCAGAAGACTTAAGAATGATATTAATACCCTCTGTTCTTTTTGTTTGGAGAAACCTGAAACTACCTTACATTTATTTTGGAATTGCTCTTACACACTAACATTCTGGTGTGACATTTGTGACTTTATTAAATGTTATGTGAATCCAAATTTCAAATTTACCTATAGAAATGTAATTTTTGGCTTTCATGAATGTGAAAAGAAAAATTATATTTATTTTATAAACCTTATTTTTCCAAGTATCACATTCATAAATGTAAATTCTCAGTGCAAACCTCTTTTTTTAAGATTTAAACATGAGATGAAAATGTATTTTGACTCTATTGAATTTTTCTTAAAACCTGAAGGCTTTGAGAACAATGGATGTGTTTAAGGACTTGGCACTTAATCTGGACTGAAAGACTGGACTCTGGCGTATTGTTTTATTGTTATATGACGATGACAATTGTTGTTATTGTTTTTTCTTCTGTTAAACATTTAATTAAAAAAAAAAAAAAAAAAAACTTGTTACTTATCAAATTGTGTTTTATTAACACTTACCCTACCCCAACCCTAAAAATACCCTTACAATACTGCAAATACAGTTATTAAATTAAATAAATAAATATTAAATGACGCAATATTGATGTGCGCATGTCCAGTTGCCGTAGCTGTATTCCTTCTAGTCTTTCCCATTGAGTTGACTTGCGGGCATCATGGATTTAGATGTGATTGGCAGGTCTACAGGGCCCTTTTGTTTCTTTACTACGTAGTAGAATATTAAAAATAGTTTTATTTTATATTCAATTCACTGAAACATTTTTTCAAAGGCCAATTGGTTTCCATGGCATGAAGCAGAGGATAATT
Source organism: Chanodichthys erythropterus (assembly GCF_024489055.1). NCBI lineage: Eukaryota > Metazoa > Chordata > Actinopteri > Cypriniformes > Xenocyprididae > Chanodichthys > Chanodichthys erythropterus. The sequence continues at coordinate 5,493,089 of NC_090226.1, read as the reverse complement.
AATATTAAATCATTGTTGCAGCTGTGCACTGTATGTGATATAAATAATACAATATATCAAAATATTTCATTTTTTATTACAAAAAGAAAATTACTGTGATAGTTATTCTAGCATGCAGTAATTTTTAACAGAGATAAATTAATCTATTAAACATAAAATACTTATGTAACATTTGCAGGTATGTGACCCAACAGGCTTTAAATAAAAAACTTTTTAAAGCCTTTCTCTCTCTCTCTCTCTTTAAACAAACCAGGAGGTGCAAGTCTGCCATCAGGAAACATGTTATTTTCTTCCCTTTAAAGAAGCCAATTCATATCTAATATATGACTACAACATTTGAGTGACATTTTAGTAGCTTTTGGAGTATTTTTTTGGCATTTATGAGCTAATGCTCACAGACAACAAACTTATGATCCCGCAAGGTACACTGTTAACTGTTAAGCAGTTCATGACAAAAGCAAAACGTTTTTAAAAAGACAACTGCAAGAAAATAAACGCTAAAAGAGACTGGGTACTGTGCAAAAACTTTACTGAAGAACAGCAAAAACACTCAAAAATAAACTGCATTGAAGGGTGCTTGATGAGTCCAGGTGTTCATGGTGATGTTGTCATGCTGAAAGCTGGTTGGGATGTGGGGACTTTGGCACAATGTTTTGGAATTCACTCGCAGGCTCCCATGTGTCATCCCAGGTTTTGCCACTGTAAAACATCATAAGTGCTAATATAGCTGCGAGCAGCGATGGCGGGCCCAAGCCCGGTGGCACCGCCACCCCGGTGGCTGCAGGGCAACTGTGCACAGCGGGCAATAGGCACTTAAAACGGTTAAACATCAAAGGACTATGTCAAATTCACTCCACATTTACTGCACTACAAGGTGCCGCTATAGAGCCCCTCCTCCCTGCCCATTTTCAAAGGATTACATGTGCCAAGTTTTAACATTATTCTGATGAATTTTGAAGCAAATCAGGTAAAAATAAGAGGGTGATCTCAATGTATGCTGAAAGTGACACATTTTCTGCTTCCAGTTGGTGGCGCTATGACTTTGAATCACAATAGTCAAATCCATGTGATCAGCCTTGTACAACGAAGACTAAGCCAAAGTTTCATCAAAATCAATTAATGTATGCAGAAGTTATAGCACTTTGTTTCCCTTTTCTTGCCATAAATTCGTTGCCTCGCCACGGCCAAACCGTTTGAGATATCCAAAATCCGTTTGCAATTAAACAACTTCAATGTGTTAGCAACAAGTTAAAAAAAAGCTTGGTGTAAATTGGATAAACCCTGTAGGAGTAGTAGTATAAAATTCATAGCCTGTTTTTTCAAAAAATTAACATTCAAACCAAAATAGCTGACTTCCTGTTGGTCGGAGCTAATGAATGTAAATTAGAAAATTGTCCGGCTTGATGAGAATAATGTGTGTACCGAGTTTGGTGACTATAGGAAAAACTAACCCCCCCACTTTTGTCAAAAGGTGGCGCTACTGAGCCCCTCCACCACGCCCATTTCTATGGCTTTGTCCATGTCTACTGGTTGACAATATTGATGTGTGTGTCGAGTTTCATGCAATTTGAAGCATGTTAAGAGCCTCAAAAACACTCAAGAATATTATTACAGTTTGACCTGTTGCCATGGCAACAATATTTCAAATATCAAAAATCCTGTCATAGGTCTACATCTGCTGTGTATTGACATTACACTGATGAAGTTTGAAGCAAATCAGGTAAAAATAAGAGGGTGATCTCAAAGCATTTTAAAAGTGATACACGTCTTGCTGCCATTTGGTGGCGCTATAACTTTGACTCACAATAGTTACATCCATGTGATCAGACTACTACAACCAACACACTCCTGAAGTTTCATAAACATCAATCAATGTATGCAGAAGTTATAACACATTTCCTGTTTCCCTTTTCTCGCCATAAATTCGGCATTGCTCGCCACGGCCAAACCGTTTGAGATATCCAAAATCCGTTTGCAATTAAACAACTTCAATGTGTTCGCAACAAGTTAAAAAAGCTTGGTGTAAATTGGATAAACCCTGTAGGAGTAGTAGTATAAAATTCATAGCCTGTTTTTTCAAAAAATTAACATTCAAACCAAAATAGCTGACTTCCTGTTGGTCGGAGCTAATGAATGTAAATTAGAAAATTGTCCGGCTTGATGAGAATAATATGTGTACCGAGTTTGGTGACTGTAGGAAAAACTAACCCCCCCACTTTTGTCAAAAGGTGGCGCTACTGAGCCCCTCCACCACGCCCATTTCTATGGCTTTGTCCATGTCTACTGGTTGACAATATTGATGTGTGTGTCGAGTTTCATGCAATTTGAAGCATGTTAAGAGCCTCAAAAACACTCAAGAATATTATTACAGTTTGACCTGTTGCCATGGCAACAATATTTCAAATATCAAAAATCCTGTCATAGGTCTACATCTGCTGTGTATTAACATTACACTGATGAAGTTTGAAGCAAATCAGGTAAAAATAAGAGGGTGATCTCAAAACATTTCAAAAAGTGATACACTTCCTGCTGCCAGTTGGTGGCGCTATAACTTTGACTCACAATAGTCACATCCATGTGATCAGACTCCTATAACGAACACACTCGTGAAGTTTCATAAAGATCAATATATGTATTAAGACGTTATAACACATTTCCTGTTTCCTTTTTCTCGCCATAAATTCGTTGCCTCGCCACGGCCAAACCGTTCGAGATATCAAAAATCCCCTGGCAATTTTTAATCATCAGTGTCTTGACTTCATGCTGACCGAGTTTGGTGGCGATCGGATTAATCGTCTAGGAGGAGTATATCAAATTCCAGAGCATGCGTTTTTCAAACAACCCTTAATAGCTGACTTCCTGTTGGCGTGGCGATTAACTTAGAGCGCGAAAGTTGTTCGGCCCGATGAGGTCTATATGTGTACCGAGTTTCATACTAATACGTGCAAGCATGTTTAATATATGGACCAAATTTTCAGACTTTTTTCAAGGGGGCGCTGTCGAGCCCCCCTGCCACGCCCGGGTACCAGCCTCTCCGGCGTCCTAATGGCCGCGGATTCCAATGTGTGTGCCAATTTTCAAGAGTTTTTGAGCATGTTAAGGCCCCCAAAAAGCCCCGGAAGACGGAAAAAAAAAAAAAAAAAAAAAAAAAAAAAATAATCCTTAGAAGAACAAGAGGGCCCTGCGCGAATTTTCGCTTGGGCCCTAATTATTTGTTGCACGCACGCTTCAGCAGCTTTTTAGGCGAGTAATAGGATTATATAGACACCCAAAATGATGCACAAGATGTGTGTTTGTTGTATTAAGAGTTTGCATAGTTGTTATTATCACTGCATTGTTTGATCATCATCATGGAGCCAGCTAGGAAGAGAACCTGTTCTCCAATGTGGGAATATTTTTATCTGATCAGTCCTAATAAGGTGCTTTATTATATCCTACTGCACCTGGTTTATTTATTTGTGGCTGGTTTATTTACATCATTCACACAAACCCTAGTTACACTCATACAGACATTATATTGCTATCTACAATTTCACCACTAGATGTCACTGAAACGAAGCTTGAATGAATGAACACATTTTACAAAACAATTGATGAAGTGGTTCAATACTGATTCATTGCTTCATTTGGACATCACTAGTTAAAAACATAGCGCACTGATTTAATAAAGCAAGGCTTTTTGAACACAAAACAAGGTTAGCATCCGCTTAGCCTACCTGCTCATTCAGACCATCATATCTGTGACACCACTACTACGAGGCAACACGCTTCCACACAAAAAGATCAGACCCCATCTCTAGGTACCCTTCTAGGTGCCTGCTTAAAACCCCAATAATTACCTACCTGGCCACGCCTTCAATAGTTGTAATCCTCCTACCGGCTACATAAGCACAGTCCAGTACATTATAGTCAGACTCATTTTTATGTTGAAATTATGAATATTTCGGTGCCACCCTGGACTGGTTGCTGGCCCCTGTCTGGCCACCCCAATGAAAAAATCCTGGCTCCACCAGGTATGTTCACTATGGTTCACATGCAAACAATCGTAATGGATTGGGGAGGAGCGACGAACGCGAGATTGTGATATGGATGGGAGAGAGATTGGCGAGCTGTTGACGGAGTGAGATGGGTAAATCTGTAAAGTTTACTTAGTGACAGTATTTGTGTCCTATATCCGATACAGATAACCTATATGTAGGCTATATAATTTGACAACGGGAAGGTTTTCCGAGTGTTCAAAAACTAAAGCATTAGGTGTGCTCCTCTGTCCATCGAAGCAGCTGCCAAATCTATTGGAACAGACTGCTCATTGTTTCTTCTGGAATCGAGGACCGCATCGCCGTGTTTTTCTGCGGGGATATGCGAACGTGAACTGTTTGTGCCGAAGGAGATCACAGGCCTTCGTGAGTTGGACTCAGGTGTGTCACGCATCAGTTATTTCAGTGGTGCACCGTTTTCCCCGTGCATCTGGAGGAGAAGAGGATCAAAGCTTCGAGTCATCGCTTCTTGGCGCGACTTGGAGTGTTTCTCTGTAACACAACTGAGTGAGTAGCTGAGACTGCTAAGGGCGCCAACAAAATCCAAGCTCTGGGTTTACGAACAGTTGAGCACGTGTAAGTGTGAATGTGTCATTTAAGTTTCAGTTTCAGTTTTACAGCTACAATTAGGGCCGGGTTCGGGTTTCTCTTGTGCCCCTCCAACATATCCCCAGGATACTCGTTTTTTTTTTTGTGATAGCACACAAAATGTAAAAAATATATAAACACTAAATTAGTTACATACGCGAATTACTAGAAACATCGTGCGGTTGTATTTTTCTGGCGCGCCTCACGGCCCGGATCCTTTTACAGTTCTCCCTCACAGACACACCATGTTAGAATTGCTATAGTTACAAGATTAAGTTGTAAAAAGCATTCATGTCCTCATCCGCATCCTTTTTCTAAGCAGTTTTCCAGGACTTTTGCACACCTTATCTGATAACTTCTCAAGACGGCCATTGACGATCACGTGAGCAGATATGAAGCTCCTTCAAATGCGCTCTATTCTCTATTTAAACGTGCAACCACCGTTAATACATTGCTACACGATCATGGAACACTTGGGAATTTTAAAAAATCTTAAAAAAATGAATAAATTGAAAACTAAAAAAAAAAAAAAAATATATATATATATATATATATATCTATATATATATATATATATATATATATATATATATATGTAACTATTCTAGTAAAATATAAAATAGTTTTGCTCAGTTATGTTCAGGTCTAAAATATTCTATCAGCTATTTGTCGAATAGTACCCTATTATTTGATGTGATAACACCTTTCAGAATCTGCAAAATATCAATAATTTAAAAAAATAAATAAGTGAGATCAAAAAAAAAAAAAAAATTTTTGGCACTGCAACAAAAAATTATTAGATGTTTACATATAGTCCACAATATATAATATCTGCCTTTACACAAATTAAGCAGTTCAAAAGTTTACATACACTTAAATTATTCTCAGTACTGTGTGTCATTAATTTACAGCTATTTTTATGATTTTCTTTATGATAAGTCCCATGTTTGGGACTCTTCTCATACCCAACTGTTACAAATGGTGAAAACATTTACTGATACTCCAGAAGGAAACAATGCATTCAAATTCAGGGGGTATAAACATTTTCACAGGATGGTTGGGGGGTAAATTGTTTTTATTTTGTCTTCTGGAAAGTGTTTTATGATTCTTTTGTAGGACAGAACTAAAAAAAAAAGTATATCTTACTTTTTATAAAATAAAATAAGAACTTCCAGTCTTATTCCAGTCAGAATTCCCAGTCATCCTGTTCATAGGTTTACAACCCACTGGCTCTCTTATTGTGTTGTGTTGTCTTGCGAATCATTGAATGTTTGCAGCTTTTGATCATCCAGGTAACAACACACACTATTAAGAATCAAGCATATAAACTTTTGAACTGGTTCTTTTGTGTAAATTCAGTTATTATGTCTTTTGGTTTTTATTTTTGTATTGCCAAAATAACTGAGCACAACTCTATAGAAATGAACCAAAATACATTCCATAATTTTAAGGAACTTACAGTAAATTAATATAACATGAATATAACATTTTCCCAAAATGAAAATATTGTTCAGTAGAAATTGAATGTGTACATCTTCCAGTATTATACCAAAAGTTATGTAATATTTAGAAAATGAAGGAATCAAATTAATTGTAATTTTAAGCCATTCGTATGTTAGATCAAAAGTCTCTAAACAGTCCAATTAAACAGTTGTACTAACTAAACAGTCAAAAAACAAATGTACTGTTGTTTCACTTTCAGAATCACAGAAAGTACTTTTGTGATTAATATTTGATTAATTTGAAGCTGTTATTAATCTGAAAAAATCTGAAAAATGGAGGAAACTGTTTAGTAGTTAAAAGGGGGGATCATAAACCTATGAATCATAAATCACATTATGCTGCCCCACCAAGTTTTCGAAATGCCCCCCGGTCACGCTATCCTAGAACTGTGCCTGGCTGCAATGTATAACTGATCTGCAGTTTATTTTGCTCTGTCAATCCTATATAATTTAAATTATATAACGAGGGGGTTTTATTTGATTTCTTCTAAAAAAGAAAGCAAATATTTTATTTCGGTTTTAAGTTTTAGAGCGTTTGTTTGGTAAAATTAATAATTTTCTTTGTTACTACTTTGTTTCACTGTATATTTGCATTTAATAATTTGATTACAGTGTAGTTTATAAAGAAAACAGCCCATAACAAATAGAGATATTCATGTTATTTAATCAGGAGAACAGTGTAGATTTTCTTAGTGGATAGTTGACACACATTTTTGGAGGCACCGCCATCAGAGATTATAATTTCTATAAGACATAACTTTCCAGAGATAACCCAACTAATTCACCATCAATTTCTGAAACTCAGGTCTTGCTGATTTACAGTAGTGTTACATTATGTATAGGTAGCAACCCTTTGATTTGTGCCTTTCTAAGTATTGAATGCAATTATTTCTGTAAAGTATGTATTTTTTGAGGTCATGTCTGATAATAAAATAAAAACGGCAGCAAACTTCTACAGAATCTGAAGTATTTACAAGTTATATATATATATAATTTCTAAAAAAAAAAAAAAAGTATGCCTCAATATTGACTTTTGAGGGGTTCAAGAGATTCTGATTACAAATAAAGGGGGTTGTTTTTGATTCCTGAATCCGGTCAATAATAACCAATCGCATGATGTGGTCAGGAGTTTAAAGGAGTGTGAGTTTGAGGTCTGTTTTCTGAGCAGGTCATGATGGATCGAGCAGCTCTCAGACTGATTCTCTTGAGTGTCTTTCTCATCTCAGCCAGTTCACATCCTGTGAAGAAGGTGAGGGTCAAATCTCAGATTAAGATGAAGATGATGTGTCAAAATTCTAAAAACAGATTAATTATTTGTATTTGAGATGAAGATCCAGACAAACTAGATCTGTTTCATACATATTGAATATACATTGTTCAAAAGTTTGAGAAATTAATACTTTTAATCATTAAATTGATCAAACGGGACAGTCATTTATAATGTTACAAAAGATTTCTGTTTCATATAAAAGCTGTTGTTTAAAACTTTATTTATCAGTGATTCCTAAAAAAAAGTATCACGGTTTCCACTAAATTAATATTAGCGTTTTTAACACTAATAACAAATGTTTCTTAAGCAGGAAATCAGCATATTAGAATGATTTCTGAAGGATCATGTGACACTGAAGACTGGAGTAATGATGCTGAAAATTCAGCTTTGCATCACAGGAATAAATTATATTCTAAAATGTAATATCTTAGTTTAAACTGTAAAAATATTTCACAAAATTACTGATTTAAAAGGTTTATTTAGATCAAATAAAAGCAGCATTGGTGAGCCTAAGAAACTTCTTTCAGAAATTAAGATTGTACTGATTTTTGAACAGCAGAGTATCATTTAAAATGCAGTTTGAGTAAAGAGAACTATCTATTGCTCAATAGTTTACACTAAGATGTAGTCATCGACAAGTATTTGTTGTTTAGACCTTTTCTTCATGCCATTTTCATGCAGTAAATATTTGAACAATCCCACAGAAAAAGGAGTAAATGTGCACCATCCAATGTGACTGAACTGTTTGATGTCTCAACAGAAACAAGATGTGGATATTTACAGCTTCTACATTAACTCCACGGTCACCAGTCGCTACGCCACAACGGTCATCACAAGCCGCGTGGCAAACACACTGAATGAATCTCAAGAGATCCAGTTTGAGGTCAAGATACCCAAGACTGCCTTCATCAGCAAATTCAGAATGTAGGGAACATGAGTTGTGTTTATATAAGTAGAGATAAAGTGGTAAAGAAGCCATTTATATGTTGGTCTCAGGTCATGTCCATTATAATGCAGCTAAACAACAACAAAATAAAGATTTATTAATTTTATGCATGATGTTTGAGAGACACATATTACGAGGATGTCATTGTCATTTTCTCCATAGGACCATAGAGGGGAAGACATATGATGGTGTTGTGAAGGAAAAACAGGAAGCTCAGCAGCAGTACAGTGAAGCAGTATCTCGAGGACAAAGTGCTGGACTGATCAAGTACTGGACATTAAAAAAATAGGTCCATAAAATGTGTTTTTATAATATGTTTAATAATATTTTGAGATTACTTTCTATTTCAGATCTGTTGGAAGGACTTTAGAAGACTTTAAAACTTCAGTGACGGTGGCTGCTTTTAGTAAAGTGACCTTTGAGTTGACCTACGAAGAACTGCTAAAGCGTCGCCTCGGCAAATATGAGTTACTCATCAATGCCCAACCGATGCAGCCGGTGGCAGATTTCAAGGTAGAAGAAGAAACAAAGAGGGAAATAAATAATCAATTTAGATGGGTAGAAAGATCATGTTTCTTTTACTCACATTAGATGGATGTACACATTCAAGAGAAACCAGGAATTTCCTTCTTGGAGGTGAAAGGAGATTTGAGCACCGGTGATCTGGGCAATGCCATTAAAACCACCAGAGCAGACAAAGACGTAAGAGCTTAAAATGAGGGTAAAACCCTTAGCTTAGATGTTCTCATTATGCTCCTACACTTCAAACAAAGTGACCAGATGACCAAACTGATCATTTCAGGCATGGGTGACCTTCTACCCCACTCGAGATCAACAGACCAAGTGTCAGAGCTGTGGAGAAAATGGGCTGAATGGTGACCTGCTTATAACATACGATGTTGAGAGATTAAATCCTAAAGGAGAAGTCATGGTACATTTATCAATAACGTGCTTTACGAGAGTAAAATAAATATGGCATATGATTTTGAAAGACTGGCTATGTAAAAAGACATGAATGATATTCAGAATGTTCTTTTGTTTCTCTCAGGTATCAAATGGCTATTTTGTCCACTACTTTGCACCCTCTGATGTTCCACGTATTCCCAAAAATGTGGTGTTTATCATTGACCGGAGCGGTTCTATGCACGGCAGAAAAATAGTTCAGGTAAATGTCAATGTTTCAGCCAAATCAACCAAAAGGATAACAAGCTATGAAAATTTTGATGGTAAAACCACTGAAGGACATTTTTTGATGGATGTTGCAGCATTCTGCATTTATATGTTAAAGGTGCCCTAGAACCCTTTTTCACAAGATGTAATATAAGTCTAAGGTGTCCCCTGAATGTGTCTGTGAAGTTTCAGCTCAAAATACCCCATAGATTTTTTTCAGATGTCTTTTGCAAAAATCAAATTTACATAAGGAGGAAACAATGGTGTTTGAGACTCACTGTATGTCATTTCCATGTACAGAACTTTAATTATTTAACTATGCCGAGGTAAATTCAATTTTCAATTCTAGGGCACCTTTAAAAGAACATATTTCAGTATTAAAATCACTGTGGATTTGCTTAGTTTAAATTAAAAAAAAAAAAGCCCATATCTGGTAAATTAGTATACTGTCGTAATGGAGAAAGAATAACTTTCAGGTTTTCTGACAGAAGTGTTTTTCTTTAGACTCGTTTGGCACTGCTAAGGATTTTAAGTGATCTTGATGAGGATGACCACTTTGGATTGATCACCTTCAACAGTGACATTGACACATGGAAGCGTGAACTCCTGAAAGCTACCAAGCAAAACCTGGAGAATGCAAAATCCTTTGTGAAGGATATCAGAGAGAGAGGAAGTGAGTTCCCAATCAGGGCTCAACTCTAAGGATTTTTTCTACTGGCCCGGTCGGGCCAGTGGTTAAAATTTTTACTTGCCCCGCCTAAATTTTCACTTGGCCCTTAACAAAAAATTAATAAAGTAAAAAAAAAAAAAAAAAAATGGGCCTATAAAATAAGCCTAGTTGTTTTTGTTTTTGATACATGTAACCTTAATAATAAGGTTATGACACCAAAAGCTACTAGATTAACTCATTTACATTTTAAATATTGTTAGACAAATAAACAGTAAGTAATAAAATAGTAACAAATAATTAAATTATGAGTAATAGCAAAAAATAAATACAACAGAATAAACATATAGATGAAATAAATGGTGCTTTTCAAGTTTTTCCTGTAGGTTTAAACAGGAGATTTTCAGGTACAGAAATTGTAATGTAGGCTGTAGTTAACTATAACTATAGATTAAATATTAAATAAAGATTTATTAAAGTTAATCAGTCAAGAGCAGTTACAGATGCATAAATAATGTTTTGAAATGTTGAAAATATAAAACTGTTATTTGAAATTATTTAAAAAATGAAAGACACTTTAAATGTGAAACTAATCCCGCCAATAGGTGGCAGCAAGACCCTGCTAATGAGCGAGTCATTGAGATTCAACCAGAATCAACTGATTCATTCAAATGGCTGATTCATTCAGGAAGTGTTGCTCAGAGATGCAAAACAATTCTGTGTGGACTTTGGAACTGTGAAATCGTGCACTCAAAATATGCACACGCACTAGTCTAACCTACTAGACTACCTCACGTGGTGCATGCGTGCACTCCAATGGGTGTGTTTTTGTTTAGTTTTTGTAAAGTGAGGGATATACTCGATCATTTCAGATCGTTAAATCAACAATTACGATATTATAGACGATATATATATCGCACACCCTACAGCACTGGCCCGATCGGGCAAGTGACAGATCTGTCTACTGTCCCGAGCGTCATTTACACTGGCCCCGGGCCATCGGGCAGTCCTTATTGTCGAGCCCTGCTAATGCTAAATGGGAAATAAGAAAGTTGTTCCTCAAAGTGACACAACTGTGTTTGTTCTTCTTTTAGACACAAACATAAACGCTGCAGTTCTAGCAGGAGTGGACATGATCAGTCGACATCCACGAGAGGGAACCGCCTCCATCCTGATCCTGCTGACTGATGGAGATCCCACTTCAGGCACAGATTCACACTGACAAACACGAGCTAATGGTGTTTTATCGTAGCACTAGTTCACTCAGTCTCATTAGAAGACCTGTTAATAAAAGGTTTTAGACCTAATTAAAATGCCTGCAGGACCAGAAGATGATTATCATGAATTATTTGGTTCTCGTTTTTGTCAGTAAAAGAAAAGAATAAGAAATATGAAATCGTCCAATGCATCCATTGTTTTCTGATCACTCAAAAAATGTCATAATTATGATTTTCAAGCATGTACTATTGGTAGTCTAACTTATTTTTCTCTCTCTCAGGTGAAACTAACATAGAGAGAATAATGGCCAATGTGAAAAAGGCCATTGGGCTGAAGTTTCCTCTCTATTGTCTTGGTTTTGGACATGATGTTAACTTTGACTTCCTGACAAAGATGTCACTGGAAAATGGTGGAGTTGCTCGCAGGATTTATGAAGATTCGGACGCTGATCTACAGCTGCAGGTGGACTACAGAGAATCAGCTGTGAATTCATCCTCAGTTCTTATCTGTTCTGTGTTTGAATGCATTTAAACCCTTTATTTTGGTTTGTTATATTGTAGGGCTTCTATGATGAAGTTGCCGTCCCTCTCCTCACTGATATTCAACTTAAATACACAGGAGGGACAAACCTTACCAAGACCAGCTTTAACCTGTACTTCAACGGCTCTGAGATTGTGGTTTCAGGACAAATCACAGACAACAGTGTGGAGAGTTTCAGCACTGAAGTCATTGCAGTATCAGTAAGATCATCATGGAGCTTTACAAACTGTATCAAATTGATAGGGAATGAGTGGGCTGTTGTTGGTTTTTTTTTTTTTTTCTCAGCAGTCTCACCTGAGGTCATTATATTGGATATTAGCATCATTGATGGTCAATTGTTTATGAGTTTGAAATAATGGTCACTTTATTTTCAGAGAAAGGTTTTGGTGAAAGTGGTAATGACAACATTCCTGATGAAAATGTTCATTAGTATTATTATTTCTGAGCAGAAAGGCAGTAATGTGACGTATCAGGACACTGTAATGATAAAAGACCCCAGTGATGTCCCACCTGGGAATAAAGATTTCATGCAGAGACTGTGGGCCTACCTGACAGTGAAGCAACTTCTGGAAAGGCAGTAAGTTTATGGAGTGATACGACATTTTGCGTTTTAAATTGGACATTGAGGACATCTTTTTGTCTCAGGGTGCTTCTTAAAGGACAAGAGAAAGAGGATGAAGAGAAAGAAGCTCTCAAACTCTCTCTAAAATACCAGTTTGTCACCCCCCTCACCTCTATGGTCGTCACTAAGCCAAAGGGAGATGAAGTAGAAGTTGCCGACAAACCCAAAGAGGGAGAAGAGGATCCCAGACCTCCAGGTGAGAACTGGGTTATTTTAGTATCTTACAAACCTTGTAAATGAAAGTGTGCAAACATTTGACCTTTGACAAAAGAGCAAGGTCCTTTTTATGCAGTAAAATAAACACAGTGACGGTGACGGCAGCTATATGAAAAGTTGACAATGTATTAATCAAGTTTTGCATAAGCTGCATCGTAGGTAAATCAAAAGATCTAATAAAATACATGAAACAACTTTATTTGCGTGTCAGTTTAGTTTGTGTATCCTACAGTATATGTATCTGATTGTGTATCTGAACTACCATTTAGGTCAAGTTTAGGCTTACAACTTGGGTTAGGTGCTTCCACAACAGTGTTATTCAGTTATCATTTTCCTCTGATTTTAGGTACAAGTTATGGGTAGGTTTAGGGGTTGGGAAAAGGTTAGGACTAAATTTTCGGATAGGAATGTTGTTCCAGGATCAACAAAATGGGTTGATCCAGGAACATGTCTTACTTGGCAAAATCACGGTAAACGTATGCCAACGTATGTCCTGCCGGGTAGATCAGCACGTTCAAATGTGCAAATCTACTGCATCCCAATTCAGAAGCTGCATCCTTCGAAGGATGTGGACTTCAAAGGCCATGCCTTCAAAGACCAAAAAGGTCAGAACGAGCGTTGTTAAATTGATCTAGTGTACGGAGAATTTTTCTTGTCGCCTAGCAACTATGGCCCTGTTTACACCTGGTATCAAGATGCATTTGGTCGATCAGATCACGTCAGATCACATCAAGTGGACAATGCTAAATACAGGTGTAAACGGGGTCTAGGAAACTGTAGGGGGAGCTTCGCAAATCTTACTGAGTTCTGCTTTAACCCACGGACTAAAAAAATCCCCCCCATCTTAACATTTTGGTCTAATTTTTATTTGTTGATGAAAAGGTCAATAGATTTTTGTCATTTTTGTCATTCAGAACTGCTTTTTATTTATAGTTATCATCTCGTTTTCGTCAATGAAAGAATGTTAAGGAAAATTATGATAAAAATTATTTTTACGAATTTAATATGTGATGTTCACTGAGATTATGAATTCATCTATGAGAACAAAATTGTTCTTTGTTGCATGTATTAAATGTGTTCTCTGTATAATTACACAGCTGATGGACAGACCTATGGCGATCTGTTGGCATATCCCAAAGGTCAGTAAGAAATAAAGGGTTTCACTCATGATTTTTAACTGCTGCTTAACTAATTTCAGATTTTTCCATGAAATCAAAGCAAATTCTGCACAGCTGTTGAAAAGTTGTTTCTCTGTGTGTTTTGATGGAACTCCAGAGCATCATTCGTTTGTTAAATTTTATATTTTTGCTGCCTCATTATGAATGTTTGCACCATGATAAAATAAATGAGGATTTATGAATCTAAGGCCCTGTATACACCTTTTATAAAGATGCATTTTGGTACCTCTGGAAGTGGTCGAAAGTGGACAAGCATAAAAGTTTCAGACCCATTTTACCTGTATTTAGTGTTGTCCACTTGTGATCCGATCGACCAAAATGCATCTTAATACCAGTAAACGGCCTAAAATGGTTACTGGAAAATAATAGCCTATTACTCAACCGTCTCAAATGAAAAACAAAAAGAGAAAACCTGCTTTGTAAATAGAAATTTGTGCCGTCCTAGGACCGGTGTCACAACATAGTGTTCTTAGTTGTTATTTTGTTTTTATGGTCTAATTTAAAAAAATTTATGAATACACTGTATTACTGTATTTTGTGCTTCATATTAATTCATTTTTAAAGGGTTAGTTCACCCAAAAATGAAAAATAAGTCATTAATTAATCAACCTCATGTCGTTCCACACCCGTAAGACCCGCAAAGCACTGTTGAATATCAAATGTCAAGTGTCCCCAACTAAGCAAGCCAACTAAGCAACATTCAAAGTATTTATTCCAGTTCAATCCAGTTGAGGATTGTATACATCACGCCGGTATGGACGGTTTGTTGAGGAGCTGTGCCACTGGTTGTCGTGTCGATGAGGCCTTCACAATGGGTGAAATAGTTGACTCGATCTCTGCTGATACTTCAGGGCTGCGTTGTGGTCGTGTCAAGGCGCAGGTCCTTGATCTCACCTGGATACGGCCCGGATAAACAGTAAACCTTGGGTAAGCAGAAAGACTAATATTAGCGTAGATGCCATCCTTCTTCTGATGTAACAAGTACATCTGGTGTTATAGGAAGTGTTCCCGGTTCCGGCTGACCTAATTTATGCAGCCTAATAATCCTTTAACAGATTTGAAAATATAAATTATGTGTTATGTGTATGCCAGGTTAAAGAGAGAAGTTTTTAGTCTAGATTTAAACTGACAAGAGTGTGTCTGCTTCCCGAACAATGCTAGGAAGATTGCTCCAGAGTTTAGGTGCCAAACAGGAGAAGGATCAGTCGTCGTTATCACGGCGGCGGCGTTTCTACAAAATCCGCGCCACTCATGTGGACACAGATTCAGCGACTGTATTCATGCATTTATTTTTATCTATGCAGAAGGGGGTTGAAATGTCATAATCACTTATGAAATAGTTTTAATTTATTACTGTACAGTTTATTTCATTACTAAATATATTATCAACATAACAGTTTGAGTAAATTTGGATTGATGTGAATTTCAGTGTGTCTCCTTTTGTCCAAATTGAGTGCAGAATCTTAAATATTCCTTCTTCATTTTCTGTCATATCATTACTTTGTTTTAGAATGTTCAAAATTCTAAACTTTTTTTCCCAGGTTTAAATAAAAGAAATTCACAGTTTTGCTCTTGGACTTGCTGCCCACTATATACTGTGAATAACACTTATTTCTTTTTTTATCAGGAATGGGTTTCCAACCTTCATCTTCTGCATGTAGGTATAACATGTTGAACTAACAGTTAATTTACTCAAACTATTGCAGAGAATTTAAAGTTGTGATGAAATGGAAGTACTGATAGATATTTTCTTCTGTATTGTGATGCACATCTGAGTGAAACTGCTATAGTACATTCACTTTAAATTCATTCAGGTTCAATTACCAAACATACAATCTTAATTTAATTTAAGTTAAACAATGATTGGCAACACCATTCAAGACATCCTATAATCGTTCGCAATTTAGCATCTTTAGTCATGATCTTGTCATCATGTTCAGAAACTTTGATGGCAATTGCATGAATTTCCTGAGAGGAGTAGTTAAAATTTCAGAGCTTGATTTGTCAAATAAATCCACATTCAAACCAACAGGAAGTCAGATGTTTTGGTCGAAGCTAATGACTGTAAATTAGAAAGTTGTCCGGCTTATTTATATTTATCAGTTATCAGGCTTATTTATAGTCATCATCTCGTTTTCGTCAATGAAAGAATGTTAAGGAAAATTATGATAAAAATTATTTTTACGAATTTAATATGTGATGTTCTCTGAGATTATGAATTAATATATGAGAACAAAATTGTTCTTTGTTGCATGTATTAAATGTGTTTTCTGTATAATTTACACAGTTGTTGGACAGACCTATGACATTCTGTTGGCATATCCCAAAGGTCAGTAAGAAATAAAGGGTTTCACTCATGATTTTTTAACTGCTGCTTAACTAATTTCAGATTTTTCCATGAAATCAAAGCAAATTCTGCACAGCTGTTGAAAAGTTGTTTCTCTGTGTGTTTTGATGGAACTCAAGAGCATCATTCATTTGTTAAATTATATTTTTGCTGCCTCATTATGAATGTTTGCACCGTGATAAAATAAATGAGGATTTATGAATCTAAGGCCCTGTATACACCTGTTATAAAGATGCATTTTGGTACCTCTGGAAGTGGTCGAAAGTGGACAAGCACAAAAGTTTCAGACCCATTTTACCTGTATTTAGTGTTGTCCACTTGTGATCCGATCAACCAAAATGCATCTTAATACCAGTAAACGGCCTAAAATGGTTACTGGAAAATAATAGCCTATTACTCAACCGTCTCAAATGAAAAACAAAAAGAGAAAACCTGCTTTGTTAATAGAAATTTGTGCCGTCCTAGGACCGGTGTCACAACATAGTGTTCTTAGTTGTTGTTTTGTTTTTATGGTCCAATTTAAAAAATTTAGGAATACACTGTATTACTGTATTTAGTGCTTCATATTAATTCATTTTTAAAGGGTTAGTTCACCCAAAAATGAAAATTAAGTCATTAATTAATCAACCTCATGTCGTTCCACACCCCTAAGACCTTCGTTCATCTTCAGAACACAAATTAATTAATTATTGTTGAGGAAATCCGATGGCTCAGTGAGGCATGCATTGCCAGCAAGATCATTTCCAATTTCAATGCCCAGAAAGATATTACAAACATATTTAAAAGTCAAGTCACCTTTATTTATATAGCGCTTTTTACAGTGCAGATTGTCAAAGGAGCTTTACAGTGATAACTGGTAAATAATTTTGGCTTCACAGCAGCTCGTAAAGAAAATGGTGTCAATGCAGGCAGATGCAAAGCACTGTTGAATATCAAATGTCAAGGGTCCCCAACTAAGCAAGCCAAAGGCGACAGCTGCAAGGAACCCAAACTCCAACAGGTGACATCAGGTGGCAAGTAGGTGTTAAATGGAGAAAAAAAACCTTGGGAGAAACCAGGCTTGGTCGGGGGGCCAGTTCTCCTCTGGCGAACAATGCTTTTTTACAATTCAGGTAGCTATCATAAGTCCGATAGGATCGCAACATTCAAAGTATTTATTCCAGTTCAATCCAGTTGAGGATTGTATACATCACGCCGGTATGGACTGTTTGTTGAGGAGCTGTGCCACTGGTTGTCGTGTCGATGAGGCCTTCACAATGGGTGAACTAGTTGACTCGATCTCTGCTGATACTTCAGGGCTGCGTTGTGGTCGTGTCAAGGCGCAGGTCCTTGATCTCACCTGGATACGGCCCGGATAAACGGTAAACCTTGGGTAAGCAGAAAGACTAATATTAGCGTAGATGCCATCCTTCTTCTGATGTAACAAGTACGTCTGGTGTTATAGGAAGTGTTCCTGGTTCCGGCTGACCTAATTTATGCAGCCTAATAATCCTTTAACAGATTTGAAAATATAAATTGTGTTATGTGTATGCCAGGTTAAAGAGAGAAATTTTTAGTCTAGATTTAAACTGACAAGAGTGTGTCTGCTTCCCGAACAATGCTAGGAAGATTGCTCCAGAGTTTAGGTGCCAAACAGGAGAAGGATCAATCGCCGTTATCACGGCGGCGGCGTTTCTACAAATGCCGCGTCACTCATGTGGACACAGATTCAGCGACTGTATTCATGCATTTATTTTTATCTATACAGAAGGGGGTTGAAATGTCATAATCACTTATGAAATAGTTTTAATTTATTACTGTACAGTTTATTTCATTACTAAATATATTATCAACATAACAGTTTGAGTAAATTTGGATTGATGTGAATTTCAGTATGTCTCCTTTTGTCCAAATTGAGTGCAGAATCTTAAATATTCCTTCTTCATTTTCTGTCATATCATTACTTTGTTTTAGAATGTTCAAAATTCTAAACTTTTTTTCCCAGGTTTAAATAAAAGAAATTCACAGTTTTGCTCTTGGACTTGCTGCCCACTATATACTGTGAATAACACTTGTGTTTTTTTTTTTTTATCAGGAAGGAGTTTCCAACCTTCATCTTCTGCATGTAGGTATAACATGTTGAACTAACAGTAAATTCTCTCCAATAGTTTGAGTAAATGAAAAGTTGTGATGAAATGGAAGTACTGATAGATATTTTCTTCTGTATTGTGATGCACATCTGAGTAAAACTGCTGTAGTACATTCACTTTAAATTCATTCAGGTTCAATTACCAAACATACAATCTTAATTTAATTTAAGTTAAACAATGATTGGCAACACCATTCGAGACATCCTATAATCGTTCGCAATTTAGCATCTTTAGTCATGATCTTGTCATCATGTTCAGAAACTTTGATGGCAATTGCATGAATTCCCTGAGAGGAGTAGTTAAAATTTCAGAGCTTGATTTGTCAAATAAATCCACATTCAAACCAACAGGAAGTCAGATGTTTTGGTCGAAGCTAATGACTGTAAATTAGAAAGTTGTCCGGCTTAATGAGAACAATATGTGTAGTGAGTTTGGTGACCCATAACAACAATTATTTGGTGTGAATAATCACCAAAACTGACATTTTGATAGTTTTGTGTGCATTTGTCTGTTCAGGTGCTAAAAGACATGAAAGAGCGCTCAATTCAGTACTCTGGCCCTGTCTGAGAGGTGGCTTTCTGTGTGCACACAGAAAAGCGGACTGAATTAAGCTGTCTTTAGCGTTGTCACACTTTTTCAGATTTATCCATATGTCTGCTCTTCTTTTTCTCCCAG
This sequence comes from Chanodichthys erythropterus, assembly GCF_024489055.1. NCBI lineage: Eukaryota > Metazoa > Chordata > Actinopteri > Cypriniformes > Xenocyprididae > Chanodichthys > Chanodichthys erythropterus. Next base: position 5,473,984 of record NC_090226.1, on the reverse strand, counting down.
ATGTTTGTATTTTTGACCATTTTATGAAACAGTGTATGCCAACGGTGAACGTGATTTCACCAAGTACAACATGTTCTTGGATCAACATCTTTGTTTATCCTGGAACAACATTCCAATCAACCAATCAGATTTGAGGGACAAGTTTACCATTTAGGTCAAGTTTAGGCTTACAACTTGGGTTAGGTGCTTCCACAACAGTGTTATTCAATTTTCATTTTCCTCTAATTTTAGGTACAAGTTATGGGTAGGTTTAGGGGTTGGGAAAAGGTTAGGACAACATTTTCGGATAGGAATGTTGTTTCAGGATCAACAAAATGTGTTGATCCAGGAACATGTCTTACTTGGCAAAATCACAGTAAACGTACGCCAATGTATGTCCTGCCGGGTAGATCAGCACGTTCAAATGTGCAAATCTACTGCATCCCAATTCAGAAGCTGCATCCTTCGAAGGATGTGGACTTCAAAGGCCATGCCTTCAAAGACCAAAAAGGTCAGAACAAGCGTTGTTAGATTGATCTAGTGTACGGAGAATTTTTCTTGTCGCCTAGCAACTATGGCCCTGTTTACACCTGGTATCAAGATGCATTTGGTCGATCAGATCACGTCAGATCACATCAAGTGGACAATGCTAAATACAGGTGTAAACGGGGTCTAGGAAACTGTAGGGGGAGCTTCGAAAATCTTACTGAGTTCTGCTTTAACCCACGGACTAAAAAAATCCCCCCATCTTAACATTTTGGTCTAATTTTTATTTGTTGATGAAAAGGTCAATAGATTTTTGTCATTCAGAACTGCTTTTTATTTATAGTTATCTCGTTTTCGTCAATGAAAGAATGTTAAGGAAAATTATGATACAATTTTTTACGAATTTAATATGTGATGTTCACTGAGATTATGAATTAATCTATGAGAACAAAATTGTTCTTTGTTGCATGTATTAAATGTGTTCTCTGTATAATTTACACAGCTGATGGACAGACCTATGGCGATCTGTTGGCATATCCCAAAGGTCAGTAAGAAATAAAGGGTTTCACTCATGATTTTTAACTGCTGCTTAACTAATTTCAGATTTTTCCATGAAATCAAAGCAAATTCTGCACAGCTGTTGAAAAGTTGTTTCTCTGTGTGTTTTGATGGAACTCAAGAGCATCATTCATTTGTTAAATTATATTTTTGCTGCCTCATTATGAATGTTTGCACCGTGATAAAATAAATGAGGATTTATGAATCTAAGGCCCTGTATACACCTGTTATAAAGATGCATTTTGGTACCTCTGGAAGTGGTCGAAAGTGGACAAGCATAAAAGTTTCAGACCCATTTTACCTGTATTTAGTGTTGTCCACTTGTGATCTGATCGACCAAAATGCATCTTAATACCAGTAAACGGCCTAAAATGGTTACTGGAAAATAATAGCCTATTACTCAACTGTCTCAAATGAAAAACAAAAAGAGAAAACCTGCTTTGTAAATAGAAATTTGTGCCGTCCTAGGACCGGTGTCACAACATAGTGTTCTTAGTAGTTATTTTGTTTTTATGGTCTAATTTAAAAAAATGTTATGAATACACTGTATTACTGTATTTTGTGCTTCGTATTAATTCATTTTTAAAGGGTTAGTTCACCCAAAAATGAAAATTAAGTCATTAATTAATCAACCTCATGTCGTTCCACACCCCTAAGACCTTCGTTCATCTTCAGAACACAAATTAATTAATTATTGTTGAGGAAATCCGATGGCTCAGTGAGGCATGCATTGCCAGCAAGATCATTTCCAATTTCAATGCCCAGAAAGATATTACAAACATATTTAAAAGTCAAGTCACCTTTATTTATATAGCGCTTTTTACAGTGCAGATTGTCAAAGGAGCTTTACAGTGATAACTGGTAAATAATTTTGGCTGCAGAGCAGCTCGTAAAGAAAATGGTGTCAATGCAGGCAGATGCAAAGCACTGTTGAATATCAAATGTCAAGTGTCCCCAACTAAGCAAGCCAAAGGCGACAGCTGCAAGGAACCCAAACTCCAACAGGTGACATCAGGTGGCAAGTAGGTGTTAAATGGAGAAAAAAAACCTTGGGAGAAACCAGGCTTGGTCGGGGGGGCCAGTTCTCCTCTGGCGAACAATGCTTTTTTACGATTCAGGTAGCTATCATAAGTCCGATAGGATCGCAAAATTCAAAGGATTTATTCCACTTCAATCCAGTTGAGGATTGTATACATCACGCCGGTATGGACGGTTTGTTGAGGAGCTGTGCCACTGGTTGTCGTGTCGATGAGGCCTTCACAATGGGTGAACTAGTTGACTCGATCTCTGCTGATACTTCAGGGCTGCGTTGTGGTCGTGTCAAGGCGCAGGTCCTTGATCTCACCTGGATACGGCCCGGATAAACAGTAAACCTTGGGTAAGCAGAAAGACTAATATTAGCGTAGATGCCATCCTTCTTCTGATGTAACAAGTACATCTGGTGTTATAGGAAGTGTTCACGGTTCCGGCTGACCTAATTTATGCAGCCTAATAATCCTTTAACAGATTTGAAAATATAAATTATGTGTTATGTGTATGCCAGGTTAAAGGCATACACATAACTTTTTAGTCTAGATTTAAACTGACAAGAGTGTGTCTGCTTCCCAAACAATGCTAGGAAGATTGCTCCAGAGTTTAGGTGCCAAACAGGAGAAGGATCAATCGCCGTTATCACGGCGGTGGCGTTTCTACAAATGCCGTGCCACTCATGTGGGCTCTGCACGACGAGGATGGACACAGCGAGTGCGTCGCTTGCCTGGGCATGTCCCACGCTGACGGCGCGCTTGCTGGAGCCTCATGCCCGCACTGCGAGAGCATGAGTCTCGGTTCCCTGCGCTCGCGGGTCGCCTTCTTCACGGAGGGCGATCTCGCCGCTCGTGCCCTCCCGTCTCCTTCCTTCCGTGAGCCGGCCAGGAAGAGAGCGAGGGTAGAGCGATTCAGCGCCCGGAGTTGAGCGAGCTCACGCCGGCTCAGCCGCAGCGTCCCTCTGCTGATGCAAGTGACCTCGTCTCGTTTGGAGGATCGGACGACGAAGTGGACGACTCCATGTCCCAAAGCGCCCCAGGGACCCCGGCCCAAGATTGTGCTGGACCCGGCGATTCCAAAGGCGTCCTGATTCATCAGGAAGGAAGAGGATAGGGGATTGTCTCGTTGCGACCGGACCACCCCAAAAGCTCCTGCGTGCAGTTTCCCCTCCGCCTCGTCTAATTCCGGGCATGGGAGACATGCTACATGTTGTAACTGGGCCCACACCTGTTGTGCCCACACAACCCACCGTTTTCACAGCGAACACTATTTTACTTCATCACAAAGAGAGCAAATTTCCTCTTCCACCTCTCTCGGTGTATGGCCCCCTCACCGGCGGCCTGTCATCCGACGTTATACAACCCCTTGTCACTCGGGCCGAGGCTTGGCAAGCCATCCCCGATGTGTCAGGCTGGATCCTGGGGATCGTAACTCAGGGCTACTCGCTCCAATTTGCACGGCGGCCCCCTCGCTTCGGCGGTGTGCTGCAAACCTCGGTGAACCCGGACGACGCTCACGTCCTCCGGGCCGAAGTTATGACGATGCTAAGAAAAGGAGCAGTGGAAATAGTTTCCCCTGCGGAGAGAGAGTCACTTTCTGGTTCCCAAGAAGGATGGCGGTCTCAGACCCATCCGAGATCTCAGACTTTTGAATCACTCCCTCATGAGACGGAAGTTCAAGATGCTGATGCTGAAGCAGATCCTCGGCAGCCTTCTTCGGATGCGGCCTCTTCAGTACTGGTTGGAGTTCCGGGTTCCTCCAAGCGCCTGGCGGCACGGCTGCCTATGTCTCAAGGTCAATCAGGCCTGTCTTCTGGCAGTGAAACCTTGGTTGAACCCTGCTTGGTTCAGTCTTGGGGTACCCCTGCAGGCGGTCTCACGACAGACTGTGCTCACAACGGACGCCTCCAACTCGGGTTGGGGCGATGTTTGCGAGGGCAGACCGGCCTTCGGCTCACGGGGAAAGCCGTCTACACATCAACTGCCTCGAGATGCTAGCAGTGATGAAAGCCCTTCAATCCTTTCAGTCTCACTTGACAGGACACCATGTCTTAGTCCAATCAGACAGCATGACAGTGGTGTCGTACATAAACCACCAGGGCGGTCTTTCGTCCAGCCGCTTATGCGCTCTGGCAAAACGCCTTCTGGAATGGGCTCTGCCGAGACTTCAGTCGCTCAGAGCGACTCATATTCCTGGCAAGACCAATCTGGGCGCGGACATGTTGTCGCGGAGCAACATCCCCCTCAGACGAGTGGATGCTCCACCCCCAGACGGTTCTCATGATTTGGGAGCTTTTCGGGAGAGCAGAGGTAGACCTCTTTGCCTCAGGAGACAACTCTCACTGCCCAACATTTTTCTCGAAGGAAGTCGATGCTCTGGCCCACACATGGCCCAGCACACTCCTTTATGCATTTCCCCCAATCGCACTGATCCCCCAGGTCATCAGGCGCATCAGGGAAGACCAACACAGAGTCCTTCTAGTGGCCCCACTCTGGCTCTCTACGAGAGCCCCGTGGCCAATTCCCCTGAGATGGAATCTCCTTTCTCAGGTGTAAGAACTGTGGACGAACCAGACAAATGAATCATTTAGATGATTCTTTCAAAACATAATTCTAATTCAGAATTGAGGTTCCGGCTCCGGACCGTCTGCAGATAAAGCCAGGCTGATTACTTTTACGACCCATGCTTCCTGATAGCAGAAGCGACATACCAAAGGGTCACCCAAGAAGACAGAGAGACAATCCAGACCCTTTTGTTTCCTTACTTCACAGGAGAGCCAAAGAGACTGTTGAACAAATAAATCTGCTTCAAAATTGTTCCAACAATTTTAACGGACTTATCAAACATCTTTTAACTACATACATTTTGCATTATGTGTCCACAAGTACTACCTGTAAACAGTTAGGCTTTAGAAACACTCACAATTCATGTAAATGTGTTAACTCTTGACTGAATGACTGAAAGTATGCCTTATTTGGACTTAATTTGATTCTTTCCCCCTTTCCTATATCCTGACTTGAATGAAATCTGTTTAAAATGTATTGTATCCCATTTAACAGCAATTATGTTAAAATGGCAATCTGCTAAAGCAGAGACAGACCGGGATGTGACACTTATGTTTTATTGGGGGCAGAGGAAGGCCCTCTTGAAAACAGGACAATGTCTGATTGGCCAAGACTCCTCAGAGGTGTGACAAACAACTAAGTTTAAATGATCATATTGCAAGATAGTGAATGGAGAGAAGTTGGTTAGTAAACGAACTGGAGTTGGTTAGTTCTGGTAAGAGAAACCATGACCAGAGTACCAAGAACAATGGAGTAACAAGAAGAACAGACCAGCCGCCCATCCAAGCCATCCAACCTTCACTCACTTTTCTTTTCTTTACTTATTTTTCCTTTACCGCTGAAAGTCTCGTGTCCTACGTTTCGCCGCAAAGTTCAACCAACGACTTTTGCCGCTTCAACTCCAGCGACAAAGAGACTTCCTTCATTGTTCCACACGGACCTGATCTGGACCAATCATCGACTTGGGAAACCCCTCTCTGCACGACGAGGGAAATTCACCTTTAAGTCAACGCAAGCAAGTACCTCCAGACCAAAACTGAACTGGTGCATAATTGAATGATTCATGGTTCGTTCTGGTCCTTGAAATGCATTGATAGGAATTCGGTTAATCAGATCACTCTCTCTCTCTCTCTCTCTCTCTCTCTCTCTCTCTCTCTCTCTCTCTCTTTCAAAACTCTTTCTCATTTCCTTCTTACTGCAACGCGTATGAATGTGTGTGTGTGTGTATGTGCGTGCCTTTGTGTTAGATTAGTTTGTGTTAGAATAAATAAAATCTCTTGTAGATTTTAAAAGGAAAGTGTATTGTATTATGTGCTTTATGATTTAATGTCTTAAACTGTGATCAAGTTACCTTGCTCTAATCAGTGTTTTCACGATTGTTGGATATTTATATCCGTTGCAAGAGCTTATTACGGCTCGAGCAAATGAACGCTGGACGAATCAGTTGCTCGGTCGTAATCTTAACAACTCTTTATAATTCCCTAAATATTTCATTTGAGCTAATTTTACTTCCTAGGGTGTTTTCCCTACAGTAATGGTGGAGAATAATTCGGGCAGTTTAATCTAAATTTGGAGCACATATCAAGTCATTTTTCTTTTTATCAACGCAAATTATTAAACCCCTCAGTGTTTGTGTGACGTATGCAGCGCGCACGGCGCGGTCCGTTTGAACGAGTGCTTGAATGAGTGAGAGCTGTAACCCCAGTCTGCTGTCTTGTCTCTAAGCTCCAGTCTGCAGTAAATTTCAGATCTGTATCACACATACTATAAGGTAAGAATTAAGCGTGTTCCTTAAATTCTAGAATGCCTTGTTTATAGCTATCCTGATGTCTGCGTGTTCCAGCGTCATTCAAATAGCTATAATAACGTTATTGTGTATCAGAGAGCTGAATTGAAACTAAACTGCATTTAGTTAAAATAGTCTGTGCAGGACGAATACTCTCCTCACAGAACGGCAAGATCGAGCGTGTTCCTCGATCTGTTTCTAAAACCATATATTTATAGCTAAAGTGTCAGTGCGTGTTCCACTGTACTAAATCTGCTATATTCTCCCTTTGTAAAACAGTAACGCTATACGCTTGCTTGTTTTATATTTATAGCTAAACTGGTTATAGTGCGTGTTCCACTGTACTCAATCTGCTATTTTCCCCTTTGTAAAACAGTAACGCTATACGCTTGCTTGTTTTATATTTATAGCTAAACTGATTATAGTGCGTGTTCCACTGTACTCAATCTGCTATATTCTCCCGTTTGCTAAACGCTACATGCTTGCTTGTTTGAGCTCCCGAGTGCAATTTAAGTGATTTGAAACTGATCAAGTGAAGCTTTTGAACCTGTTATATTTTGCACGCAAAGAGACCCGCCGAGGTCGCAATTTTTCCATCTATTACAGCAAAAAGCTATCACTTAAAGTTTAAGCCCCACGTCGTAAAACAGCTACGAGTGGTGTCTCTTATTTATAGAGTTGAAATGCGCCGACATTTCACGTAACGCTTGATTGTACGTGCATGTGTCTTTCATTTGTATAATTACATGTATTTGATGTAATTCACATGTTCGCCACTATCATTTTGTTTGGTCGCCATAGTTACAGTCGTGGCACGGAAGTCTTAACCAACGCTTCCGGAAGAACGTCATTGTAAACAAACCGCACGGTGTTGCTAAAGCTAACCTCTGCAGTTGTTTACATTGAAGTTCATATGCTAAAGCCTTTAGCCTCGAAGCTAAGCTAGTTAACATCATTGTGTGAACGCAGTGTCTGTTTTTAGCAACTAAGTGATTTAACCATTTAAAACACTTCAATTTTATGTAACGTTACACTTGTTGGTCTGTCCTTCTTATTTTCCCCTTGACTTTCTCACTGATTACTTTACCTATATTTTACTTGAAAAGAAAAATATTGGTTTACAATTATTAATCGTTTTACCTGCATTTGACTTGAAAAAGAAATACTGGCTTACAATTTTAATTGTCAAATTTGAATTTAATAAAACTAATTAAATTTAAATTGAAATCCTATTTTTCTAGAAAGTAATTTTAAATGATTTCTACATTTCCAAATTTCCATTATTTCTAATTTCATAATTTTCATAACTAAAATTATATTTTAGATCTAATTACTTCAGGTATGAATAAGCCTTGAACTTTAAAAGTTTAAGCAAACTTATTCCACCAAAGTTTTTCCTAATTTTGACTCACATTTGTTCATTATTTTATTGCGTTACATCTTTATTTTCCTTTTCTTGGTTATACACTTAGCCACTCTATTTTATTTATTCATTTACCTCTTTGTTTAATTCCCTTTTTCTTATCTCATCCCATTATTTTCATTTTTTTCCTTTCTTACCTTTTTCCTTTCCTCTTTGTATTCTAGCTTAGGAACGACACACCTGAGCCTTTTTAGGAGACACTGATAACTTATTACGAGTTTCAAACCAATCAGAGACAACAGTCTCTTACTAACATTTTTATTCTCATGGGTTAGTTGTCCATCAACTACCAATTATATCCTCGTAATTAGACAAAGGCTTCAGAGCCATTTGTGGATCTGGTCTCCTTTCTTCTCCTTTCCTTTTCCTCACGTCTTTCCTGTGCTCTCCTGCTTTCTTCCATCCTATTCTTCACTTTTGTAGGGATCAAGCTTGGACGAACCATCAATCAATTCTAAAGAAAGAGAAACACAATCTTTCCAAAGAAACAATTCATTAGGTATTTGATTTTAATCAAACCCTTTTGGGTTCTCCATACTCCCTGCATTTGTAAACGCAATTTAAATTTTGACATTTCCTCCAACAACATTTAACAGAGACAAGTGTTGAGCAACCGTTGCCTTCACAGCATCCCTGGTAAGCAGTTCAACTGAAGGTGTGTGGTGTCAATCCTGTCAAACTAAGAAAAGAGGTATCAGCATTATTATTGTCTTATTGTCCTTGCGAACATAAACAATAATATATATATATTCTTTTCTTTTAGTTTTAGAAACAGTTGTTCATTAATAGAAAATATTTATTTGAAATAAATATTTCTCTAAATTAAAAAAAAAAAACTTACTATTTGTTTTAACATTTTCTCTTTTCCCTTTCTCAGTTGAGTGACAAAGTCCTCACATCACGAGTTGAAAACAGTTTTTCATTAATAGAAAATATTTCATCTATTGAAATTTGTTTTAACTTTTTCTCTCTCTTACTCAGTTGAGTGACAAAGCCTTCTCATCACTAGCCTACCTGTCTACACTCTGAAACCAACACGTAGCCATCACACTTCACGATTGGTGTACATTCACTGAACGACACTTAGCTGTTCCACCACATATAGGCTTGCACCCCACACAGATCTGTGTCAGTCTCTTCTCCCCAGCGTGCCAACATGTCGCAGACGGAAAACCCCACTGCCCAAGATGTGGACGCCTGGCTCAGCGGCATTACAAACTGCCTCATGCCAAAGACAATTGAACTGTTATTATTTTTAATAATAATCATAATTCTGAGAAGATTCCCGACGCATGATTCAAGCCAGAACCAAGACCACACTGAACTAGGCAAGATAACCAATTCTCTAAGCATTGCCTTCACAGCCCAGCTGAAACTAAGCGACAAGCAAATCACCCACCTACAGGAGGAGCTGACACGTGCCCAGAGCCGCATAGACAAGCTGGAAGTGAAAGTCCAAGACGACTTCAAACGTCAGACCACTGAGTTCCTGAGAGAGCTGATGCACATCCAACGCTGCGCAGACCAGCACAAGGTGAAAGCTCAAGACAAACTTGTGGAGCAAGAAACAAAGGAACAAGTTGACAAGCTCCAAGAAGCCCTTGCAGTTGCGGAACGTGACAAGCAAGAATTAAAGACTATCCAATGTCACCTGGTAAACCAACTAGAAAATGCCAATTCTGACATTAAAGATAAGAACTTTAAAATCAATGCTCTGGAAGACCATTTGAAATGGTACAGCACTGAAATGGACCATCTAAACCAACAATTAGACGATGCCAACGGCAAGCTCTACATGGTTAGAAATGAACTTAAACATGTTCACACCCAGAAACCAGAGTTAAGAAGGGAGGGGCCTCCCTCAGCATCACCACAGCTGAGCACAACAGAGTCCCCCATCCAAGAACTGCCATGCAAAGGAAGAAGTGAGTGGCCACAACCCAAAACATCACCGGCCTTCACTACAGAATTCTTCCCTGTCAACCAAAGAGAGCTCATCCATGCAGACCCCAAAGTTGCACACGAGATGACCCTTAAAGACCTTAACAAGCTGGCTAAGAACATCACACAGTTCAACCCGAACTCCATGGAGAACCACAACATCCAGACTTACCTCCGAGATATTGACTTCTACCTAGAGGTGAGACCCAATGTGACTGACAGAGACCGGTTGTATCTCCTCAGGTCCACATCCAGCCCAGAGGTACGAAGCTTCTTAGATCGACAACCTGTTCACTACCAGCTATTACGTGAGTCACTGATCAAAGAATTTACAGGCCCAGAGTCTGAACATGGACTATTAGTCGCCTTGGAAACCAAACAAGGTCGACAAGAGACTCCCCAAGCTTACTACAACCGTTTCCGACAAGCCTACTTAGGTGCACATCACGAACCTGAACTTGAAGAGGATGTGAACTTCAAAACCCTCTTCCTGAGAAACCTGCACCCTGGACTAAGTCACCATCTTGGCGTCATGGCCTGCCCAAGCACAATGTCAATCCAACAGCTACGTGACTTGACACACAAGGCCTACATCAAACAGAAGATGAACTCAAAGGTTTGAAAACAGCCACAATTTCAAACTCCGGCAGCCAAGACTCAAGCCGTGCACTGCAAGACAGCCAGTGGCATGACAATGCCACAGCCTGTCATAAAGGACACGGAGAACGTGATCCCCATGCCACTGACAGCTTCCACACCAACAGCTGGAAAATGCCATGGGACCAGCCACACTTCTCAAGAAACCCACCAGAAAGAAACATCTGGGATCCAAACTGGACAGCCAAAGTCCACCAACCAACACATTCAAATGCATCCACTGTGGGTAAGCGACGGCGGAACCCACCTCTGCATCACTCAGTTAAACACAGCACTGAGAACAAGAACGCCCAAGAACAAGACAGTTCCACCTCAGAAGACATGGAACAACTGATGAGGCAAATTACAGCGTTCTTTGCAAACAAAATAAACAGCGACGATCACAAGGATCAGTCACCCTCGTTATGACTAGAGACGGAACGGAAGGTCAGTGATCACCTGATCCACCTTCCAAATGGAGATGACTGCCACCTGTTCTACAACAGCACAGAACGAAGCGGTCTCTTGCAGCCAAACACCGCTGGAAACTCAATAGTACCAGAGAACACATTTCTGGTTACTCATCACCCACCAATAAACCCAACGAGTTCCCATCTCAAGAACCATGCTTGTGCAACAGTAACAACAGTAAGCACAGAAGGTCAGACAGTCTGTCACAACCAGAAGGCATTACAAAAGGAATGCGACGTAGGAGACAAAGTTTTGCACCACAGCTCAACAGCCATGTCAAACTTCCTCCTACCTTCTGCCAAAGAACTTCCTGCCTCACTGGACTGACTGCATCTTGGACTTGGGACGAGAGATCATCCCTTATTTGATGGGAAAGAGCCAATCTTCATCTAAGCCCTTCAAGAAAAGGGGGGAGCAAGACAGACTGAACCAGATCTGACCATACCTACACTGCACTACATTACATTTTACACTACATTACATTTTACACTACACTACATTAACATACTCACCAACATGCTCTTCCTACAGACAGATATTAGTTTCAGAACCTAGCTCAACATCGACTTCGCTACATTCACCATAAGAAACATGCAACCATCTGCCCAACAAGTAGAACACCTTTCATTAAGCTGGTACATGACATCTTAGATGCACGCAGTAGTGTTAGCCATACCAGGAAACACTTAAGTGTTTTATTTTGTTTTGTTTTCCTCTTCCTCTCTTTCCCTTCTTCTTTATAAGGTAAAATACCTGTCTGCCCCATAAGGGTCAAGGTCATGACATTAGGATTGACGCACCACGCCTAAGGTCTGAAAGCCATTTGAAAATTCGAATGTGAGCCCGAGAGAGCTCCATGATGGGTCACATCATTTTTACCACAAATGATGTCACCAGACAACCTAGAAGTTAGAAGAGATGGAAACTAACAATTTAATCACACAATGTAGAATAACACTCCCAAAATTGAACTTAATCCATCAGTACTCAGATAATCTAATGCCCTGCACCAGTATAGTGGTCAATCATGGAGGTGTTGTTTTGTTGTTGCTTTGTGTGTGTCTGCTTATTGTCCATTTTTCTACAGTGTCCGCCGATGTCTTCATCTCAACACATCGCCGAACCAAGGGGGGATATGTAAGAACTGTGGACGAACCAGACAAATGAATCATTTAGATGATTCTTTCAAAACATAATTCTAATTCAGAATTGAGGTTCCGGCTCCGGACCGTCTGCAGATAAAGCCAGGCTGATTACTTTTACGACACATGCTTCCTGATAGCAGAAGCGACATACCAAAGGGTCACCCAAGAAGACAGAGAGACAATCCAGACCCTTTTGTTTCCTTACTTCACAGGAGAGCCAAAGAGACTGTTGAACAAATAAATCTGCTTCAAAATTGTTCCAACAATTTTAACGGACTTATCAAACATCTTTTAACTACATACATTTTGCATTATGTGTCCACAAGTACTACCTGTAAACAGTTAGGCTTTAGAAACACTCACAATTCATGTAAATATGTTAACTCTTGACTGAATGACTGAAAGTATGCCTTATTTGGACTTAATTTGATTCTTTCCCCCTTTCCTATATCCTGACTTGAATGAAATCTGTTTAAAATGTATTGTATCCCATTTAACAGCAATTATGTTAAAATGGCAATCTGCTAAAGCAGAGACAGACCGGGATGTGACACTTATGTTTTATTGGGGGCAGAGGAAGGCCCTCTTGAAAACAGGACAATGTCTGATTGGCCAAGACTCCTCAGAGGTGTGACAAACAACTAAGTTTAAATGATCATATTGCAAGATAGTGAATGGAGAGAAGTTGGTTAGTAAACGAACTGGAGTTGGTTAGTTCTGGTAAGAGAAACCATGACCAGAGTACCAAGAACAATGGAGTAACAAGAAGAACAGACCAGCCGCCCATCCAACCTTCACTCACTTTTCTTTTCTTTACTTAATTTTCCTTTACCGCTGAAAGTCTCGTGTCCTACGTTTCGCCGCAAAGTTCAACCAACGACTTTTGCCGCTTCAACTCCAGCGACAAAGAGACTTCCTTCATTGTTCCACACGGACCTGATCTGGACCAATCATCGACTTGGGAAACCCCTCTCTGCACGACGAGGGAAATTCACCTTTAAGTCAACGCAAGCAAGTACCTCCAGACCAAAACTGAACTGGTGCATAATTGAATGATTCATGGTTCGTTCTGGTCCTTGAAATGCATTGATAGGAATTCGGTTAATCAGATCACTCTCTCTCTCTCTCTCTCTCTCTCTCTCTCTCTCTCTCTCTCTCTCTCTCTCTCTCTCTCTCAAAACTCTTTCTCATTTCCTTCTTACTGCAACGCGTATGAATGTGTGTGTGTGTATGTGCGTGCCTTTGTGTTAGATTAGTTTGTGTTAGAATAAATAAAATCTCTTGTAGATTTTAAAAGGAAAGTGTCTTGTATTATGTGCTTTATGATTTAATGTCTTAAACTGTGATCAAGTTACCTTGCTCTAATCAGTGTTTTCACGATTGTTGGATATTTATATCCGTTGCAAGAGCTTATTACGGCTCGAGCAAATGAACGCTGGACGAATCAGTTGCTCGGTCGTAATCTTAACTCTTTATAATTCCCTAAATATTTCATTTGAGCTAATTTTACTTCCTAGGGTGTTTTCCCTACACAGGCAAACAGAATGATCTGGCACCCACAGCCAGAAATCTGGGCTCTACACCTCTGGTCCCTCAATGGGAGCCGGTTAACCTCCCCGGGGACGTTCTAAATACCATATCTCAGGCGAGAGCCCCGTCCACAAGACACCTCTACGCCCAGAAATGGTCGGTCTTTGTTGATTGGTGCTCTTCATGCAACATAAACCCTGTGGAGAGTGACGTATCTTTCATACTGTCTTTTCTCCAAGAGCGTTTAGATATGGGGCGCACCCCTTCTACGCTCAAGGTGTATGTATCAGCCATTGCAGTGTTTCATGCTCCTATTGCTGGCCTATCAGTGGGTCGAAACGGCCTTGTGGTCCGTTTTTTAAGGGGTTCTAGGCGTTCTCCACCTCGTCCCCTCACTGTTCCCACTTGGGACCTTTCCCTGGTCCTTAGGGCCCTAAAGGGTAATCCCTTTGAGCTGCTGCGTTCAGCTGACCTCAGGCCCCTGACGCTGAAAACCGCTCTGCTGCTTGCTTTAGCATCGGCCAAGCGTGTTGGCGATTTGCAGGCCCTCTCTGTGAGCCCTGCATGCCTTGAATTCGGGCCTAATGATTCTAAGGTCATTCTGAAACCCAGGCATGGCTACGTTCCCAAGGTGCTCTCAACCCCGTTTAGAGCACAGGTCATTTCGCTTTCTGCTCTTCCTCCCTCTACGGATGAACAAGAGCTAGAGTTACTCTGCCCTGTCAGGGCATTGAGGACCTATGTGGAGCGATCGCAGCCTTTCAGGCAGTCAGATCAGCTCTTTGTTTGTTTTGGTGGCCGCACCAAGGGGTCTCCGGTCTCAAAACAGCGTCTCTCATGTTGGATAGTCGACGCCATTTAATCTGGGCTCTGACTCCTATGGGGCATTCAGCACCCAGGGAGGAGTAACACATTCTACTAGAGGAATGGCTTCCTCATGGGCTTGGTCCAACTGAGTTTCCATTTAAAGACATCTGTGAGGCGGCCGGCTGGTCTTCGCTGTCCACTTTTGACAGGTTTTATCATCTTGATGTCCCGACCTTGCAAGCTCGGGTTCTTTCAGTGTGATTAGGCGGCCTCTTACGAGTTCCACCTCACGCTATTACAGGAATTAGTTCCTTGTAGTTTAACGAGGGATACGTCGGCTTTGCCTTCTTACTTGTTTTCCTGGTCCCCTTCCGGCATCCAAAACAAGTTATGTCGTTCCCTGCCGTGGCACGGCGCAGTTGAATTCGTTCCCCATACGCAGTACGAGTGAAGTATCGAAAGGGAACGTACTCTGTTACTAACGTAACCGCGGTTCCCTGAGATACGGAACGAGTACTGCGTTACTTGCCGTGCCACGAGGCTGTGGCTCAGAGTCGTCGCTTCAGTCCATTGACCTGAATCCTATGGCGAGACGCCTGCTTATATAGCCCTTTACCCCGCGCGCTTTCTCGCCATAGGCCGCACAGCTATGCTGCACCGTCATTGGTTCAACAACTTGTCTATGAGTGAACCAATGAAGGTGCAGTTACACTGCGTTATTGAAAAAGGCTTCAGTGACAGAGAAAAAGGGAGACTTTTCCCCATACGCAGTACTCGTTCCGTATCTCAGGGAAACGAGGTTACGTTATTAATTTTTGGTCCAAAAATTCGAATCTGTTTTTTTCTGAATTTAGTAGTAGAAAATTACTGGTCATCCAATTTTTTTTATATCAGCTATGCATTCCATTAATTTTGTGAATTGGTAAGTTTCGTCAGGGCGCGAAGAAATATAGAGCTGAGTATCATCAGTGGAACAGTGAAAACTAATTCCGTGCTTCCTAATGATATCTCCCAAGGGTGGCATGTACAGAGTGAAAAGCAACGCTCCTAGTACTGAGCCTTGCGGTACTCCATGTTGAACTTCTGAACGATTTGACATCTCTTTGTTTACTACTACAAACTGATAATGGTCAGATAAGTATGATTTGTGATTAGTGGACAGTGCAATTCCACTAATGCCAACATAATTTTCGAGTCTTTTTAAAAGAATATTGTAATCAATAGTGTCAAATGCAGCACTAAGATCCAGTAAAACTAATAGAGAGATACAACCACGATCTGAAGATAAGAGCAAATCATTAGTAACTCTAATGAGAGCAGTCTCAGTACTATGGTAAGGTCTAAATTGTGACTGGAAATCCTCACAGATACTTTTTCTTTCTAAAAAGTAACATAGTTGTGATGATACTGCCTTTGCTAGTATTTTTGACAGAATCAGATCAAGTGATATTTGCGATCGGCCTGTAATTGACTAATTCTCTAGGATCAAGTTGTGTTTTTTTTTAATAAGAGGTTTAATAATAGCCAGCTTAAAAGTTTGCGGTATGTATCCTAGTGATAAAGATGAATTAACAATATTAAGAAGAGGATCTATGACTTCTGGAAGCATCTCTTTAAATAGCTTAGTTGGTATAGAGTCTAACATACATGTTGTTGATTTTGATGATTTAACAAGTTTAGACAATACCTCTCCTAAAGCAGTAAATTAATTGAATTTTTCCTCAGGGACACTACAATGCACTGTCTGATGCGATACTGTAGTAGACGGTTACATGGTTATAATTTTCTCTCTAATATTGTCAATCTTGCAAGTAAAGAAGTTCATAAAGTCATTACTGCTGTGCTCTTTGGAAACATCAGAAGTTGAAGCTTGGTTTCTTGTTAATATAGCCACTGTATCAAATAAATACCTAGGTTTGCACTTATTTTCTTCTAAAAGTTTTGAAAAATAGGCAGAACTAGCAGTTTTTAAGGCCTTTCTGTACTCAATCATTCTCTCTCTATGAAATGCGAAAAACTTCTAGTTTTGTTTTCTTCCAGCTGCGCTCCATTTTTCTGGCTGCTACCTTTAGGGCCCGATGTGAGTAGTGGTTCAACCTTAATATTATAAAGCGAAAAGAATATATTTGGTGCGGCAAAAAAACAAAATAAAGACTTGTTTAGTGATTTCTAAACACTGCTTCAGGAAGCTTCGGAGCATAATGAATCAGCGTATCGAATCATGATTCAGATTGCATGTCAAACCGCCAAACTGCTGAAATCACGTGACTTTGGCGCTCCAAATAGCTGATTCGACACGCTGATTCATAATGCTATGAAGCTTCCTGAAGCAGTGTTTTGAAATCGGCATCACTAAATAAGACGTTTTTTTTTTTTTTTGGCGCACCAAAAATATTCTCGTTTCTTTACAATAATATTGAACTGTACTCGCATGAACTGATTTAAATATGTTTTTAGTACCTTTATGGATCTTGAGAGAAGAAATGGCATTGCTGGCTTTGGAGGCCTCAAGGCCCCGGTATACTTCAAACGAAATCAAAGAATGAATTGATGTGACATAATTTCGAACAAAATCAGGCCAAAACGAAGGTCGTTTTGTGATATTTTTGGAAGTTCGAAACGGCTTGCCAAAGTGAACTTTCAGGAAAAGTTCGCTTCAGCTGCAAAACACCTTTGTACTACCATTGGTCAGTGACGAACGTAATAGGAGGTGTGCACTTAGGTTCCGCCTTCACTCGCGTGGAGCGCGCCTTTGACTCATTTTGTGTGTTTGAGTTCATCGAGGTAAGAGCTCCAGGTGAAAACATGAACACACTGGATAGCCGCTTCATAGTACAAAATGAAGTTGTGCTTCTGATGAAATCAGGCACTAACACAGTTTTTCATGTTTGCTACTGTAAAGCTGCTTGATTTTAAGCAATCTATTGAATATAGTGCTATATGAAGACGTGACGTGACTGGAGTGCTACTTTGCAGAGCTCGTGTTAACATACCCATGTTGTTATGATCAGACGCTTTTCTTATGCTGTCTATAATAAATGCTTGCTGTTTTCTCATTTGTTGTTTATTTTATTACTGAGAAGAATAGTGTACAGCATATATTTACATATTCATCTAACCGTCGCTCTCAGCAGTGTGGGCGGCGTCAGATGTTCGTTTAGAGTATATCGCTGGTCATGCATTTCGAACTTCGTATTACCCCTAAACGAAGAACGAAAAAGAACTTCGTTTGAAGTATACTGGGGCCTTCACTGAGTCATCGGATTTCAACAAAAATATCTCAATTTGGATTCCAAAGTTTAACGAAGGTCAAAAGGTGTAATAAATTACAGACATTTTTGGGTGAACTAACCCTTTAAGAATGTTTTTGAACAGATGCATTTAGGAGCAGTCTTAGGCCTACATAAAATTGATTCACTGACTATTCACTGATGAAAAAAGTAAGGTTGTGTAGGCTGGAATATCTCCTATGGTGAGAATGACATTTAAATTGTTTTTCATCTTCAGCTGCTGCCTATGCGAATGTGATGTGGCAGGGGTGGGTGTTCGGCGGTGTTGGACTGGCAGCTCTCTTGATTCTCTTTGCTACTGCAGCTGCAGTGAAAGCTTACTGTTCTTACAAAGCAAAGCAAAGAGCTCACACTACAGACCACGTTCAGACATCGGAGACTGATTGCATTAACCTGAGAGAACACCAATGAAACTGATTTAAGTCTTTATTAAGAAAGCTTTTGACAAATAAATTGTTTACTTTTTGCTATGAAAAATCATCACTGTTGCTATTGTTCATACTTGGTAGTGTTAGATGTTTGATTAAACCCATAATAATATAAAACTTTTACACCATTTGTGCTATGGACATGAATGATACCTTATTATCATGCAGCTTGAGGAGAGTGTGGAACAATAAAGTTGGAAATGTGCATAAAATGGCAAAGACTTACATTAAAGGACTCATTCATCTAAAAGAAAAGATAATCATACTTTCATATGTGGGATTACTCAACTGAATGTTTCAACATATTGTGATAACATAAAATGCAGAAATGATTCTTTTTTTTAGGACTTTTTTTCTCTCCCCATTTCATGCTATATTTCACAAGACAAATCAGTGGCAAACAAGAAGCATTGCAAAAGAATATAAACAAATTCTATAAACAAGAAGTTTACACTGAGTCAATGACATTTTAGACCCTTTGTGGCATCTTCATTCTTGGTTGCTTCCTCTTGGTTACATCACTGATCTCATGACACAAAATTTTATATCAGCTCCATACTCACTGTCTTCTCCTCACAAGCTCTTTAAATGCCTGTATGAATCACATCAAAATTACCAGTATTCTCAAGGGAAACAGAACAAAAATGTATTACTAATTGATTCCAAAAATCATACTACAGTATTTCTCATTCTGATTTGTCTGTTGACATCATTGGCATTCTGATCAGACCCTTTTCTACAGTTCGTAACTGCTCTCATATCTCTAAAATGTTTGACTAGACTGTGCCAAATCCTCAAAATTAAACATGCTGAGACACTGGATGCTATTAAAAACAAAACAAAAAAACCCTTCCGATCATTAAGGTCATCTGACTCAGGTTTACTGATTGTGCACCATTAGATTGTGAAACCTAATATCACTACTATAACATTGTGAAAACTCTCACAATCTCTGTGTGACCTCACCACCACTAATTCATCTCTTTTCAAACCATGATGCTCTCATTTCTTGTCTCCTGTTGTGTTTTGGCTTCTGTTTTCTGCTCCCCCTGATGTTTGTCTCATGTTTCTGGATGTGGACAATGACCTTGAATTTGTAATATGGCATTATATTAAATAAATATATAAGTATTATTTCCTGAAATGCCACTTGTCCAGAATGAACTGTTGTGTAACTGTGCATCCAGTAAATATGATATGAATACTGAAGTGGTCGCATTTTTTAACTGGGTACTGACTGATCAGTATCAATGCAGCCTAAATAATTATATAAAAGTGTAAAAGCATTTGTACACCTAAATGAAAATGCAGATAATTTTACTATCATTTAAAAAAGCAACAACAAATTTTTAGTTCTTAGGTATATGTGGTTATCGCATGTACACTAAGTTTTTAAAACAAGATGATTGTGGAAAGTTACAAACATAATTAAAGCTGCAAGCAGCGATGAAAGAGCCCTCGCACCAGGGCTCACTGCCACCCGTTGGCTTTAGGAAATCAGTGAACAGTGGGTGACATGCAAGTAAGTGAGAAAATACAGGAGAATTATGGCAGTCATTTCAAAGCGGCACACTTCCTGCTGCCAACAGGTGGCGCTTTAACCATTGAATATTGCCATGTAGATGCGTTCAGGTCAGGACTATTATCAATAGACTTTGCTGCGGCCGCTACGGACACACCCTTGAGCGAAAACTCTGGATCTTAGCAATTTAACATCACAAAGGCCTTTACATTAGACTGACCAAATATGACCTTGATCTGATTAAAGCTGTAGAAGGAGTTTGTTTAAATACAACGTCTGAAATGGCAAAAATTGCACAAATTTTCCAAAGTTAATTCAAATTATCTGACTTCCTGTTGTTTTTCTGATTTAGCTCCAAGTGATTTTGTTGTAGGTATGGGACTGTTTGATGTGTGTACTGAATTTCATACTTGTATGCCCAACGTAGCATCAGGGGCACTTCGTTGAAATTTTGTAGGTGGTGTTATCGAGCCATTTTGCCACACCTAATTCTGAAACACATATCAGACGTAAATTTTCACCACTTCTGACGCGTTTGCAAAAGTTTCATGGGTTTTCAAGCATGTTTAGGCCCTCAAAAATGTGACTCATTTCGGAGAAGAAGGAAGAAGAATTGGCCGAGCAATTACAATAGGGTCCTCACACCATCGGTGCTCGGGCCCTAAATATAGCTGCAAGCAGCGACGATGGGCCCAAGCCCGGTGGCTTCAGGGCAACTGTGGATGGCAGGCAATAGGCATTTAAAATGGGTAAACATAAAAGGACTATGTCAAAGTTATTTGAATACACCACATTTACTGCAGCAGCTGGTGACTATATGATCACAAACCACAACAGCCACATCCATGAGATTGTTTAAATTTCGATGAATTTCATGTCATAGAATGTCACAGGTCAATTCCAAATAAGTGCAGAATATCTTCTTTATCTTCTATTTTTCTCAGACAACCTCTATAAAAATTCCAGAACAAATTATATAATATTATTTGCTCAAACTCCACAATTCTCTGAGAAATCTAATCCATTCTTAATACTAATGTCTGTGATTGCTGATGTTGTATTATTCTAACACTTCTCTTCATGTGTTTTTTTACCTTCCTGAACTATCTTTGTTCACCAATGTTATGCACCAAAAGCATGCTTTCATTTCATTTCAATGTGTGGTATATGACTGAAAAAATAAAATAAAATTAATAAATAGAGCCAAATCACAGAACCTGTGAGGACGATTTTGATATCAGTCTCAGGTAAGAGTAAGATATGTGTTTAGATTTTTCTGCTCACTTATGCAAGTTTATTTTAAACAGCCACTTCTATAAAATCAAGTGAAATTTACTTGAATAGTGATTGTTAATAAATTTGAATTATATCAATAAATAATTCATTTAAAGACACGGGTTGTACATGATGTTTGCAAACACAGCACATGATTTTCTATAACACCCATGTCTAGAAAACACACAAACTCCTCTGTAAAAACAAAACAAGACAAAGATTTAAGTCTCGTATATGAATCAGAACATGAAATCACAGGTGTTGGTAATAATAATTGTAACTCAAATGACATTTGAAAAGTAGTCCTGTCCAAATAGTGATAAAATGACGGTTCATGGTATACAATAAAAAAATTTAATTTATAAAATTAATTAATTGAGTTAAATCACAGAACCTGCAATTTTAATTTCAGTATCAGGTAATAGTAAGGCACATATCTAGATTTTCGGCTCGCTTGTGCAAGTTTATTGTAAAAAAAAAAAAAAAACTGGATATTTTAAATTTTGTAGAAAACATGCAGAAATAAAACTTTCATAACTTAAGGAACATTAGCAAAACTATCCTAGAACATATTTCTGTTAGCTGGGTGAGCAATTAAATGGTAAATTCTGATTTGTAACTTGCTTTATTAAACACTCACAGGATAAAATCTCAATATCTGTGGATAATGTTGAAGGAAAAGCTTCATATGAGGCTTCATATGAGGAGATTCAAGGATCACAAACACCAACTCTAAAGATAATGAACCAGGAAGTGAAGGCGAGCTGGTAAGTGATCAAAAGATACAAACACAGCTGATTTTTTCTTTTATTGTATATCTGTTTTAATCTATGAATGTATCTGTAGGGAGCATGTCACAGACTACACACTTCCTTCAACTCCAGTTATCAGATGTTGGCTTGTCCCGTTCCAGGCTGTGATGCAGGGAGACATTTCTGATTTCACTGTCACTCAGCTGTAGAGTTCAATAATATAAACTAGGATAGAGCATGTTTCTGTGTAAAACACTTGCTGATGTTTGTTTTAAGTGTTTTTTTTTTTTTGTTTTTTTTCAGTCATTGACAATAGACTGTCTGTGTACTGTATCTATCTATAAACTTTATGTATAGCAACCCTTTGATTGGTGTCTTTCTAAGTATTGATTGTAATTATTTCTGTAAAGTAAGTATTTTTTGAGGTCATGTCTGATAATAAAATAAAAACAGCAACAAAAAAAAAACAACAAAAAATACAGAATCTGAAGTATTTACACGTTATATAGATAAAATATTTTCTTAAAAAAAAAAAAAACAAAGCCTCAGTATTGACTTTTGAGGAGTTCAAGAGACTTTGATTACAAATAAAGGGGGTGGTTCCTGAATCTGGTCAAAAATAACCAATCGCATGATGTGGTCAGGAGTTTAAAGGAGTGTGTGTTTCGAGGTCTGTTTTCTGAGCAGGTCATGATGGATCGAGCAGCTCTTAGACTGATTCTCTTGAGCGTCTTTCTCATCTCAGCCAGTTCACAACCTTTTAAGAAGGTGAGGGTCAAATCTCAGATTAAGATGAAGCTGTGTCAAAATTATAAAATTAATTATTTGTATATGAGATGAAGATCCAGACAAACTAGATCTGTTTCATACATGTTGAATATACAGTGTTCAAAAGTTTTTTAATAGTTAAATTGATCAAACATGATAGTCTAGACATTTGTAATGTTACAAAAGATTTCTATTTCATATAAAAGCTTTATTCATCAAAGAATCCTAAAAATATATATATATCAAGGTTTCCACTAAATTAATATTAGTGTTTTTAACACTAATAACAAAGTTTCTTTAGCAGGAAATCAGCATATTACAATGATTTCCGAAGGATCATGTGACACTGAAGACTGGAGTAATGATGTGGAAAATTTAGTTTGCATCACAGGAATAAACTATATTTCAAAATGTAATATCTTATTTTAAACTGCAGAAATATTTCACAAAATTACTGATTTAAGAGGTTTATTTAGATCAAATAAAAGCAGCATTGGTGAGCCTAAGAAAATTCTTTCAGAAATTAAGATTGCACTGATTTTTGAACAGCAGTGTATCATTTAAAATGCAGTTTGAGTAAAGAGAACTATCTATTGCTCAGTAGTTTACACTGAGATGTTGTCATCAAAATGTATTTGTTTTTTAGTCCAAAGGCCTTTTCTTCATGCCATTTTCGTGCAGTAAATATTTGAACAATCCCACAGAAAAAGGAGTAAATGTGCACCATCCAATGTGACTGAACTGTTTGATGTCTCAACAGAAACAAGATGTGGATATTTACAGCTTCCACATCAACTCCACGGTCACCAGTCGCTACGCCACAACGGTCATCACAAGCCGTGTGGCGAACACACTGAATGAATCTCAAGAGATCCAGTTTGAGGTCAAGATACCCAAGACTGCCTTCATCAGCAAATTCAGAATGTAGGGAACATGAATATAAATGCACATTTGAAAAAGAAAAAAAAAAACCATTACTGGTGTGCATCTTGAGACAAAACAATGGCACTGACATATTTTAAGATCTGTCAGTACAAGTTGCTTTTAGTTAAAACAGCTCTAACATGCATTTTAGTCTAGGACTAGCTTAGGCCTTGTCTGTGAAACCGGGGGAAAGATTTATAAATTATTTTATGCATGATGTTTGAGAGACACATATTAAGAGGATGTCATTGTCATTTTCTCCATAGGACCATAGAGGGGAAGACATATGATGGTGTTGTGAAGGAAAAGCAGGAAGCTCAGCAGCAGTACAGTGAAGCAGTATCTCGAGGACAAAGTGCTGGACTGATCAAGTACTGGACATTAAAAAAATAGGTCCATAAAATGTGTTTTTATATCATGTTTAGTAATATTCTGTGATTACTTTCTATTTCAGATCTGTTGGAAGGACTTTAGAAGACTTTAAAACTTCAGTGACGGTGGCTGCTTTTAGTAAAGTGACCTTTGAGTTGACCTACGAAGAACTGCTAAAGCGTCGCCTCGGCAAATATGAGTTACTCATCAATGCCCAACCGATGCAGCCGGTGGCAGATTTCAAGGTAGAAGAAGAAACAAAGAGGGAAATAGATCATCAATTTAGATGGATAGAAAGATCATTTTTTCTTTTACTCACATTAGATGGATGTACACATCCAAGAGAAACCAGGAATTTCCTTCTTGGAGGTGAAAGGAGATTTGAGCACCGGTGATCTGGCCAATGCCATCAAAACCACCAGAGCAGACAAAGACGTAAGAGCTTAAAATGAGGGTAAAACCCTTAGCTTAGATGTTCTCATTATGCTACTACACTTCAAACAAAGTGACCAGATGACCAAACTGATCATTTCAGGCATGGGTGACCTTCTACCCCACTCGAGATCAACAGACCAAGTGTCAAAGCTGTGGAGAAAATGGGCTGAATGGTGACCTGCTTATAACATACGATGTTGAGAGACAAAATCCTAAAGGAGAAGTCATGGTACATTTATCAATAACGTGCTTTATGAGAGTAAAATAAATATGACAAAGGATTTTGAAAGACTGACTATGTAAAAAGACATGAATGATATTCAGAATGTTCTTTTGTTTCTCTCAGGTATCAAATGGCTATTTTGTCCACTACTTTGCACCCTCTGATGTTCCACGTATTCCCAAAAATGTGGTGTTTATCATTGACCGAAGCGGTTCTATGCACGGCAGAAAAATAGATCAGGTAAATGTCAACGTTTCAGCCAAATCAACCAAAAGGATAAGAAGCTATGAAAATTTTGATGGTAAAACCACTGAAGGACATTTTTTTTTGACGGATCTTGCAGCATTCTGCATTTATATGTTAAAAGAACAGGTTTTCAGGTTTTCTGACAGAAGGGTTTTTCTTTAGACTCGTTTGGCACTGCTAAGGATTTTAAGTGATCTTGATGAGGATGACCACTTTGGATTGATCACCTTCGATCATTCAGTTGACAAATGGAACCGTGAACTCCTGAAAGCTACAAAGCAAAATCTGGAGAATGCAAAATCTTTTGTGAAGGAGATCAGAGATGGAGGAGGTGAGTTCCTAACACTAAATGAGGAGTAAGAAAGTTGTTCCTCAAAGTGACACAACTGTGTTTGTTCTTCCTTCAGCCACAGACATAAACGCTGCAGTTCTAGCAGGAGTGGACATGATCAATCGACATCCACGAGAGGGAACCGCCTCCATCCTGATCCTGCTGACTGATGGAGATCCCACTTCAGGCACAGATTCACACTGACAAACACGAGCTAATGGTGTTTTATCGTAGCACTAGTTCACTCAGTCTCATTAGAAGACCTGTTAATAAAAGGTTTTAGACCTAATTAAAATTCCTGCAGGACCAGAAGATTATTATCATGAATTATTTGGTTCTTGTCTTTGTCAGTAAAAGAAAAGAATAAGAAATATGAAATCGTCCAATACATCCATGCTTTCTGATCATTTAAAAAATGTCATAATTCTGATTTTCAAGCATGTACTGTTGGTAGTCTAACTTATTTTTTCTTTCTATCAGGTGAAACTAACATAGAGAGAATAATGGCCAATGTGAAAAAGGCCATTGGGCTGAAGTTTCCCCTCTATTGTCTTGGTTTTGGACATGATGTTAACTTTGACTTCCTGACAAAGATGTCACTGGAAAATGGTGGAGTCGCTCGCAGGATTTATGAAGATTCGGACGCTGATCTACAGCTGCAGGTGGACTACAGAGAATCAGCTGTGAATTAATCCTCAGTTCTTATCTGTTCTGTGTTTGAATGCATTTAAACCGTTTATTTTGGTTTGTTATATTGTAGGGCTTCTATGATGAAGTTGCCGTCCCTCTCCTCACTGATATTCAACTTCAATACACAGGAGGGACAAACCTTACCAAGACCAGCTTTAACCTGTACTTCAACGGCTCTGAGATTGTGGTTTCAGGACAAATCACAGACAACAGTGTGGAGAGTTTCAGCACTGAAGTCATTGCAGTATCAGTAAGATCATCATGGTGCTTTATAATTTGTATCCAAGTAGTATTGAGTGGGCTGTTTTTATCTCAGCAGGTCATTATATTGGATATCATAATTATTGATGGTCAATTTAAGAGTTTGGAATAATGGTCACTTTGTTTTCAGATAAAGTTATTGGTGAAAGTGGTAATGACAATATTCCTGATGAAAATGTTCATTAGTATTTTTATTTCTGAACAGAAAGGCAGTAGTGTGACGTATCAGGACACTGTAATGATAAAAGACCCCAGTGATGTCCCACCTGAGAATGAAGATTTCATGCAGAGACTGTGGGCCTACCTGACAGTGAAGCAACTTCTGGAAAGGCAGTAAGTTTATGGAGTGATACGACATTCTGCATTTTAAGTTGGACATTGAGGACATCTTTCTGTCTCAGGGTGCTTCTTAAAGGACAAGAGAAAGAGGATGAAGAGAAAGAAGCTCTCAAACTCTCTCTGAAATACCAGTTTGTCACCCCCCTCACCTCTATGGTCGTCACTAAGCCACAGGAAGATGAAGTGGAAGTTGCCGACAAACCCAAAGAGGGAGGAGAGGATCCCAGACCTCCAGGTGAGAACTGAGTTGTTTTCCAAACCTTGTAAATGAAAGTGTGCAAATATTTGACCTTTGACAAAAGAGTAAGGTCCATTTTTTGCAGCAAAATAAACACAGTGACGGTGACGGCAGATATATGAAAAGTTATGTATGAATGTATTATTCAAGCTTTGCATCAACTACATCGTAGGTTAACCAAAAAATCTGATAAAATACATGATACTACTTTATTCGTGACCCTGTATATATCTGATTCTGTATCTGAACTTGAATAGATTCAGCGACTGTATTCACGCACTTATTTTTATTTACACAAGGGGGTTGAAATGTCAATCACTTGTAAAATAGTTTTAATTAATTACTGTACAGTTTATTTCATTATAAAATATATTATTGGTATAACAGTTTCAATTAACATGAACTTCAGTATGTCTCTTTTGTCAAAAATGAATCTCAAATATTCTTCTTCATTTTCTGTCATAACATTGCTTTGTTTTAGAATTCTAAAATTCTATCCCCCCCCCACCCACAATTTTTCTCTTTCTTTTTTAATCAGTAATGGGTTTCCGTCCTTCATCTCCTACATGTAAGTATAAAACTAACAGTTCATTTACTCAAACTATTGCAGATAATTTAAAGTTGTGATGAAATTGAAGTACAAACAGATATTTTCTTCTGTATTGTGAAGCACATCTGAGTGAAACAGGAATAGGATTCTGGGATGAAATACACCTTTTTACCATCTAGGCAACACAAACTTTATTTGAAATTGTGCATTCACCACCAGAGAGAAGTCTGTCGATTTCACAGGAAGATTCAGTTATGATATTTTGATTAAAAACTAAAGTAAAAAAACTAAGGTCAAATAAAGAAAAGAAACATATACATGAATAGATGATTCACAATAAGCATTTAGAAAATAGATGAATTTTCATTTTAAGCCAAATTCAGTACCCTGCATCTGCCTTTAAGTTTTTCCCACTTGTTTTATATCCCAGCACCAAGATTGCATTACCATTTAAGTCACCGTCAGCCCAGTCGGCCCCGTCTTTCCAGGAAGCGTGCTCGGATTGGTGGACATGTTCTGCTCGGTCACAATGTTTTGTCTGCTGCTCATCCAGGGTTGAGTGGTATGCCTTTTTTTCTTCTGAAAGTTGACAATAGTATAGTCTACTTTCTCAAGAATGTGTTGTTGCATGCTTTGTTTTTGTTTTTACAAATAATTACTGCAAATTTGCTTTATTAAAAGCAAAATCAAGAGTAAATCCACATAAAAAAATTTGTAGAGAATTAAATGCAGATAAATGAAATAATGCTTTAGGTGGGATTTAGAAATGAAGCCTCTTAAATAGTTCACCCTATCATTTTCTCACCCTAATGTTCCAGTATGCCCATCTTTCTTTTTTTGTGGACCACAAAAGGAGAATAAAAAAAAATGTCCCACTCACACTCATCAATATAATGGCAATGAATTGCATCCAGCTTCAAGCTTCATAAAAAAGATGCAAAAGCATCTTAGAACGATCCCATACAACACGTATTGTATATTTCAAGTTCCCTTTCAGTCAGTCACGTTCGACGTACGTCAGTAGTGACCGACGAATTGGGATATCGCTACAGAGCCCTATCAGCTTCGAGTGAATTAAAACAAGTCAATTGAATCGGTGTGCGATATTTGCATAATGCGCACCGCCTCCGACAGGTGTATATAAATCGGAAGCAGATGCAATCGCACTCTGTCTTTCGCTTTGGAGCCAACCAGTTGGTCTCTTCAGCTTTCAAGACTGAACAAGTCAGAGTGTTCTTCAGCCTTTGAAGTGGTGCAGCACTTTCTGTTGGCGTTACAGAACAGGAGCCTGAGCATTGAGCTCTAAACTGCTGTTTTCACAGCAACCTTTTGTCCCATTTAAAGCGCGCTGTACGGTTGCGATTTGGGCATGTTCCTGCGTTGTGTTCAGGGAGTGGTGTACCCGAACACATCGTGACACTCCCTGCGTGCTTCAGCACGAGATAGCTGTAATTTCCCCTTCTGAAAGAGCTTCAGCCTCAGCCTGCTCGTCACCGAGGGCGCCCGCCTGCACCGTCCTCCGCCTCTGCTAAGTCGGCGAAGCAGCAGCCTACACCCGCCAAACAGCAGAGTGCAGGTCGCGGTCGTGGTGCCCAGGAAGTCACGATCCTGAGACGGGCGACCTGGAGGGGAAGGATCCTGCTCTTTGGGAGAGAGTTCCATCATCTCTCCCACCCCCAGAGGAGGGCTGGGGGGAATTTGTGAATGTTGTCTGTCCACCGCCGCTGGCTCTCCGGAGACCAGCGGTACCCACTTTTTCACAAAAAGAGCAGTTTCCCCAACCTCCAGGTCACAAGAGGGCGTGCCTGTCAGTGTGCGATGCCCCACAAAGGCCTTGCCACTCGCAGCCCCCTCTTACTTAGCCAGCAGGTGGCAGTGTGATGGTGCAGGCTGCGCCCCATGCGTCATCTCCCATACGCACTGCTGCCTCCCAGAGTCCGACCACACTCCGGGCCGCTCCCATGCCGTCCGAGTCGGGTCCCCGTACTCTGCCTCGCTGCCCCACCCCCGGTCTGTGGTGCCTTTAGTCCCGCTGGCTTGGTGTCTGGAAACGTGGAAGGCGCTCCCCAGCCCGTGCAGCTGGGTCATTCGCACCATCAGACTCGGCTATGCGATTCAGTTCGCCCGGCGTCCCCCGGTTTTCAGGGGTGTCCACTACACTCAGGTGTCACTGGACAACGCACCTGTTCTCCGGGCCGAGATTGCTGTCCTCTTGGCGAAGGATACAATCAAGTCGGTCCCTCCAGCCGATATGAAGTCGGGGTTCTACAGCCCCTACTTCATTGTACCAAAGAAGGGCGGTGGGCTACGGCCAATCCTGGATCTGCGCGTCTTGAACCGGTACCTTCACAAGTTGCCGTTCAAGCTGCTCACGCAGAAGCGCATTTTCGAATGCATCCGTCCCCAGGATTGGTTTGCAGCGATCGACCTGAAGGACGCATACTTTCATGTCTCGATTCTGCCTCGCCACAGACCCTTCCTACGGTTTGCATTCAAGGGTCGAGCATATCAGTACAAAGTCCTACCTTTGGGGCTGGCCCTGTCACCCCGCGTCTTCACGAAGGTTGCGGAGGCGGCCATTTTTCCCCTCAAGGATCAAGGCGTTCGTATTCTCAACTACCTCGACGACTGGTTGATCCTGGCCAGCTCGCGAGCGCAGTTGTGCGAACACAGGGATATGGTTTTAGCTCACCTCAGCCGGTTGGGGCTTCGGGTCAACTGGGACAAGAGCAAACTCTCCCCCGGGCAGAGGATCTCTTATCTTGGTCTCGAGCTAGACTCGGTAGCCCGGACTGCGCCTCACAGAGGAACGCGTCCAGTCAGTGTTGACCTGCCTGAGCACGCTCAAGCGCAGGACAGCGGCCCCACTGAAACTATTTCAGAGGCTCCTGGGGCATATGGCATCTGCAGCCGCGGTAACGGTGCTCGGATTGCTCCATATGAGGCCGCTTAACAGTCTAGGGTCGGCGGTCACGCCGCCGTGATCACTGCGTTTTTTTTTTCTAACCAGTGTGAAAGAGACTCAAAATACTCTGTCAATTTTGCACATACAATTAAGAGTTATAAACCATTTTAATCTGTGGAATATCTTCTTTTATTTGTGTACACTCAGAGTAAAAACAAAATGTTGTGCTTTTTGTAAAATAAAGAAAACTAACATGATGCGTGATCTCTCGTCTCCCTCTGAACGAAGTCCAATCTGATATTTCTCAGAAAATGAACTGTAACTTAGTGAATACTAATGACAAAAAAATTAAACTCATGTCTAAAAAAACGATGAAATGTCAGGTTTTAAATCATGTAAGTCAAATTGAAAACAAACATTGTGTTTATGTAATCTGTATGAAAAGAGAGCCATGTCAGAAATCCGTGATTCAGCTCATTATCCGCTAATGCGGCCACGCCCACGGAGCCATCGCTATTCAGACGCAAATTCTGAGTCAATGCATGCATTCATCGTCTCAATCGTGTATTTATTGTCTTGAAAAGTGTTTTGAATAGCCATAGTTAGCGATCTCTGGCCTCTGTTAGTTCAGTTATTTCCTGGATGGCCTATTCTTCTGTAGTGCTCAGGCATTTGTGGACTAAAGGGGCAGAGCGCCCTCCGGCTGCAAGTATGAATGATGAAAACACAGTATCCAGCACTCATAGTAATGAGAATAAATCCTGAATAAATATTACTCCTCTGTATAGAAAATTGACAAACATATGAGAATCCATCAGTATTTCTCCAAATGTGCATGCTTTTAAGCTAAAAGCCTATATGAAATGCCATAGAGGTAACACAATTGTTCAGACACTTTGCATCACAGAAATACATTATATTTTAAAGAATATAATAGAATACCATTATTTTAAATTGTAATGATATTTCACAGTATTGCTGTTTTTTCTGTATGTTTGATTTACATTATGATGAGCTTGAGACATGATCAACAGAGGGTTTTTTCACAGCCTACTTGACTGAAAGAGCTCATTATTTATGCAGCTCATTAGAACTCTTTATGCAATTCTTTTGTCTTCTCAGGTGAGAATCGTCCATTATTCATGATTATTCACGCCTCCACGCATACTGTGTTTCTTGACCAAAGATGTTTCAGAAAATTTTAATCTCTCTATTGTTTTATATGAACAAGCAGGCAGCATAATTTTTACCTCATTTTGAAGCAAAAACTCTAGTCTACAACCTCAAATACCCAGAAGTCTTGTGAACAAAGATTTAATATATTTTTTTTTGGCTTTATTTCAGTGACTTTTTGTTTTTTCAATAACCATGCATAAACGTTATTCCTTCAAAAACACAAACATGTACATACATGATCCTCACATATTATTGTAGCCTAGTTTGTGCTGAATACAGTGTAATGACACTTGTGTCATTAATATGTTTATGAACAACTGAAAAAAGCACAAATGTCAGGGCATGTCAAAACTTCTCCAAGGCCCCAAAAATCCTCAGACCCCTGAGGGTTAAACACTGGCTCCGCGGCCGGGTCCCGAGATGGGCGTGGCAGTGTGGTACGCTCCGTGTCCCCGTGACACAGAGCTGCCGACGCACCCTCATCCGGTGGTCGGACCCCTCGTTCCTGCGGGCAGGAGTGCCCCTGGAACAGGTTTCCAGGCACGCTGTGGTCTCCACAGATGCCTCCGCCACCGGATGGGGGGGCCACGTACAACGGGCATGCAACATCGGGTCTGTGGACGGGGCCTCAACTGCATTGGCATATCAATTGCCTGGAGTTGCTAGCAGTACGTCTTGCACTGGGCCGCTTCAAGGAGCTGCTGTCAGACAAGCACGTACTGGTCCGCTCGGTCAGCACTGTGGCCGTTGCGTACATCAACCGTCAAGGTGGTCTACGCTCCCGTCGCATGTCGCAACTCGCCCGCCATCTCTTGCTGTGGAGTAAGAAGCATCTGAGGTCCCTTCGGGCCACTCATGTCCCAGGTGTGCTCAACCATATGTCGTGACTCCTCTACGTGAGCGGTCCCATATGTGTAATCATCCACGGTTTAAAACTCCCTACGGGCGAGTCCGTTTCTTTCCCTTAGCAGAGCCAGCTCTGCTGTCACCTGTCAGATGAGTCTCCCCCTACCCAGGTGGAGCCATCCCAGGGACTCCATATGCGTACTGCCCCTCGGGCCAGTCCATATGTGTATTCGCCATGTAAATTCCACCCCCGTGGGCAGGTAGTGGCCTCCGCAGCGCCCCCTACGGGTTCGCTTTCCCAGTGTAGTATAATTTACTTAGTGGGTATTCGGTAACAGCAGTAGACTCTCTCAGCGTAAGCTCGCCCCCTTCACCGTCCCAGCTAGTGCCATGGGCGGCCGAGCTTGCGCTGGGCACTGGAAGGGGTTTCGTAACTGTGAGTATACTGCATTAAAACAACACCAGGGTAAGTGAATGATGACTAGTTTCATTTTCACTATCCCTTCAGTATTAAAAGAAACATTTGGAAATACATTTAAATTGTGAAAGAAAATCATTTAAATGTAGCATATGTTTTGTAATTATTATGAAATGTTTTATTAGTAGTTGTTTTATTTGA
The DNA here is from genome assembly GCF_024489055.1 of Chanodichthys erythropterus. Classification (NCBI taxonomy): domain Eukaryota; kingdom Metazoa; phylum Chordata; class Actinopteri; order Cypriniformes; family Xenocyprididae; genus Chanodichthys; species Chanodichthys erythropterus. Next base: position 5,441,442 of record NC_090226.1, on the reverse strand, counting down.
TAAATATTTGACAAAATTATTTGGTACAATTTAATTACTTTTATTTAATTATTTCAAAATGCATTGTTACATTAAAGGCAGGGTAGGTAAAAATGTATAAAAAAACTTTTTTTCAAAATTTGTTTAAACTTTATTTATATATCAATACATAATTAAAATGTAAGTACTCTGAAAAAGAAAGTATAAAAATCGAGTGTCTGTAGACCTCTCACGACTGTTTTAAAGACAGCTCATTATTTCCATTCACTCCACCCCCTCCCTTCTGGGCTCCTTCCAAAGCCACGCCCCCAAAATGCATGAACGCGCGACTCCGACCACTGAGCTGGAAGACGCATTATTTACCTGAGACGAGCGGAGAGGAGGGAGCACAGTGCATGTAGTGACATCATGTCAGAATCACATGTAATAAAAATAACTTTATAATTATGAGGATAAACAAACAAGATGTATTTTAGTACTCACTATCAAGCTAGCATATTGATATTGGTAAAGTTTAAAATATATATTTTTTGATTTGCTAACGAGCTAGTTATCTATAAGGCAAAGCTAAAAACAGGTTGCATGATACACGTTTTTCCATTACCATCATTTACACTGTGATGAAGATGAATTTCGTGTAAGATTCATAACATATACGTTGTTCTACAGATAAACAGAGTAACATACACTCAAATATCAACTCACAACTGCATTGCAGACACAAAATAATAACACACATACAACAAAGTGTGTACGACACACACAGATACAAGATAAAGACATCAGTAAACATAGGTAGAGAATATAAAAACAAAACAAAGGCGAAAAAAAAACGTGCAGGTAAACATGGTAAAAGAGTTATACAGAGGGTAAATATAGTTCTAAGAAAAGTTCCTAGATGCAGAGTAACGTTAGGCCTACTATCTGTTAAACATGTATTTAGTTATCTAAAGAAAAATTATGCACAATTCAACACTATAGCTATCATCTTGAGCTAGGCCTATAGATTATTTATAGTCTCTACAACGGCTCGCTGAGTAATGTTATGTTAGCTATATTATGCAGCTACGTGTGCTAATGACACATGCTTCATGAAAAAATAAACAAAAAAATATGTATGATCAAAATACAAAAATAAAGATTTACCTGTCCAGCAGAAATAAAGCCATCAAGGAGTCACTTTTCAGCCCCTTGAGTTCCCTCAGTTGAGAGGGAGTAAAATCTTTGCTTGGCAGGGGGAGCTGCCACTGGACCTGCCACGGTTATGCGCGCCTGCCTCGGGACCTTCCGTGGTTATATGCGCCTGCCTCGGGACCTACCACTGTTATATGATGCATATATGATAAATGCCGATTGATGCATGCGTGCAAACTGTGCACAATCCTGCTCTCAGTTCTCGCCATCACTGGAAAGCCACGCCGATATTAACTCGCGTTTTATTACTTTGTTTATCCAAAGACTTTTTGTTCATTGCCTTTTCGTGTACTGTTACTGTCTTCCTTTTTTTTGCCTTGTTTGCCTTTACTAACTGCATAGGCCGGTACTGTGAATTTTGCTTGCTGTTTCTCTGCCATTGTTTTGGTATTCCTAGGATCCATGCCTCTTGAATTCCCCAAATCAAACGTGCGCACGCAAGTGGGCAGGTCATGTGTGTCAAAAGGGTGGTTGCCATGGTTGCGAGAGAGTGACAGTCGCCTCAGCCAATCCTATGTTTCGTCCCGGATGGAAATAATGAGCTGTGTTTAATACAGATTAAACGGTCTAGAGTCACTCGATTTTTATACTCTTTTTATCAGAGTTCTTACATTTTAAAAAATGCATGGATATTAGGGTTGTAACGGTACACAAAACTCACGGTTCGGTACGTACCTCGGTTTTGAAGTCACGGTTCGGTACAGTTTTCGGTAAAGCAGGTGGAGAGAAAACTAAACATAAAATTGCTTTTTTTTTATTATTAAACAGAGGTTTACTGAACAAATTGTGTTTTTGTCTTTAAATATATTAAATTAAATTAAAACTAAAAGTTTCTTAAGGATAAAAAAAATGATCTCTGCTAATGCTATAAACTATGTAGGGAGCCCTAACTTGAAAGAAGCCCAAACTATTAGCCTAAATTCAATTAATCAACACTCAAATAACAAATTGTATGCAAACCTGTAAGCTGCACCTAAGGCAGTTTTTGAATTAACTTCTAAATGTTTTTACTCCAATTCGTTGTTGAAATATAATCATTTCTACACAGTGGCTGTTATTTTAACATCAGATTTATTTAAACATACATTAAATAGCCTAATCAGGATATCACTAAAAGATTAAGTAAAATAATGAATATATTGGCTAATACAGTGCATATATTAAGCGAAAGAGTTCATTTCTCTAGCGAACTAACAAGCTGTGAACACTGAATGGCTTTTCTGAGGTAAATGCATCATGACATATTGTTGAATACGGACGCTTTCATTGATGTCTTTTTTTACCGTTGAAACACTGAATGAGCGATTACATGAGATATGACCGTTTCAGTAAGTTGTACTGAATCTTGCAACATACCTTCAGATGTTCTTTCATGTTTATTCTGTAACTAGTATTAAGGAGGAAAAGATGAACACATTCACTTGCGCTCCGTGCTCGCGCTGCCGGTTGAACTGAGGCGCCTGTACAGTGATCTGTCACCCCACATCAAAGCACGTCAAAATGGCATTTTCTGTTTAAACTTCATGATTTCGTGGACAGAATTTGAAGGATGACACTTTGTTTCTTATCGAAAGTAACAAAACGCAGAGCTTATTGCGGTTATTGGTGGTGAATATTGGTTGCAATGTAATGCTTCGGTACACACGTGCACCGTACCGAAAGCCCTGTACCGAAACGGTTCGGTACAAATACATGTACCGTTACACCCCTAATGGATATATATAGAAAGTTTAAACAAATTTGGAACAAAATTTTTTGCCTACCCTGCCTTTAAATGTCATTATTTATTGATTTCATTGAGTGCTGTGGTCAGTAACTTATTGATAAACTGACTTAGCATGAAAAGATGTGTCTGCTTTTTAATGACTACCCCCTCCCCCATTTTTTTATTTTTTAGATTTAAGTGACAAGCTGTGCGCTTATGGTACATATGAATACACTAACTTTGATTTAAGGAATAAAACTTTGAAGTAAGTCTAATTTGATCAATTGCACCGTCTCTTGCCCTCAGATGAAATACCATTGATTACACAGATAAGTCAAAAACCAGTTCTCTCTACGATGTCAGGTAGATAAACATCTCTCAAACTTACAAACCTACTGTATTATGTTGGACAATTTTATATAATAATTATGATACAGCATTTGGTTGTGTTCTCTCTTAGTTCCAATAGTTCGTAGCAATCGGTTCTTGTTGTCTGCTGCTGGTCAGTCTAAGCCTCTTTGTTTTGACGTTCCTCTTCCTCACAAACTCAAACTGCTACAGGATTCTGCTTCAGGTAACTATTACACATTTTAGGCCCGTTCACACCAAGAATGATAACTTGTAAAGATAACGATAAAGATATAGTTCTAAAAAATCGTTCTAAATATAAAAGAATAGCACTGTCAACAGCACAGCTATAACGATAACAATATAGAGAAACTATATCAATTGGTTTATTTTCAGAACGATTTTTTTCCAGCTGTTGAACGATAAAACACGACAGCCAATCAGAATCCATTCTAATTTAAGGGCTTGCGCATTTAAAATGGCAGATGACATTGCGGAGAATTAAATGCCGAGATAAAAAACAAAAAAACAAACAAAAAAAAAACAACGGCCACCGCTGTTTGACAATTCAAACCCCCTTTTCAAGGCTACTTAAAAAAAAAATGGATATACAGCAGGTCAAATAAGTATTGAACATGCTACCCATGCAATCCACATATGCAAAGAAATCAAACCATATATATCCATAAATTAAATTTTGAGAAAAAAGTTGAGATAAAATGTTGAGAGTAAACTCATTAAATTACGAGAAAAAATTCATTACATTGGCTAACAGCCAATCAGAATCCATTCTAATTTAAGGGCTTGCACCCTTAATGCAATCCACACATGCAAAGAAATCAAACCATAGATATCCATAAATTAAATTATGTGTAATAATGTTAAATGACACAGGGAAAAAGAAGAAAGGTCCAAAAAGGCATGTGAGGTTTCCGGTGATAAAGGACCCAAAAGCAGAGATGTGCTCAATAAACTTTATTAATTTAGCTCAAATAACTGACAATGAGCGCAAACTCAGGGCCAGAATCAACTCAATAGAGCAGCAAATAATCACAGTCCAGGCAATCTTCGAAAACCAGATAATCAGTCTTCGAAGCATCTAATCCACGGGAAATGCAAGGAGGAGAATCAAACAGGCAAGAGGTCAAAGTTCAGGCAAACAGCAGACCAACACAGAATTAATCCTGGTCCATGATAACTGTCAAGTAGCAGTTGATTTGGTTTCAGACTGTCCAAGGACCAACAGAACAACTGTGCAGTTAACACAGAGAAACAACAAAAAACACACTGGCAAAGAAAATAAAGAAAACAGCTGAGAAATCAGAGAGAAAATAACAAACAGCTGCGATATAGCACAAGTGGCCACACAGACTGCAGAACGCGATCAGCTGAGAGCGACCGACACTTGCAGAAAGAAAACAAAAGCAAAAGTTATGCAAGAAGAGACAAGGGACAGATCCCAAATCCTGACATGGAAAGCCAAGACAATCAGTAATTAGAAAGCAATCATGCCCCTTCTCAGTGCAAACTAATATTAGCTGTTCAGTCCCAACTGATGACCTGTAAAATCTGTGTCATTATCAAGGTGTCACACAAGAAACATATCATGATGGGTAAAAGCAAAGAGCTCTCTCAAGACCTTCACAGCCTTATTGTTACAACAAATACTGATGGCATTGGTTACAGAAGGATTTCAAAACTTCTGAATGTTTCAGTGAGCAGTGTTAGAGCCATAATCCGGAAGTGGAAAGAACATCATTTCACCATAAACTAGCCATGACCAGGTGCTCCTCGCAAGATTTCTGACAGAGGAGTGAAAAGAATTATCTGAAGAGTTGTCCAAGAGCCAAGGACCAGCTTCACAAAGACCTGGAATTAGCAGGTACAATTGTTTCAAAGAACCGCCATGGCCTGTATGCATGCTCGCCACACTAGACTCCATTGCTGAAGAAAAGGCACGTTGAAACTTGTTTAAAGTTTGCTGCACAGCATTTGGACAAGCCTGTGAAATACTGGGAGAAAATTGTCTGGTCAGATGAGACCAAAACTGAATGCTTTGGATGCCATAATACACACCATGTTTGGAGGAGAAATGGCACTGCACATCACCCCAAAAACACCATACCAACAGTGAAGTTTGGAGGTGGGAACATCATGCTACATGGTGGGGCTGTTTTTCAGCATACGGTACTGGCAAACGTATGTATTGAAGGATGAATGGAAAAATGTACAGAGACATTCTTGATAAAAATCTGCTGCCATCTACCAGGATTATGAAGATGAACGAGGGTGGACATTTCAGCAAGACAATGATCCCAAACACACAGCCAAGGAAACCCTCAATTGGTTTCAGAGAAAGAAAATAAAGCTGCTAGAACCACCTGACTTGAATCCAAGTGAAAATCTATGGAAAGAACTAAAGATCAGAGTTCATAGAAGAGGCCCACGAAACCTTCAAGATTTGAAGAAGAATGGGCCAAAATCACTGCAATGCCTGCAGCTAATTTCTCCATAGAGGAGGTGTCTTGAAGCTGTCATTACCAACAAAGGCTTTTGTATGTTGTATTAAATAAATTAATACAAAGTAATGTGTCACAGACACGTCAGGTTCCACCTCACTCCCTTACCCACGCACTCAATCACCAGCTTACTGATCACCGCCACCTGAAGCTCATCAGCACTGCAATCAGCACCAGCATAAAGACACCACACTCACACACACTCACTGTCTGGTCTCGTTTGCACTACCTCAAATGTATGCTTACCTTAAGGACTCCCAACGCCATATCTACCTGCTCCAGACGTCTCCTCCAGGTCCCTTGTCTCCTGCTCCTCGTGTGTACTTACCTGCTTGTGTGTGTGAGTGTCTCCGCCTGCTCCTTCCATCATCTGCATCTACAAGACATAATCAGGACAGTATTATATTCTCTTCATCTCTCATCTTCCCATTGTCTGCTTGCCATCACCCAGTGCTCTGCTTATTGTTAATAAACTTACCTGGATTGCTATTATCTCTGCCTCCGTGTCTCTGTACCGTAACATAATGTTAAATACTTTTTCCCTGTGTCATTTAACATTGTTACACATAACTTAATTTAAATTTATGGACATCTATGGTTTGATTTCTTGAAAATTTCATGTTAATAGCCCCTTTAGAAATGTGTTTACTGAGAAAAATGGTGATGTGTTCAATACTTATTTTACCCGCTGTATAGAAAACAACCAGACATACCCTCAGGATAAATGGTAAGATGCGATCATTTTGCCAGGCTAGCAAACAGTGTAAATATCTAGCCTTAGTTTTGACAACATTGTCTTGCTTACTTTAAAGTTGCAGTGAAAAAGACGAGATTAGATCAATTACACTAGCTATTAATTCGAAACATAGCATGCTGAGGACATCTGCTGGTTAAAGCTGTGTAAATGCAACAAGAACAGCAAAAACTGGTACACAATTTGAAATCGCAGCACATGAGCTCAGAACAAACAGACTGTTATCGCTCGTTGATGTGGATGCAAAAATAGTTATCGTTATCTTTATAGTTATCGATCTTGGTGTGAACGGGCCTTTATTCTACATGCCCATCCTTTTGAATGTCTTTTTTAAATGAATGTTTTGTACATACACTTCTATGACTTTCTGTGTGTCTTAGAGTTCTCTATGAATGGAAAATCCAAGAATCGACTAAATGGATTCGGTCAAATTGCCTTTCATTACAAAACAAACCATCGCCTGACAATAAACACAAGGTCTATCATATACCACGATGGCCAGAATGATGTTGAGTTTTTGTGGGGCCAGGAACCCACTCAACACAGTACAGAGGGGTATATAGTGCTCAATCTATATGTTTTACTACATTTGTGTAAAGGAGTTATAGCCACATTCTGTGAATTAGAATTATCAGTTTCTCTGTTTCAACAGCGTGTCTCTGATTCTACGGAGCAATGAAATGGACGTTACAATGGGAAACATACGCGTTGTTGTTCTTCTTCACAAGAAAAATGGTGATGTGTTTCTGTGGCCTGCCATTCGACAAAAGCCAAAAGATGTCAGTTTGATGGGTATTTTAGGTAAGAGTGCTTCACTGATTAAACATTTAATCATGTATTAACACAACTGTCCCAGCTAACAGGGAATGTTCTCAGAGCTTTAAGTGTTTTTGCAAGGTTCTCTCAAGATATGAACAAACTTTCTTCCAGTAACATTAGCAGAATGTTCCACCTCCTCCAGCTCCACCTGCCTAGATCTGCTACTGGATTTATGTATGTCTATTAATGCAGCAGCAGCATATCTTACATGCTCTCAGCAGTGTGTCTGTTAGCAGTAGCAAGTCCATAATTGTTCTGCAGCAATCAACAGCGGCGTAGCAGAGAACATATTTCTGTTAGCTGGGTGAGCAAACAAATGGTAAATTCTGATTTGTAACTTGCTTTATTAAACCATCACGGGATAAAATCTCAATAACTGAATAATGTTGAAGGAAAAGCTGAGGCTTCATATGAGGAGATTCAAGGATCTCAAACACCAACTCTAAAGATAATGGACCAGGAAGTGAAGGCGAGCTGGTAAGTGATCAAAAGATAGAAACACAGCTGATTTTTTCTTTTATTATATATCTGTTTTAATCTATGAATGTATCTGTAGGGAGGATGTCACAGACTACACACTTCCTTCAACTCCAGTTATCAGATGTTGGCTTGTCCCGTTGCAGGCTGTGATGCAGGGAGACATTTCTGATTTCACTGTTACTCAGCTGTAGAGTTCAAAGTGGACAAATTATAAACTGGGATAGAGCATGTTTCTTTGTAAAACACTTGCTGATGTTTGTTTTAAGTGTTTTTTCAGTCATTGACAATAGACTGTCTATATTTCTATAAACTTGATGTATACATAGCAACCCTTTGATTGGTGTCTTTCTAAGTATTGATTGTAATTATTTCTGTAAAGTATGAATTTGAGGTCATGTCTGATAATAAAATAAAAACAGCAACAAACTTCTACAGAATCTGAAGTATTTACAAGTATATTTTCTAAAAAAAACTTGCCTCAATATTGACTTTTGAGGAGTTCAAGAGACTGATTACTAATAAAGGGGGTGGTTCCTGAATCCGGTCAGTAATAGCCAATCGCATGATGTGGTCAGGAGTTTAAAGGAGTGTTTCGAGGTCTGTTTTCTAAACAGGTCATGATGAATCGAGCAGCTCTCAGACTGATTCTCTTCAGCATCTTTCTCATCTCAGCCAGTTCACAAGCTGTTAAGAAGGTGAGGGTCAAATCTCAGTTTAAGATGAAGATGATGTCAAAATTCTAAAAACAGATTACTTATTTGTATTTGAGATGAAGATCCAGACAAACTAGATCTGTTGAATACATGTTGAATATACATTGTTCAAAAGTTTGAGAAATTAATACTTTTAATTATTAAATTGATCAAAAGTGACAGTCATTTATAATGTTACAAAAGATTTCTGTTTCATATAAAAGCTGTTGTTTTAAACTTTATTTATCATTGAATCCTAAAATAAAGTATCACGGTTTCCACTAAATTAATATTAGCGTTTTTAACACTAATAACAAGTGTTTTTTAAGCAGAAAATCAGCATATTACAATGATTTCTGAAGGATCATGTGACACTGAAGACTGGAGTAATGATGCTGAAAATTCAGCTTTGCATCACAGGAATAAATTATATTCTAAAATGTAATATCTTATTTTAAACTGCAAAAATATTTCACAAAATTACTGATTCAAGAGGTTTTTTCTTATTTCAGAAATTAAAGAGCGTACTGATTTTTGAACCGCAGAGTATCATTTAAAATGCAGTTTGAGTAAAGAGATATCTATTGCTCAATAGTTTACACTGAGATGTTGTCATCAAAATGTATTTGTTGTTTAGTCCAAAGGCCTTTTCTTCATGCCATTTTCGTGCAGTAAATATTTTAACAATCCCACAGAAAAAGGAGTAAATGTGCACCATCCAATTTGACTGAACTGTTTGATGTCTCAACAGAAACAAGATGTGGATATATACAGCTTCCACATCAACTCCACGGTCACCAGTCGCTACGCCACAACGGTCATCACAAGCCGTGTGGCGAACACACTGAATGAATCTCAAGAGATCCAGTTTGAGGTCAAGATACCCAAGACTGCCTTCATCAGCAAATTCAGAATGTAGGGAACATGAATTGTGTTATATAAGTAGAGATAAAGTGGTAAAGAAGCCATTTATATGTTGGTCTCAGGTCATGTCCATTCTAATGCAGATAAACAACAACAAAATAAAGGCTCGGTTTCACATACAGGTTCAATAGGATATTTAAGTAATTTTTTATAAATGTACACTTGAAAAAAAAAACATTACTGGTGTGCATCTTGAGACAAAACAATGGCACTGACATATTTTAAGATTTGTCAGTACAAGTTGCTTTTAGTTAAAACAGCTCTAACATGCATTTTAGTCTAGGACTAGCTTAAGCCTTGTCTGTGAAATGGGGGGGAAAGATTTATAAATTATTTTATGAAATGCTGTATGTATGAAATACACATATTAAGAGGGGATCATTGTCATTTTCTCCATAGGACCATAGAGGGGAAGACATATGATGGTGTTGTGAAGGAAAAACAGGAAGCTCAGCAGCAGTACAGTGAAGCAGTATCTCGAGGACAAAGTGCTGGACTGATCAAGTACAGGACATTAAAAAAATAGGTCCATAAAATGTGTTTTTATTGCATGTTTAGTAATATTCTGGGATAATTACTATTTCAGATCTGTTGGAAGGACTTTAGAAGACTTTAAAACTTCAGTGACGGTGGCTGCTTTTAGTAAAGTGACCTTTGAGTTGACCTACGAAGAACTGCTAAAGCGTCGCCTCGGCAAATATGAGTTACTCATCAATGCCCAACCGATGCAGCCGGTGGCAGATTTCAAGGTAGAAGAAGAAACAAAGTGGGAAACAGATCATCAATTTAGATGGATAGAAAGATCATGATTCTTTTACTCACATTAGATGGATGTACACATCCAAGAGAAACCAGGAATTTCCTTCTTGGAGGTGAAAGGAGATTTGAGCACCGGTGATCTGGTCAATGCCATTAAAACCACCAGAGCAGACAAAGACGTAAGAGCTTAAAATGAGGGTAAAACCCTTAGCTTAGATGTTCTCATTATGCTACTACACTTCAAACAAAGTGACCAGATGACCAAACTGATCATTTCAGGCATGGGTGACCTTCTACCCCACTCGAGATCAACAGACCAAGTGTAAAAGCTGTGGAGAAAATGGGCTGAATGGTGACCTGCTTATAACATACGATGTTGAAAGACAAAATCCCAAAGGAGAAGTCATGGTACATTTATCAATAACATGCTTTATGAGAGTAATAAATATGGCATATGATTTTGAAAGACTGACTATGTAAAAAGACATGAATGATATTCAGAATGTTCTTTTGTTTCTCTCAGGTATCAAATGGCTATTTTGTCCACTACTTTGCACCCTCTGATGTTCCACGTATTCCCAAAAATGTGGTGTTTATCATTGACCGGAGCGGTTCTATGCACGGCAGAAAAATAGATCAGGTGAATGTCAACGTTTGAGCCAAATCAACCAAAAGGATATGAAGCTATGAAAATGTTTATGGTAAAACCAATGAAGGACTTTTTTTGATGGATGTTGCATCATTCTGCATTTATATGTTAAAAGAACATGGATTTCGGTATTGAAATCACTGTGGATTTGCTTAGTTTAAATTTGTAAAAAAAATAAATAAATAAAAAATAAAAAAATCTGGTTAATTAGTATGCGGTCATAATGGAGAAAGAATAACTTTCAGGTTTTCTGACAGAAGTGTTTTTCTTTAGACTCGTTTGGCACTGCTAAGGATTTTAAGTGATCTTGATGAGGATGACCACTTTGGATTGATCACCTTTGATCATTTCGTTGACACGTGGAAGCGTGAACTCCTGAAAGCTACAAAGCAAAACCTGGAGAATGCAAAATCATTTGTGAAGGAGATCAGAGATGGAGGATGTGAGTTCCTAACACTAAATGAGGAGTAAGAAAGTTTTTCCTCAAAGTGACACAACTGTGTTTGTTCTTCTTTTAGACACAAACATAAACGCTGCAGTTCTAGCAGGAGTGGACATGATCAATCGACATCCACGAGAGGGAACCGCCTCCATCCTGATCCTGCTGACTGATGGAGATCCCACTTCAGGCACAGATTCACACTGACAAACACGAGCTAATGGTGTTTTATCGTAGCACTAGTTCACTCAGTCTCATTAGAAGACCTGTTAATAAAAGGTTTTAGACCTAATTAAAATGCCTGCAGGACCAGAAGATTATTATCATGAATTATTTGGTTCTCGTTTTTGTCAGTAGGAGAAAAGAATAAGAAATATGAAATCGTCCAATGCATCTATTGTTTTCTGATCATTCAAAAAATGTCATAATTCTGATTTTCAAGCATGTACTGTTGGTAGTCTAACTTATTTTTTCTTTCTATCAGGTGAAACTAACATAGAGAGGATAATGGCCAATGTGAAAAAGGCCATTGGGCTGAAGTTTCCCCTCTATTGTCTTGGTTTTGGACATGATGTTAACTTTGACTTCCTGACAAAGATGTCACTGGAAAATGGTGGAGTCGCTCGCAGGATTTATGAAGATTCGGACGCTGATCTACAGCTGCAGGTGGACTACAGAGAATCAGCTGTGAATTCATCCTCAGTTCTTATCTGTTCTGTGTTTGAATGCATTTAAACCCTTTATTTTGGTTTGTTATATTGTAGGGCTTCTATGATGAAGTTGCCGTCCCTCTCCTCACTGATATTCAACTTAAATACACAGGAGGGACAAACCTTACCAAGACCAGCTTTAACCTGTACTTCAACGGCTCTGAGATTGTGGTTTCAGGACAAATCACAGACAACAGTGTGGAGAGTTTCAGCACTGAAGTCATTGCAGTATCAGTAAGATCATCATGGTGCTTTACAAATTGTATCAAATTGGTACTGAGTGGGCTGTTTTTTTCTCGGCAGGTCATTATATTGGATATAAGGATGATTGATGGTCAGTTGTTTAGTTTGGGATGGGGAGTAACAGTACACAAAAACTGACGGTTCAGTACGTACCTCGGTTTGAAGTCATGGTTTGGTACAGCAGGGGGAGAAAACAAAACAAAATTGCTTTAAATTTACTGAAGTTATGTCTCTGTCTTTAAATGAATTCAGTTATAATTAAAAGTTTCTTAAGGATAAAAAAATGTATCTCTGCTAATGCTGTAAACTAAAAGGAGACCTTATTTGTACATTACTATAATATTGAAGGTTCAGAGCCCAAAAGATTAGCCTAAATTCAGCTATTTATTTTTAGATATAATAATCAACACTCAGCACATAAGGCAGTTTTTTTCATTAACTTTTAAATCTAATTATAAAATTGTTTTTATTCCAATTCTTTAAAATATAATCATTTACACAGCGGCTGCATTTTCATGACAGATTTATTTACACATACATTAAATAATCAAGACATCACTCTCAAGTTCATTAAAATATAATGAATAGGCTAATAGTTCATTTCTCTGGCGGACTAACAAGCTGTGGACTCACCTGAGGTAAATGCTGTGTGTTTACAAGCTGATTTATTGACGTCTTTCCACCGATGAAACACTGTTTGAGCGATTACACAAGATATTATACGTTTTAGTAATCTGTACTGTATATTTAAACATTGGATGTTCATTCATGTTTCTGTAACTAGTATTGAAGATGAAGAGATGATCGCGTTCACTCGTGCTCCTTGCTGTCGCTTGAAATGAGGCGCCTGTACATACGTGCCGTGCCTTGCCTTGATCTGTCACGACACATTAAAGAGCGTCAAAACGGCATTATTTGTTTTGTTTGAATTTCGTGAAAAAATTGTAAGAATTTGAAAGATGGCACTTTGTTCTTTATCGAAAGTAACAAACTTGCAGCTTATTGTGATTATTGGTGTTTAGGCTATTCACCTTATTCCGCCACGCCCATTTTTAATTCTCCGCTCTTCCGCATTTTGTCATCCGACTTCCGCTAAACTGACTCGGCACATCCGGTAGCTAGATCAGTAATTAAAAGATTGTTTATAGCGAGCTATAACTTTAGAGAAATTACAAATAACGTTAATGCAGTAAATGTTTCAAATTGGGAGCACGGAGAAAACTTTATACAACGATCAGATAGTCTCATATCGTCACTGTTAACGGCCGTAACTGGTAGACGATATGAAGAAGTGGCCAGAGTATGGGACTGTCAGGAGTTGATGGAGCAGCATGTAGAGGGTGTAGGTGAAGACGACTGGAATTATTTAAATCAGTTTTGTTAAAGATAACTTTGTGATTTGTATTTTAGAAAATGTGTAATTTAATAAGTTGTGATAAAATCAGTCGTAAGAGTGTTTGTTTGTTATCAGGAAGCTAGACACCTTTTACTGACCTTCATGTTTCACCATTTAATTTTCATATGCAATAAACCAAGATAGAATTAATTTGCAAACTTGACATGACTTATTCTATTTAAATCAGAATACTTCATCCCTTTAAATTGTAAGAGCTCACATAATATGGTTTTATTAAAAAGATACTGACAGCTAACATCTGGCCACATTGTAAAGATAAAAAGAAACCCCATCACATATGATCATATTGTAAAGGTTTATAGAAATAATTTAAAGATAGACAACATTTGGTCATATTGTAAAGGTTCATAAAAATATCTACATACACTATTTACACTGATTAGTTAAAGTAAAACCACAGCACAGACAAACATACCTAAAATCAACATTTATTCATTCATCCTCATCCATCAGAAATTATGTTGCTCAGAAGGGTAAAATGGTCAAATTCTCTAAATGATCAATTTTAGGGGTGAGGTTAATTTGAACTGTTGTAAGAAAGGATTTTGAAGATCTTCAGTCATATGACCCATGTACATTAGTGATGCGCCCGGTGTTGGTGGTGTCTTCAGAGAGTTGTGTGTGTCTCTTGGTGAATGCTGGAATGACAAGTTTCACCTTCCTTTGATATTCAACAGTGTTTTGATCTGTCTGCATTGACAACATTGTATGCAAACTGAACTTAGCTGGGTGATGACATCACTGTTTACTCCAGTGCTAATATAGATAAATTATCATCCTGATATGACCACCCTAATGATCACCCTGCAATAAATTACCACGCAGCTCCATCAGAGTCATCAGGACCTGATCCCAAGTGTGTAGCTGGAAACTGTTGGTGTATATATTGGTAAGGTGCTCGGCAGCTGAATGAATGGTGGTTGTTTCTCAGCAGAGTTGTGTACAATGGCGCCAGCTCAACTTCAGATTGAGATGTGATTTTTGAAGTGTAGTTGTGGTCAGAGACAGATGGATCCACCCAGTGTGTTTCTGCATCACAGTTCAGGGTATGTGGATGTGATCATCCTCACAGTTGATCACTGACGCTCATTGATGCATCTGTGGAAATAATATAACCATACACATTTTTTTTACATTAGTAATTATTGATCATGAGAATTAATATAAGATTGCACTCATACTTTAACAGAACAGTGTGAGAGAGAAATGCATTAAAAACGAGACAGTATATACACAATCTCTAACTCTAGTGTTAATAGTTAGGTCAATATCAATATGAGAGATGTAGCTAGCTGGCCTGCTATCACCTGCAATCTCTATGAATTACAGGAATAATGTAAGTAGCTAACTTAAGCTATTATTAAACTATAATGTACCACAATCCTATCTTAAATATGTACCATTGTACTATCTTACATATGAAATATATAGGTGGCAATTGTAATAATGCAAGATTCGTTGTATTTTGCGAACTGCTTTTCTTAACTGTATTGATAGAAGGGACTTCACAAATCTAATGTTAGGTTAACATGTACATGGCTAGCTAAGTTAGCTTACCTGAATCTGACAACCTGTTCAGCATCCGCCGTGACTTATTTACCGGAACATCGTTGCCGAGCCATTTCTCGGGGAAAGGGTGTTTGTCAGTCGGCCTCCCGTCCATGAAATGGTACGAACACACATAAGGGCGCTTGGGTGGTCACTTCAAGTTTAGCGCCTTCAGCCATTGCCTCAGGTGTTCCTCGTCTTAAGGTGGTGTAAATTGTAAAGTGCACCACAAACCTCGGACCGCTTCACATTGTATTCGTAACATCGTTGATGCCGTTTCAACTGTTCTCCTTAATCTAATTGTTATGACAGCCCCTAACTGATTATATAATACTCATCTACCGTTACAGCCTATGGTTACAGCTATAGGATTACCGCTAGCGACTACTAGCTTAGGTCCCTCAACCGGAAGTAAGATGACAAAACGAACGTAATGGCGCCACCCTTGTTGTCGAGGAAAATACAATAATAACCAACTGCAGAACCGCAGAACCATACGTCATGACAGTCTGAGGACGACAGCGCCAGACTAACAGCCTGAGGGCGGAAGTGGGCGGAGTAATAGTCTCACGTTGGATGTGGGCGGAGTTGACGACAAACAAGCAAACAATCATGGCGGAAGAAGCGAACACGGTAAAAAGTTTCTTTGTGTTGTGCTTTTAATCGATCACGTTTATGTGTTGTGTATTTATTCGATCGTTAACACTTAACATGACTCAGATATTTTGTAAATGGGCTTCAAGGTCACTTTATCACGTCTTTTGATATTTTACAAATCGTCTCACGTTGCTTGCGCCCAGGTGAATAAATACTATAGTCATTTATAGTAAATACTATAGTGTTTTTGAACCATACTATAGTACTATAAATACTTGAATTAATTTATTGTGGTAATTCTATAGTTGCTGTGATAATATGGCAGCTATAATAATATAAACAAATTACTTTACCCAATATTGTACTAAGTTTTCTACAATTTTAGGGTATATTATACTACAATATACACTACAGTTTACTGTAGTAAAAACTAAAGTATACTATTTATACTAGTTTATCAGTTCACTATAGTTAATATTATAGTATTATGTAGCATTCATTAGTGTTGTAAATACAGTATGGTTCAAAAACACTATAGTATTTACTATAGTATTTTTTCACCTGGGTGTTTACATATTCATGGTTTGTTATTTTACTTGTTGTTGGTACTGTATTTTATTTAATTGGTTACATTTTACAATACTGATCAGTGTTTTTGTGGATTTTAGAGGCATATTAGTATCGGGAGATGCTCCGCTTTACTTCATTTACAGCGATGCAAAACGTGCTGCAACAACTTCCACTGCCCAGTGCTCTTAAACCGACCAGACGGCACAGGTTGAATGCACAGCTTCAAATTCACTTAAAAAAAACTGTCGTTCATGGAGGTATGAACGTTTCTTTTGTATTCTGAATTTAAAATGTTGTTTTTGCAATGAAGTAAGTAGTAATTTTGACTTTAGAAGAATGAAACTTGTTTCTTTTATGCAATTTTTATGGTTATATATCTAAGTTTTTCTTTGATTTTGCAATGCAGTAAATTGACAAGCAGAATCACCCCAGAACAAGAGAAGCTGATCAAAAACAAGGTTAGTTTTATAAGACTTTCATAAACACATAAGCTACTTATACAGATGGTGTGTTATATCTGTCACATCTTTTCAGGAATAACTTAATAATATTCTATTGTTTTAGAAACAGTTGACCGGCTGTGTGGGATCTTCATGTTAATGGTAAGCAAAAAAAAGGAAAAGTTAAAAGTTTTTAAAAATGTATGAACTTCTCTTTTCATTAGAATGAAAAACATATATGAGGGCTTTTCATACTTTAAATAGTTAACCCTGGTGATTGTTAACCCCAGGTAAACAGAATCCTGGGTTATCTTGATTCACGTTTCACACTGATCATCATTTACCTGAGGTTAACAATTAATCCTGAGTATTCATATGCACTGTACATTACTAAACCCTGGTTAACATCCTTATTTGCAGTGTCAGTGTCACTGATTGGATGAACAAAGCACACAATATGTTTTCATAAATGCTTAGGCATTGCACATCCTCATTACATATAGTCAACTTCCTCATTACATATAGATCAAGTTTATCCTGAATGAACATTTCAGACTATAAAAGAATTAAACAGTATTTTCTGCTCTGCAATTGTTGCATTTTCTGTCAGCATTTTTTTTTTTTTCTTTCCAATGCTGAATTTTCTATTTATATACAATGCACAGTGTTTCTGTGACTGTCAAAAGCATGTAAATATACAAGCAATATGTGGAGCGTTACTTTACCCACGGTTAAAAGTGGTGTTTAGGACGACGATAACCCGGGGTTAAATGTAGCGTGAAAAGCCATGTGAATTGCTTGCCTTTAAAAAAAAAAAAAAAAAAAAAAAATTATACTGAACATAACTGATTAATTTCATTGGTGACAGAGTATGATTTAAGTCTTCAATATATAAACATGAGAAAAACAGAATGTCAAAACTTTATTATACATGCTGTGCTGCATCCTGACTACAACACAAAGTGTTGTTAAATACACTTTTAACATCTCATCCCATTTGTTTATACCCTTCTCTCATGAAGGAACCAAGGATCACAGAAGACTTCTGCGCTGCACAACAATCAAAGGTCTTTACGGGTTTAGTGGAAGAGCTGTGCTTTCTGATATTGAAAGAAAAAGACCAGGAACAAGAACTTTCACAGGCTGAAACAGATGATGACAGACAACTGGCCAAAGAGCCTTTAGTGTTTTGCTTTCAAATTAAGGATGATATGGACATTTTACAAAAAAGTTTATTTTTTTAGATTTAATTTGTCATCATGTACCTGCTGTTCAATCTACACTCAATTTAGTTTGATTTTGTATTTTTTAGAGCAAAGCACAGCTAGTGGCTATATAATGCTTTTGCTCTTACATTTTAGTACATTTTATTAAAATTAAATAAATATCTTTTGTTTTTGGGTTTGATGGATCTGAATGTGTTTAATTCATGCATTCTAGTGTACAACCGTGTAATGCGTATTATATATTATGAAAAACAATGATTCATTCTGAAATGCTTAAGTAAAATATTTTATGACAAATTAATAAATGTTTATCGATTTTAGTGTTTAAGCTTTGTTGTGTTCAATTTATATTCAGTTAATCATTTAAGACATAAAACAAATTTATGAACTTTTAAAATATTAAAAGGTTACAAGGGGATTTTAATACACACATAGGCTATATATATATATCTTAACGTGATTGTGTATATGATTAAGCTATTAACACAATGTGAATCTATATCTATAATTTCAGTTAGATCGTTTTAATACAATATTTCACATTAACATGGTTTTAAACTTTAAAATGCTCCAAATGGAGCGATGCCTACGGAGATAAATTGGCTCCGCCCACTTCCGCCCTCAGGCTGTTAGTCTGGCACTGTCGTCCTCAGACTGTCATGACGTATGGTTCTGTGGTTCTGCAGTTAGTCCTATCTCGGAAAATAAGGTGAATAACGCTGTATTCTTCAAGTAGCCTAGATCCAGTGGGCTGGGCGGGGCGCGTTCGGTACGCCATGAGAGTATCGCGGTATGTACCGTGGGTGGTGTATCGTGGTTTTTCAGTTTGAATATTACACCACTAGTTTGGAATAATGGTCACTTTGTTTTCAGATAAAGTTATTGGTGTAAGCGGTAACAATATTCCTGATGAAAATGTTCACAAATATTTTTATTTCTGAGCAGAAAGGCAGTAGTGTGACGTATCAGGACACTGTAATGATAAAAGACCCCAGTGATGTCCCACCTGAGAATGAAGATTTCATGCAGAGACTGTGGGCCTACCTGACAGTGAAGCAACTTCTGGAAAGACAGTAAGTTTTTGGAGTGATACGACATTCTGCATTTTAAATTGGACATTGAGGACATCTTTCTGTCTCAGGGTGCTTCTTAAAGGACAAGAGAAAGAGGATGAAGAGAAAGAAGCTCTCAAACTCTCTCTGAAATACCAGTTTGTCACCCCCCTCACCTCTATGGTCGTCACTAAGCCACAGAAGGATGAAGTGGAAGTTGCCGACAAACCCAAAGAGGGAAAAGAGGATCCCAGACCTCCAGGTGAGAACTGAGTTGTTTTAGTATCTTGCAAACCTTGTAAATGAAAGTGTGCAAATATTTGACCTTTAACAAAACAGCAAGATCCATTTTATGCAGCAAAATAAACACAGTGATAGCAGCAATAAGTTACGTACGAATGTATTAATCAAGCTTTGCATCAACTCCATTGTAGCTTAACCAAAACATCTAATAAAATATGTTTATTTATTTGTGCATCAATTTAGCTTGTGCATCCTATATGTATCTGATTCTGTATAAGAACTTGAATAGATTCAGATACTGAATTTATGCATTTGTTTTTATTTATACACAAGGGGTGTGAAATGTCATAATCACTTGTGAAATATTTTGAATTAATTACTATAGTTTATTTCATTATATAGCATATTTCATTTATATTAACATAACAGTTTGAGTACATTTGAATTAACATGAACTTCAGTGTGTCTCCTTTTGTCAAAAATTGAGTGCAGAATCTTAAATATTCCTTCTTCATTTTCTGTCATAACATTGATTTAATTATTTTTTTAGGTTTCCAGGTTTAAATAAAAGAAAATCACAGATTTTCACAGTTTTGGTCTTGGTCTTGTTGCCCACTGTATACTGTTAATAACACTTTTCTCTTTCTTTTTTAATCAGTAATGGGTTTCCGTCCTTCATCCTATAATCCTATTGCATGTAAGTATAAAATGTTGAACTAACAGTTCATTTACTCAAACTATTGCAGAGAATTTGAAGTTGTGATGAAATTGAAGTACAAACAGATATTTTCTTCTGTATTGTGATGCACATCTGAGTGAAACTGCTTATTGAAAAATTAAGATTTTGGGATGAAATACACCTTTTTACCATCTAGGCCACACAAACTTTATTTGAACAAAGTGTTGAAGATCCAGTTATGATATTTTGATTAAAAACTGTGAGGTCAAAAAAGGAAAAAAGAAAATGAACATACACATTAATAGATGATTCACAATAAGTTTTATAACAAGTATTTAGAAAATAGATTGGGTGAATTTTCATTTTAAGTCGAATTCAGTATACTGCATCTTTACATTTTTCCCACTTGTTTTATATCCCAGCGCCAGGATTTAGTCAGTACCATTTCAGTCCCGGTCAGCCTGGTCAGCCCGGTCTGCCTGGTCCACCTGGTCAGCCTGGTCGACACGGTCTGGGTGGTGCTTGGATTCTACCGCCTGCTTCTCATCCAGGGATCCATGGTATGTTTTTTTCCTTCTAAAAGTTGACAAATACTCCTATATTTTCTCGATAATGTGTTTATCATTGGCTACTTTGTTTTTACAAATAATTATTGCAAATTTGCTTTGTTAAAAGCAAAATTAAGAGTAAATCCACATAAAAATGTGTAGGCAATTAAATGAAAATAATGCATTTGGTGCGATTTAGAAATGAAGCCTCTTAAAGGGATAGTTCACCCTATCATTTTATCACCCTAATGTTCTAATGCAGTATGCCCGACAAAGACTGAGGGAGAACACAGGGAATATATACATGTCAGACAAAGGGGCAAACAAGGCTAATTAACAAGGGACAAACTGGGACTAATTGAACTCAATCAGGGTAACCAAAGGAACTAACAAGTGTCGGGAAAACTGAACAAAAGAACATGTGACACATGGGAAACCTACACCGAATACTGACAACTTGTTTCATTTTCCCTATCCCTTCAATATTAAATTGGAAATACATTTAAATCATAGAAAGAAAATAATTTGAATGTAGCATATGTTTTGTGAAAGTAATTATTGTGAAATGTTTTATTAGAAATTGTTTTATAGTTGTGTTATTTGATTAATATTTGAGAAAGATTATTTGGTACAATTTAAGTACTGATAAATGTAATTATTGTTCTATTGAGTTATTTCAAAATGCAGTTACATTAAACTTTTTTCATTATTTATTGATTTTACTGAGTGCTTTGGTCAGTAACTTATTGATAAAATGACTACCCCCCCCCTTTTTTTTTCGTACGTATGAATACACTGTAACATTGATTTTGCCTTGTGTCAAGTAAGCCTAATTTGATCAATTACACCTTCTCTTGCCCTTAGATCAAATGCCCATGATTCCATGGGAGAGTGAAGAAAGTGTTCTCCCTACTATGTTAGGTACATAAAGATCTTTGAAACATTGAAACCTACCATATTATGTTGGACAATTTTATATAATAATAGGTTGTTTGCACATGATGTCATGCTGTGGGACAAAATGCAGCTGGAAGGCAGGAAGTGATTTTTCTATATAGGAATCGCTGTCACATGTTTTGCATCATTTATGGTTGCTCAAATCAGTTATACTGAGAAACTACTAGGATCTTTTTTGTTTTTGACTTGGTTAAATTTTCACATTCTTCATGGAAGAGAAGCTATTTCATCCCATTGATGGTGTTTTCACTTAAATTTTGCAGAATTCCGTTCACAATGTTGATCTGGTTACTTTGAAAACAGTGACACACGCTGCTGCTTCAGCCATCATGTGGTAGTTTATGACGCTTCACAGACTTAATATGACAAAACCCTACACATGTTACAGTAGACGGACAGCAGACACAGGTATTACTTTTCACAGTCTTTATTTTGACCACAGGAGAGCAGGGAGAATGAAACAGGTGAGATAACTTGCAATAGAATAACTTTGAACGGATGATACTGGGAATAGTTACTGTCCTTATCCTTGCAGGGAGTGAACACTGGAGAACTGGAGATCGCTGGAGCACTTGGAAGCAGACGGGAAACACACTCACGAGGCAGACGAGGAACACACTGGGAATCGACACAATGGAGACAGGTAGGTATTCGAAGAGGAGTCCTTGAGGTAAGCATAGACTTGTAAGGGTATGCAAACGAGACCGGACGTGGAGTGCTGTGAGTGTGAGTGTTTTGTAGTGCTGCTGATGAGGGGAGTGATGAGGTGCAGGTGGCGGTGATTAGTATTCTGGAGATGGTGCGTTCTGTGATTGGGTGACGTTGGAACCTGACGTGTCTGTGACAGTACCCCCCCCTCAACGGCCCGCTCCAGAGGGCCGAGAACCCCCGACGCCGTGGTGGTCGTCCTCTTCCCCGCGGTGCCGGTTTCTCAGGGTGACTGTCATGGAAGGTTTGGAGTAAACTGGGGTCTAAGATGTCATCCCTTGGGAACCAAGAGCGTTCTTCGGGACCATATCCTTCCCAATCCACCAGGTATTCAAGCTGACCACCACGACGCCGGGAGTTCAAGATCTCTCGCACCTCGTACACAGCTCCGTCCTCCACGATGAGTGGAAGGGGGGGTTCGGCGGGAGCCACGTCAGGTCCTGTGGGAAGAACAGAGGGATGGTGAGCTTTGAGGAGTGACACATGGAAAGTTGGATGTAAACGGTACCCTTGTGGAAGCCGAAGTTGATAAGTGACCGGGTTGACCTGCTTGACGATGGGGAATGGGCCAATGAACCTGGGACTCAGCTTTCTGCAGGGCAGACGCAGTCTGATGTCACGGGTGGATAGCCAGACCATCTGACCAGGCTGGAATACTGGGGTGTTAGAGTGTCGGAGGTCGGCTACCATTCTGCGTCTGCGCAGGGCTCGTTGCAACTGGTGGTGTGCTGAGTCCCAGACCCTCTCGCTCTCTCGGAACCAGTAATCCACTGCAGGAACGTTGGAGGGTTCCCCATCCCAGGGGAACAGTGGGGGTTGGTAACCGAGTACGCATTGAAACGGTGTAAGCCCAGTAGTTGACTGTCGGAGAGAGTTTTGAGCGTACTCGGCCCAACCCAGGAACTGGTTCCAAGAGTCCTGGTGGTCATGACAGAAGGTACGGAGGAAGCGGCCAATCTCCTGAACCTTCCTTTCCGTCTGCCCGTTCGACTGGGGATGATATCCAGATGTGAGGCTGACGGCCACACCTAGGAGAGAGTAGAAGGACTTCCATACACGGGATATGAATTGAGGCCCACGGTCGGAGACGATATCTTCTGGAATTCCGAAGTATCTGAAGACTTGGTTGAAGAGTATTTCGGCGGTTTCCATTGCAGTAGGTAATCCAGGAAGTGGAATCAAACGACATGACTTTGAGAACCGGTCCACAACAACTAGGATGGTGGTGTATCCGTCTGAGACAGGGAGATCAGATATGAAGTCCACTCCTAGGTGTGACCAGGTGCGATCTGGAACGGGCAGCGCGGCGGAGGGTTAGTGGAGGCATTGGAGGAGGGAATGGTCTCTTCTGACCATGTTATGGGACTCACGATGAGGGAGCTAGGAATGATGGGTTCTGGTTCCTCAGTTCTTTCTTCAGGGGCATGCAGACGGGAGAGAGCATCCGCTTTCACATTTTTCGCACCAGGACAGAAGGAGATGGTGTAGTTAAAGCGGGAGAAAAACATGGCCCAGCGGGCTTGTCTAGGGTTCAATCTTTTCGCAGAGCGAAGGTACTCCAAGTTCTTGTGATCTGTTAACACTAAGAAAGCGTGCTTGGCTCCCTCCAGCCAATGCCTCCACTCTTCCAAAGCAAGCTTGATCGCTAGAAGTTCCCTGTCTCCGATGGAATAGTTTACTTCCGCCGGGCTGAGCTTGCGGGAGAAGAAGGCGCATGGATGGAGTCTACTTGGGGTCCCCTGCTGCTGCGATAATACCGCTCCCACTCCGGTGGTAGATGCGTCCACTTCAACAATGAATTGCTTCTCTGGATCAGGGTGTACGAGTAAGGGAGCGGTAGTAAAGGCTTCTTTGAACTGGTTGAAGGCGTTGGTGGCTGCCGGGGTCCAGGACAGAGACTTGGGCTGGTTGCAGAGTAAGCTGGTGAGTGGATGGGCGATAGAGCTGTAACCTTTAATGAATCTTCTGTAGAAATTGGAGAAGCCGAGGAATCGCTGGAGTTCTTTAATGGTGGTGGGTTCTGGCCAGTTGGTAATGGATTCCACCTTCCTCTCGTCCATCCATATGCCACTGTGGTCGATGTTATATCCTAGGAATGAGACGGAGGGTTGATGGAATGTGCATTTCTCAGCCTTGAGGAACAGATGGTATTGGCGAAGGCGGGTGAGGACCTCTGCAACGTGTTGGCGATGTTCGGCCTGGCTCCGGGAGTAGATGAGAATGTAGTCTATGTAGACCAGGACAAACTGATGGAGAAACTCCCGGAGCACCTCATGAATGAAGTCCTGGAATACGGAGGGGGCGTTGACCAGTCCATACGGCATGACCAAGTACTCGTAGTGGCCAGTAGGGGTCATGAAGGCGGTCTTCCACTCGTCCCCCTCACGTATCCGGATGAGGTTATACGCGCTGCGGAGGTCCAGCTTCGTGAACACAGTGGCACCACGGAGATGTTCTAGGGCAGCTGGGACGAGAGGAAGGGGATAACGGAACTTTACTGTTATCTTGTTGAGTGCACGGTAGTCAATACAGGGCCGCAAGCCTCCGTCCTTTTTAGCCACAAAGAAGAAGCTGGAAGCAGCAGGGGAAGTAGACGGCCTGATGTAACCTTGGGCGAGGGCTTCCTTGATGTAATCCTCCATGGCCTTCTCCTCCGGGATGGAAAGCGGGTAGATCTTTCCTTTGGGCACTGGTTCACCCGGAAGCAGGTCAATGGCACAGTCCCATGGCCGGTGTGGAGGCAGCTTGGAAGCCCGCTGAGGGCAACAGGACTTTCGATAGACGTAGCGCAGAGAGAGAGATCAGGTGAGGAGTTGGTTGGAACTGGTAGATCCATCAATCAGTGCTTGAAGCAAGTGTCGCCCCACTTCAGGACTTCGCCCGTTTTCCACGAGATGGTCGGATTGTGCTGCTCCAATCAGGGGCGCCCCAGAACCACATCAGCGGTGGAGTCCTCCAGAACCAGCAGATGCGCCTCTTCTTGATGTAGAAGTCCGACTTGAATATGAACGGGTCCTGCCATGGAGCGGACGCACTTACGGCTCAGGGGTTGGCCGGTTATGGAGCGGATCTTGTAGATAGTCGTAGTCGGGGAGGTCTTGATGCGGAGTTGACGACAGAGGGCATCAGAGATGAAGTTGCCGGCGGACCCCGAGTCGATGAGCACGACCACTGTAAGTGAAACATTGGCGCCAGTAAGATTGACGGCAGTAGTGAGTGGTTTCATCTTATGATTAGCAGGAATAATGGCACTCACCAGGGGTCGCGGCGGTCATGTGGGGCATGCAGCAATCACATGCCGCGGTTCACCACTATAGAGGCAGAGACGAAGGGTGAGGCGACGGCGGCGTTCTTCATAGGATAGACGAGAGTTTTCAACCTCCATGGATTCGTGAGCTGGTTCTGGGGTGCTGACGGGTTCCGATCGGCAGAGCGGCACGGTGGAGAAGAACTGGTCCTGGTGCTCTTGGAGGCACGCCTGAATGCGAGTGGTGCAGCGGATGGAGAGCTGGATGAACTTTTCTAGGCCGATGTTGTCCTCGCATGCAGCGAGTTGCAGCCGCACCCGAGGTTCCAATCCTTGCCGGTATTTCGTTATCAGGGCTTGTTCGTTCCATCCGCTGAGGGCTGCAAGCGTTCTGAACTGCAAAGCATACTCATAAACTGACAGGGAGCCTTGTCTCAAATTATAGAGTTTCTCACCAGCTGAAGAGTCTGTGATGGGTTTTCCGAACACTTCCCGGAAGTGGGAAACAAACGACGAGTAGGACTGGGTTACAGCGCCCTGCTGGGACCAGATGGAATCGGCCCATTTTAATGCTTTGCCGCTGAGCTGAGAGATAATGAATGCTATTTTGGCGGTGTCACTCGGGTACAGGTGCGGCTGCATCTCCAGGACCAGTGTGCACTGCAGCAGGAATCCGCTGCAATCCTCCGCCGATCCTGAGTAGGGCGCCGGCTTGGCCATGGGACTGGCGTACGGCGGCAGTGAAGGAGGTATGTTGACGTGCTCAGTGGGGCTAGCTGGTGCTGGTGCAGGTGAAGATGGAGGAACTGGAGATGGTGGCGACGGATGAATGGTGAGTGTGCGCCGAAGCGCGTCCACCAAATCCTGAAAGGGGTCGGGTTGTCTCATCCTGGGTCAGCGGTGTTGGTCCGGTCTTCTGTTACAGTAGACGGACAGCAGACACAGGTATTACTTTTCACAGTCTTTA
This sequence comes from Chanodichthys erythropterus, assembly GCF_024489055.1. Taxonomy (NCBI): domain Eukaryota; kingdom Metazoa; phylum Chordata; class Actinopteri; order Cypriniformes; family Xenocyprididae; genus Chanodichthys; species Chanodichthys erythropterus. The sequence continues at coordinate 5,415,029 of NC_090226.1, read as the reverse complement.
TTTTGACCACAGGAGAGCAGGGAGAATGAAACAGGTGAGATAACTTGCAATAGAATAACTTTGAACGGATGATACTGGGAATAGTTACTGTCCTTATCCTTGCAGGGAGTGAACACTGGAGAACTGGAGATCGCTGGAGCACTTGGAAGCAGATGAGAAACACACTCACGAGGCAGACGAGGAACACACTGGGAATCGACACAATGGAGACAGGTAGGTATTCGAAGAGGAGTCCTTGAGGTAAGCATAGACTTGTAAGGGTATGCAAATGAGACCGGACGTGGAGTGCTGTGAGTGTGAGTGTTTTGTAGTGCTGCTGATGAGGGGAGTGATGAGGTGCAGGTGGCGGTGATCAGTATTCTGGAGATGGTGCGCGCTGTGATTGGGTGACGTTGGAACCTGACGTGTCTGTGACAACACACTGTCATTTAGAAATTGACACTGAAACTGGTTTGACACTGAACATGCAGAAATGTACATTCAACCAAACGTTCCTCAAATTCCTGTGTCATGTGATCTCAAAAGAAGGAATCTTACCAGATACTGCTCATTTCGAAGCTATAGTCGATGCTCCTACTCCACAGGACTTATCTTCTCTTCATTCGTTCCTTGGTTTGATCTAAGGCTGCAACAACTATTCGATAATAATCGATAATAATCAATAATGAAAATCATCAACAACGATTCTCGATTAGTCGGGTCTGCGAACCGTGCACAGAAATCTACTGCCAGTTGCGTCAAATTACAGCACTGAATTACACATTTCTATTGACAAAAATGCATCTAAAAATAGTGGAGGAAACAGAGTGAGCTACTGTACTTCAGGAAAGATTTGTGATCCAAGCTGCTCAAAACATGAGAATTCGTTATTTTAAGATTTAAGCTTATAATCTACCAAAGAATTACAAATAAAACAAAATTACGGCTTATGTCTGCATTATTTCTGAATTATCCCCCCATCCCATGCTACGCAGCCTAGAGTGAGATCAGACATCTTCGTGTTGGATGAAGAAGTATGACCAAATACTGATATCTAGGGGTCAAAAGCAATAGCAAAAGTAATAGATCAGTATTATTAAATTGCAGACAAAGATTTTGGATAACTAAATTGTCTTGTATGTTTGGTGCAGAATGGGTGCAGTAGGGGGCCTAACCTCATATTTTTCATAGGGCCCAAAATTGCTAGCGGTGCCCCTGACAGCATTTGGTTATGTTCTCTCTTTATTTCCAACAGTTCGTAGCAATCGGTTCCTGCTGTCTGCTGCCGGTCAGTCTAAGCCACTTTGTTTTGATGTTCCTCTTCCTCACAAACTCAAACTGCTACAGGATTCTGCTTCAGGTAACTATTACACATTTACTCTACATGCCCATCCTTTGAATGTCATCTTTTGTAAATGAATGCTTTGTACATACACTTATATGAATTTCTGTGTGTCTTAGAGTTCTCTATGAATGGAGAATCCATGACTAGACGAAAGGGATTCAGTCAAATTGTCTTTCATTACAAAACAAACCATCGCCTGACAATAAACACAAGGTCTATCAGATACCACGATGGTCAGAATTATGTTGAGTTTTTGTGGCGCCAGGAACCCACTCAACACAGTACAGAGGGGTATATAGTGCTCAATCTATATGTTTTACTACATTTGTGTATGTTATAGCCACATTCTGTGAATTAGAATTCATTTATTCATTTTTCTGTTTCAACAGCGTGTCTCTGATTCTACGGAGCAATGAAATGGACGTTACAATGGGAAACATACGCGTTGTTATTCTTCTTCACAAGGAAATTCGTAATGTGTTTCTGTGGCCTGCCGTTCGGCAACAGCCAAAAGATGTCAGTTTGATGGGTATTTTAGGTAAGAGTGCTTCACTGATTAAACATTTAAACATTTATTATCACAACTGACCCAGCTAACAAGAAAAGGCAACAAAGTGACAAATTGAACATGCTATAAAAATTATCTGTGGGTGTTTTTGAGCTAAAACTTCACATACACACTTAAAAAAATGGCATCATACCACCCCTTTAACCGAATGTTTGTTTAAAATCATTTGGTCTTTATTAATGTTCTAAAAACATTAGCATGAAAATGTTATTTATATATCTAGTTCAGTCATGAAACTCTAACTATAGAGATTTGGTCCTTTACATGCAATCTGCAAGCAATCACATAATTTCCACATGGCACAAGCTGATTGGCCTCTGCTGATCCTGGATCCAATGAGATAGTAGTCTCTAGCTCCACCTGCCTAGATCTGCTACTGGATTTATCAGACTGTCCTCCAAAAAAAAAAAAAAAAAACAAAAAAAAACGACCCTATAAGTTGTTTTTCAATTACCTTATTATTACCTATATTTATGTTTTAAAGTCATGCACCCTCTAGCTGGCATAAAAATAATGTTACGTCTGTTTTCATGACATAACGTATGACTGTCGTTACAAAATGCGTGTTCATTTAAAAGCAATATGTGGACTTTTTACACCATTTCTCCTATTTCCATTTAACAAAAGTCTTTTTTTTTTATTAACGACTACACCCACCCCCATCCCTAAACCTACCCTTAGTAATTTATAGTGCAAATACACTTTATAAGCAAATGCGTTCCCTGGGATCAAATTCACGATTGCATGATCACATGATTGCATATCGTTGTATATTGCAATGCTCTGCCAAATGAGCTATGCAAAACCCAAAATATGACGCAGATAAAAGGGAACAATGCATTAAAATGAAAATGTCCTGTTGTTAATAGGGGCACAACTTTAGTAAACGCTCCTATGGGTCATATTTCAGGGAAGTGACAAATGACCTATATAGGCGTATTGGTTGGAGAACATGTTGAGATTTATGTATGTCTATTTATGCAGCAGCATATCTTACATGCTCACAGCAGCATGTCTGTGTATCTATTAGCAATAACAAATCCATAGTTGCTCTGCAGCAGTAGCATAGCAGAGAACATATTTCTGTTAGCTGGGTGAGCAATTAAATGGTAATTTCTGTTTTGTAATTTGCTTTATTAAACCCTCACGGGATAAAAATCTTAATAACTGTGGATAATGTTAAAGGAAAAGCTGAGGCTTCATATGAGGAGATTCAAGGATCTCAAACACCAACTCTAAAGATAATGGACCAGGAAGTGAAGGCGAGCTTGTAAGTGACCAAAAGATACAAACACAGCTGATTTTTTCTTTTATTATATATCTGTTTTAATCTATGAATGTATCTGTAGGGAGGATGTCACAGACTACACTCTTCCTTCAACTCCAGTTATCAGATGTTGGCTTGTCCCGTTGCAGGCTGTGATGCAGGGAGACATTTCTGATTTCACTGTCACTCAGCTGTAGAGTTCAAAGTGGACAAATTATAAACTGGGATAGAGCATGTTTCTGTGTAAAACACTTGCTGATGTTTGTTTTAAGTGTTTTTTCAGTCATTGACAATAAACTGTCTATGTATCTATACATTTTATGTATACATAGCAACCCTTTGATTGGTGCCTTTCTAAGTATTAATTGTAATTATTTCTGTAAAGTATGTATTTTTTGAGGTCATGTCTGATAATAAAATTAAAACAGCAACAAACTTCTACAGAATCTGAAGTATTTACAAGTTATATAGATAAAATATTTTCTAAAGAAGCATGTCTCAATATTGACTTTTGAGGAGTTCAAGAGACTTTGATTACAAATAAAGGGGGTGGTTCCTGAATCCGGTCAGTAATAGCCAATCGCATGATGTGGTCAGGAGTTTAAAGCAGTGTGTGTTTCGAGGTCTGTTTTCTGAGCAGGTCATGATGGATCGAGCAGCTCTCAGACTGATTCTCTTCAGCGTCTTTCTCATCTCAGCCAGTTCACATCCTGTGAAGAAAGTAAGGGTCAAATCTCAGATTAAGATGAAGATGATGTGTCAAAATTCTACAAACAGTTAATTATTTGTATTTGAGATGAAGATCCAGACAAACTAGATCTGTTGAATACATGTTGAATATACAGTGTTCAAAAGTTTGAGAAATGAATACTGTTAATCATTAAATTGATCAAACGTGACAGTCTAGACATTTATAATAATACAAAAGATTTATGTTTCATATGTTTTAAACTTTATTCATCAAAGAATCCTAAAAAAATGTATCACGGTTTCCGCTAAATTAATATTAGTGTTTTTAAAACTAATAACAAATGTTTCTTTAGCAGAAAATCAGCATATTAGAATGATTTCTGAAGGATCATGTGACACTGAAGACTGGAGTAATGATGTGGAAAATTCAGCTTTGCATCACAGGAATAAATTATATTCTAAAATGTAATATCTTATTTTAAACTGCAAAAATATTTCACAAAATTACTGATTCAAGAGGTTTCTTCTTCTTTCAGAAATTAAAGATCGTACTGATATTTGAACAGCAGTGTATCATTTAAAATGCAGTTTGAGTAAAGAGAACTATCTATTGCTCAATAGTTTACACTGAGATGTTGTCATCAAAATGTATTTGTTGTTTAGTCCAAAGGCCTTTTCTTCATACCATTTTTGTGCAGTAAATATTTGAACAATCCCACAGAAAAAGGAGGAGTAAATGTGCACCATCTGACTGAACTGTTTGATGTCTCAACAGAAACAAGATGTGGATATTTACAGCTTCTACATCAACTCCACGGTCACCAGTCGCTACGCCACGACGGTCATCACAAGCCGTGTGGCGAACACACTGAATGAATCTCAAGAGATCCAGTTTGAGGTCAAGATACCCAAGACTGCCTTCATCAGCAAATTCAGAATGTAGGGAACATGAGTTGTTATATAAGTAGAGATAAAGTGGTAAAGAAGCCATTTATATGTTGGTCTCAGGTCATGTCCATTATAATGCAGATAAACAACAACAAAATAAAGGCTTGGTTTCACAGACAGGTTCAATAGGATATTTAAGTAATTTTTATAAATGTACACTTGAAAAAAAAATACTGGTGTGCATCTTGAGACAAAACAATGGCACTGATATATTTTAAGATCTGTCAGTACAAGTTGCTTTTAGTTAAAACAGCTCTAACATGCATTTTAGTCTATGACTAACTTAAGCCTTGTCTGTGAAACCGGGGGAAAGATTTATAAATTATTTTATGAAGTACTGTATGTATGAAATACACATATTATGAGGGGATCATTGTCATTTTCTCTTAGGACCATAGAGGGGAAGACATATGATGGTGTTGTGAAGGAAAAACAGGAAGCTCAGCAGCAGTACAGTGAAGCAGTATCTCGAGGACAAAGTGCTGGACTGATCAAGTACAGGACATTAAAAAAATAGGTCCATAAAATGTGTTTTTATATCATGTTTAGTAATAATCTGGGATTAATTACTATTTCAGATCTGTTGGAAGGACTTTAGAAGACTTTAAAACTTCAGTGACGGTGGCTGCTTTTAGTAAAGTGACCTTTGAGTTGACCTACGAAGAACTGCTAAAGCGCCGCCTCGGCAAATATGAGTTACTCATCAATGCCCAACCGATGCAGCCGGTGGCAGATTTCAAGGTAGAAGAAGAAACAAAGAGGGAAATAGATAATCAATTTAGATGGATAGAAAGATCATGTTTCTTTTACTCACATTAGATGGATGTACACATCCAAGAGAAACCAGGAATTTCCTTCTTGGAGGTGAAAGGAGATTTGAGCACCGGTGATCTGGCCAAAGCCATCAAAACCACCAGAGCAGACAAAGACGTAAGAGCTTAAAATGAGGGTAAAACCCTTAGCTTAGATGTTCTCATTATGCTCCTACACTTCAAACAAAGTGACCAGATGACCAAACTGATCATTTCAGGCATGGGTGACCTTCTACCCCACTCGAGATCAACAGACCAAGTGTCAAAGCTGTGGAGAAAATGGGCTGAATGGTGACCTGCTTATAACATACGATGTTGAGAGACAAAATCCCAAAGGAGAAGTCATGGTACATTTATCAATAACGTGCTTTATGAGAGTAAAATAAATATGACAAAGGATTTTGAAAGACTGGCTATGTAAAAAGACATGAATGATATTCAGAATGTTCTTTTGTTTCTCTCAGGTATCAAATGGCTATTTTGTCCACTACTTTGCACCCTCTGATGTTCCACGTATTCCCAAAAATGTGGTGTTTATCATTGACCGGAGCGGTTCTATGCACGGCAGAAAAATAGATCAGGTAAATGTCAACGTTTCAGCCAAATCAACCAAAAGGATATGAAGCTATGAAAATGTTTATGGTAAAACCACTGAAGGACATTTTTGATGGATGTTGCAGCATTCTGCATTTATATGTTAAAAGAACATGGATTTCGGTATTGAAATCACTGTGGATTTGCTTAGTTTAAATTTGTAAAAAAAAAAAAAAAAAATCTGGTTAATTAGTATGCGGTCATAATGGAGAAAGAATAACTTTCAGGTTTTCTGACAGAAGTGTTTTTCTTTAGACTCGTTTGGCACTGCTAAGGATTTTAAGTGATCTTGATGAGGATGACCACTTTGGATTGATCACCTTCGATCATTCAGTTGACAAATGGAAGCGTGAACTCCTGAAAGCTACAAAGCAAAACCTGGAGAATGCAAAATCATTTGTGAAGGAGATCAGAGATGGAGGAGGTGAGTTCCTAACACTAAATGAGGAGTAAGAAAGTTGTTCCTCAAAGTGACACAACTGTGTTTGTTCTTCCTTCAGCCACAAACATAAACGCTGCAGTTCTAGCAGGAGTGGACATGATCAATCGACATCCACGAGAGGGAACCGCCTCCATCCTGATCCTGCTGACTGATGGAGATCCCACTTCAGGCACAGATTCACACTGACAAACACGAGCTAATGGTGTTTCATCGTAGCACTAGTTCACTCAGTCTAATTAGAAGACCTGTTAATAAAAGGTTTTAGACCTAATTAAAATGCCTGCAGGACCAGAAGATTATTATCATGAATTATTTGGTTCTCGTTTTTGTCAGTAGGAGAAAAGAATAAGAAATATGAAATCGTCCAATGCATCCATTGTTTTCTGATCATTCAAAAAATGTCATAATTCTGATTTTCAAGCATGTACTGTAGGTAGTCTAACTTATTTTCTCTTTAACAGGTGAAACTAACATAGAGAGGATAATGGCCAATGTGAAAAAGGCCATTGGGCTGAAGTTTCCCCTCTATTGTCTTGGTTTTGGACATGATGTTAACTTTGACTTCCTGACAAAGATGTCACTGGAAAATGGTGGAGTCGCTCGCAGGATTTATGAAGATTCGGACGCTGATCTACAGCTGCAGGTGGACTACAGAGAATCAGCTGTGAATTCATCCTCAGTTCTTATCTGTTCTGTGTTTGAATGCATTTAAACCCTTTATTTTGGTTTGTTATATTGTAGGGCTTCTATGATGAAGTTGCCGTCCCTCTCCTCACTGATATTCAACTTAAATACACAGGAGGGACAAACCTTACCAAGACCAGCTTTAACCTGTACTTCAACGGCTCTGAGATTGTGGTTTCAGGACAAATCACAGACAACAGTGTGGAGAGTTTCAGCACTGAAGTCATTGCAGTATCAGTAAGATCATCATGGTGCTTTACAAATTGTATCAAATTGGTACTGAGTGGGCTGTTTTTTTCTCGGCAGGTCATTATATTGGATATAAGGATGATTGATGGTCAGTTGTTTAGTTTGGGATAGGGGAGTAACAGTACACAAAAACTGACGGTTCAGTACGTACCTCGGTTTGAAGTCATGGTTTGGTACAGCAGGGGGAGAAAACAAAACAAAATTTAAATTTACTGAAGTTATGTCTCTGTCTTTAAATGAATTCAGTTATAATTAAAAGTTTCTCAAGGATAAAAAAATGTATCTCTGCTAATGCTGTAAACTAAAAGGAGACCTTATTTGTACATTACTATAATATTGAAGGTTCAGAGCCCAAAAGATTAGCCTAAATTCAGCTATTTATTTTAGATATAATAATCAACACTCAGCACATAAGGCAGTTTTTTCATTAACTTCTAAATCATAAAATTATGTTTTTATTCCAATTCTTTAAACAGCGGGTGTGTTTTCATGACAGATTTATTTACACATACATTAAATAATCAAGACATCACTCTCAAGTTCATTAAAATATAATGAATAGGCTAATAGTTCATTTCTCTGGCAGACTAACAAGCTGTGGACTCACCTGAGGTAAATGCTGTGTGTTTACAAGCTGATTTATTGACGTCTTTCCACCGATAAAACACTGTTTGATTGATTACACGAGATATTATACGTTTTAGTAAGCTGTACTGTATATTTAAACATTGGATGTTCATTCATGTTTCTGTAACTAGTATTGAAGAGGAAGATATGATCGCGTTCACTCGTGCTCCTTGCTGTCGCTTGAAATGAGGCGCCTGTACTGTACGTGCCGTGCCTTGCCTTGATCTGTCACGACACATTAAAGAGCGTCAAAACGGCATTATTTGTTTTCTTTGAATTTCGTGATAAAATGGCACTTTGTTCTTTATCGAAAGTAACAAACTTGCAGCTTATTGTGATTATTGGTGTTTAGACTATAACGCTGTATTCTTCAAGTAGCCTAGATCCAGTGGGCTGGGCGGGGCGCGTTCGGTACGCCATGAGAGTATCGCGGTATGTACCGTGGGTGGTGTATCGTGGTTTTTTGGTTTGAATATTACACCACTAGTTTGGAATAATGGTCACTTTGTTTTCAGATAAAGTTATTGGTGTAAGCGGTAACAACATTCCTGATGAAAATGTTCACACATATTGTTATTTCTGAGCAGAAAGGCAGTAGTGTGACGTATCAGGACACTGTAATGATAAAAGACCCCAGTGATGTCCCACCTGAGAATGAAGATTTCATGCAGAGACTGTGGGCCTACCTGACAGTGAAGCAACTTCTGGAAAGACAGTAAGTTTTTGGAGTGATACGACATTCTGCATTTTAAATTGGACATTGAGGACATCCTTCTGTCTCAGGGTGCTTCTTAAAGGACAAGAGAAAGAGGATGAAGAGAAAGAAGCTCTCAAACTCTCTCTGAAATACCAGTTTGTCACCCCCCTCACCTCTATGGTCGTCACTAAGCCACAGAAGGATGAAGTGGAAGTTGCCGACAAACCCAAAGAGGGAGGAGAGGATCCCAGACCTCCAGGTGAGAACTGAGTTGTTTTAGTATCTTACAAACCTTGTAAATGAAAGTGTGCAAATATTTGACCTTTAACAAGAGAGCAAGGTCCATTTTATGCAGCAAAATTAAACACAGTGATAGCAGCAATAAGTTATGTACGAATGTATTAATCAAGTTTTGCATCAACTCCATTGTAGCTTAACCAAAACATCTAATAAAACATATGTTTATTTATTTGTGCATCAATTTAGTTTGTGCATCCTATATGTATCTGATTCTGTATAAGAACTTGAATAGATTCAGATACTGAATTTATGCATTTGTTTTTATTTATACACAAGGGGTGTGAAATGTCATAATCACTTGTGAAATATTTTGAATTAATTAATTACTATAGTTTATTTCATTATATAGCATATTTCATTTACATTAACATAACAGTTTGAGTACATTTGAATTAACATGAACTTCAGTGTGTCTCATTGATTTATTTATTTTTTTAGGTTTCCAGGTTTAAATAAAAGAAAATCACAGATTTTCACAGTTTTGGTCTTGGTCTTGTTGCCCACTCTATACAGTAAATAACACTTTTCTCTTTCTTTTTTAATCAGTAATGGGTTTCCGTCCTTCATCCTATAATCCTATTGCATGTAAGTATAAAATGTTGAACTAACAGTTCATTTACTCAAACTATTGCAGAGAATTTGAAGTTGTGATGAAATTGAAGTACAAACAGATATTTTCTTCTGTATTGTGATGCACATCTGAGTGAAACTGCTTATTGAAAAATTAAGATTTTGGGATGAAAAACACCTTTTTACCATCTAGGCCACACAAACTTTATTTGAACAAAGTGTTGAAGATCCAGTTATGATTTTGATTAAAAACTATGAGGTCAAAAAAGGAAAAAAAGAAAATGAACATACACATTAATAGATGATTCACAATAAGTTTTATAACAAGTATTTAGAAAATAGATTGGGTGAATTTTCATTTTAAGTCGAATCCAGTATACTGCATCTTTACATTTTTCCCACTTGTTTTATATCCCAGCACCAGGATTTAGTAAGTACCATTTCAGTCCCGGTCAGCCTGGTCAGCCCGGTCTGCCTGGTCCACCTGGTCAGCCCGGTCTGCCTGGTCCACCTGGTCCACCTGGTCGACACGGTCTGGGTGGTGGTTTCCTTCTACAGTCTGCTCCTCATCCAGGGATCCATGGTATGTTTTTTTCCTTCTAAAAGTTGACAAATACTCCTATATTTTCTCGATAATGTTTATCATTGGCTACTTTGTTTTTACAAATAATTATTGCAAATTTGCTTTGTTAAAAGCAAAATCAAGAGTAAATCCACATAAAAATGTGTAGGCAATTAAATGAAAATAATGCATTTGGTGCGATTTAGAAATGAAGCCTCTTAAAGGGATAGTTCACCCTATCATTTTATCACCCTAATGTTCTAATGCAGTATGCCCGACAAAGACTGAGGGAGAACACAGGGAATATATACATGTCAGACAAAGGGGCAAACAAGGCTAATTAACAAGGGACAAACTGGGACTAATTGAACTCAATCAGGGTAACCAAAGGAACTAACAAGTGTCGGGAAAACTGAACAAAAGAACATGTGACACATGGGAAACCTACACCGAATACTGACAACTTGTTTCATTTTCCCTATCCCTTCAATATTAAATTGGAAATACATTTAAATCATAGAAAGAAAATAATTTGAATGTAGCATATGTTTTGTGAAAGTAATTATTGTGAAATGTTTTATTAGAAATTGTTTTATAGTTGTGTTATTTGATTAATATTTGAGAAAGATTATTTGGTACAATTTAAGTACTGATAAATGTAATTATTGTTCTATTGAGTTATTTCAAAATGCAGTTACATTAAACTTTTTTCATTATTTATTGATTTTACTGAGTGCTTTGGTCAGTAACTTATTGATAAAATGACTACCCCCCCCCCCTTTTTTTTTTTTGATTGTTTTTGTTTGTTTTTTTAGGTTTTGATGGTATGCTGATGTCCAGATTTACGTATGAATACACTGTAACGTTGATTTTGCCTTGTGTCAAGTAAGCCTAATTTGATCAATTACACCTTCTCTTGCCCTTAGATCAAATGCCCATGATTCCATGGGAGAGTGAAGAAAGTGTTCTCCCTACTATATTAGGTACATAAAGATCTTTCAAACATTGAAACCTACCATATTATGTTGGACAATTTGATATAATAATAGGTTGTTTGCACATGATGTCATGCTGTGGGGCAAAATGCAGCTGGAGGGCAGGAAGTGATTTTTCTATATGGGAATCGCTATCACAAACTCAAAATTCTAGGATCTTTTTTGTTTTTGACTTGGTTAAATTTTCACATTCTTCATGGAAGAGAAGATATTTCATCCCATTGATGGTGTTTTCACTTAAATTTTGCAGAATTCCGTTCACAATGTTGATCTGGTTACTTTGAAAACAGTGACACACGCTGCTGCTTCAGCCATCATGTGGTAGTTTATGACGCTTCACAGACTTAATATGACAAAACCCTACACACTGTCATTTAGAAATTGACACTGAAACTGGTTTGACACTGAACATGCAGAAATGTACATTCAACCAAACGTTCCTCAAATTCCTGTGTCATGTGATCTCAAAAGAAGGAATCTTACCAGATACTGCTCATTTCGAAGCTATAGTCGATGCTCCTACTCCACAGGACTTATCTTCTCTTCATTCGTTCCTCGGTTTGATCTAAGGCTGCAACAACTATTCGATAATAATCGATAATAATCAATAATGAAAATCATCGACAACGATTCTCGATTAGTCGGGTCTGCGAACCGTGCACAGAAATCTACTGCCAGTTGCGTCAAATTACAGCACTGAATTACACATTTCTATTGACAAAACTGCATCTAAAAATAGTGGAGGAAACAGAGTGAGCTACTGTACTTCAGGAAAGATACGTGATCCAAGCTGCTCAAAACATGAGAATTCGTTATTTTAAGATTTAAGCTTATAATCTAGCAAAGAATTACAAATAAAACAAAATTACGGCTTATGTCTGCATTATTTCTGAATTATCCCCCCACCCCCCATCCCATGCTACGCAGCCTAGAGTGAGATCAGACATCTTCGTGTTGGATGAAGAAGTATGACCAAATACTGATATCTAGGGGTCAAAAGCAATAGCAAAAGTAATAGATCAGTATTATTAAATTGCAGACAAAGATTTTGGATAGCTAAGTTGTCTTGTATGTTTGGTGCAGAACCTCATATTTTTCATAGGGCCCAAAATTGCTAGCGGTGCCCCTGACAGCATTTGGTTATGTTCTCTCTTAGTTCCAACAGTTCGTAGCAATCGGTTCCTGCTGTCTGCTGCCGGTCAGTCTAAGCCACTTTGTTTTGATGTTCCTCTTCCTCACAAACTCAAACTGCTACAGGATTCTGCTTCAGGTAACTATTACACATTTACTCTACATGCCCATCCTTTGAATGTCATCTTTTGTAAATGAATGCTTTGTACATACACTTATATGAATTTCTGTGTGTCTTAGAGTTCTCTATGAATGGAGAATCCATGACTAGACGAAAGGGATTCAGTCAAATTGTCTTTCATTACAAAACAAACCATCGCCTGACAATAAACACAAGGTCTATCAGATACCACGATGGTCAGAATGATGTTGAGTTTTTGTGGGGCCAGGAACCCACTCAACACAGTACAGAGGGGTATATAGTGCTCAATCTATATGTTTTATTACATTTGTGTATGTTTCACAGCCACTTTCTTTGAAGTAGAATTCATTTAAACGTTTCTCTGTTTCAACAGAGTGTCACTGATTCTACGGAGCAATGAAATGGACGTTACAATGGGAAACATACGCGTTGTTGTTCTTCTTCACAAGAAAAATCGTAATGTGTTTCTGTGGCCTGTCATTCGGCAGCAGCCAAAAGATGTCAGTTTGATGGGTATTTTAGGTAAGAGTGCTTCACTGATTAAACATTTAAACATTTATTAACATTCTACACAACTGACCCAGTTTACAGGGAATGTTCTCAGAGCTTTAGCAAGTGTTTGAACAAATATGAACAAACATTCTTCCAGTAACATTAATAGAATGTTTGTTTTAAATGATTTGGTCTTTAATATGTTCTGAAAACTTTAGCATGAAAATGTTATTTATATATCTAGTTCAGTCATGAAACTCTAGAGGGCGCAATCTGCAAGCATCATTACCAGCACAAGCTGATTGGCCTCTTCTGATCCTGTAGCCAATGAGATTGCTTGCTCAACATTTAAATAGTCTAGTTCAGTGTTCTCTGTAATCTGGTCCTGCAGTGCGCTATCAGAGTTCCTCTGAACCTCTCCACCTCCCCCAGCTCCACCTGCCTAGATCTGCTACTGGATTTATGTATGTCTATTAATGCAGCAGCAGCATATCTTACATGCTCTCAGCAGTGTGTCTGTTAGCAGTAGCAAGTCCATAGTTGTTCAGCAGCAATAAGCAACAGCGGCGTAGCAGAGAACATATTTTTGTTAGCTGGGTGAGCAATTAAATGGTAAAATCTGATTTGTAACTTGCTTTATTAAACCATCACGGGATAAAATCTAAATAACTGAATAATGTTGAAGGAAAAGCTGAGGCTTCATATGAGGAGATTCAAGGATCTCAAACACCAACTCTAAAGATAATGGACCAGGAAGTGAAGGCGAGCTGGTAAGTGATCAAAAGATGTAAACACAGCTGATTATTTTCTTTTATTATATATCTGTTTTAATCTATGAATGTATCTGTAGGGAGGATGTCACAGACTACACACTTCCTTCAACTCCAGTTATCAGATGTTGGCTTGTCCCGTTCCAGGCTGTGATGCAGGGAGACATTTCTGATTTCACTGTTACTCAGCTGTAGAAAGTCATTTGATGGAAAATATACCTTTTCATGAATTCATCAACATAAATATGTGTTAGAATATGAACCATAATATGCTTTTTTGGGATAAACATTTCTTTCCATTAAACACTGTCTCAAGTCAAGCTGCTCCTTCTTGTGAATAAACAAACATTTGACCAAATATGAGTAAATATAGTTATACCAGCATGTATTATAGCCTAAATTATAGCCTATCTATCTATCTATCTATCTATCTATCTATCTATCTATCTATCTATCTATCTATCTATCTATCTATCTATCTATCTATCTATCTATCTATCTATCTATCTATCTATCTATCTATCTATCTAGTGTCTAATCATGATACACTAGCATGTAAAGGCTGCATTCTTGTTTGCATTAGTAAATTACCTATTTAATGTCAATTATAGAATGTAATTTTAGATTTTTTTTTATTTTTTATTTGGAACTACAATAAATCCAGAAACAGAAAAATCATCTTTATGAATACACAAAATTATGGTTTATTCTGCTATATTTTCTAGTTAGAAGTCCCAAAGAAAAATAACTTGAAATGGATGTTGCATGTGCTAACTTGAAGAGGCAAATAGACACATTTTAACACAGACTGTCCAAAGTTTATGTCATTAACCAAGTCATGGCGATTCATTAGCTTAAACTAAGACAATATACTAATGAGGGTATTTATGAGTCAGCAGTTACACAGACAGATCTAAATGATGTGCGGGACACTGTATGCTTTAACCTTTGCCCTTGTGCTTTAAACTTGTCTGATCATGTAACTTGAGTTTATGACTTGCTGTAACTCTCGCACCAAAGGAACTTGAAGGAAATTCAATATAGGTAACGTCAGTATTAATTAAAGGGGCAGTTCACCCAAAAATTTAAATTCTGTCATTTACTCAACTTAATGTCATTCCAAACCATTTCAAAATCTGCAGAACACAAAAGAAGCTTTTTTGAAAAATGACAGTCAATGAGGTCCAATTGTGTTTTGAACCCATTAACCTTTTTATGGCCAAAATCATTTAAAAACATTATTTTAAATATCTTCTTTTGTGTTCCAAAGATTCTGAATAACATTGCTGGAATAGATATGCAAACTGATTGTCAGTTCCCAAGCTGAAACATAGAATGAATAACATGGGATAGAAAGAAACTACAGATAGAAGTTGAAGGTTTTATCTATTGACTAAACTTGACAATTCACAGAATGAGTAGTTAAACAAAGCTCCGTGTTTATAGGCGTTGCGTCACTGCTGTTAGGTTAAAGGCCATTTGACTTGCCTCTCTCCGGCTGTTGAAGTCTCCGTTGAAGCACGGCTTGCCACTCCAGATCTTTTGAATAATACCTTGGGAGTTCCGGAATATTGATACTCTGGACTTTTGAGCTCATACAGACAATGAATTTGTCACACTGAACTTCAAGTTAGAAGAAGAATCCAGCAATCCTTTGAATGCATCTGCAGGCAAGTACAACTGCCATCATTTTGGATCTGACATATCTTTAAAGGAATACAGGAAATATATCTGTGAAAAGACAATTAAACAATGATTTCAGCTTTTGATTTCCTTGGAGAGAACTAAACCAATAGCAGTATTTCTGCTCTTTGAGTCCTGCTGCAATCATTAACTATTGATGCATTCCAGAGCGTTTTATCAAGATTACTGTACGGTATGATCAATGCTGGACGTCACTGCGTTCTCAGGCAAAACTACAAGAATGCATTGTACGCCGTTTAACCGAAAATGGTTTTGAAATGTTTGAACACTGGTCTGAGAAAAGCTTTGAAAGGGGCAACAGTCGTAAAACGTCCAGTTGCTTTTAGGCTGAAACTTTTAAGTGAGTAAAATTTTTAAAGATGCATAAAAATAAAGATTGTATTTAAGAACCAATTACAGTCAAAATTAGATTGTTGTTAATTCTTGGACGCTCCATTATGGTTAACGGGACTACTGAGTCAAACAGTTCCAGTCTTGGACCAAGTGATGTTGAGCGAGTGTTGGTACCCATATTTGACAGCTTTATCCTGGTGACCGGGGTAGTAGGACACATCCTGGTTCTGATCATCATCTGTCGAACGATGCGGCGAGGATGTGGACAGCCCAGTGGAGGAAGGACAGGAGGACTCCAACAGACAAATGCAAACGGCACAGATGTTTTTCTTCTGTCATTAAGTGTGGCGGACCTTCTCCTACTTTCCTGTCTTCCATATCACACAGTTGCCATTGCAACCCATCACTGGCCGTTTGGAAGCTTTATGTGCAAGTCCGTCAGCTTCCTGAGTGCAATGTGTACAGCCGCCAGTGCCTTTACACTCGCCGCTTTGGCTTTTGCTCGGTACATCATCGTGGTTCATCAGTCCAAAGCGTATCGATGGCGCAGAGAGGGGCGTTTAAAGGTGACTGCAGGCGTACTGTGGATACCAGCTGTTGTGTTGGCATCGCCTCAGTTCGCTTGGAGGACGCTGATTTCAGGGCTGGACAACCATGAAGCTCGTGAGGACCTGGCATGTTTTAATTTCCTTTCTGACAAGAGCCAGTTGGCATATGGAGTGTGCCACTTCCTACTGGCTTTTGCATTTCCACTTTTGATCATTGTAATAGCCTATGCCAAGATATACCATTTCCTCAAAATCACCAGGCGGGATCGCTCAACTCAGACTGACCGTTTGGAGCACTACCATGTTCACGTCACCCAGATGTCTGCTCTGTTAGTGCTGGCGTTTGCATTGTGCTGGCTGCCTTCCTATGGCTTGATGTTTGTTCAAATAGTTGAGGGTGACAATGCGGTTGGAACTTTACCTCACTTTGGACCCTTTGCTACGTTTGCTCGCATCATGGCAACCTCTTCTACAGTGGTCAACCCCATTCTCTATGTTTTCATGTCAGAGAAATTCAGGAAGGAACTAATGGATCTGGTTCAAGGAGGCTGCGGAAACAGACCCTCCTAAAGCCATATGGGATGCTGGAATGACCTTTTAAGAGTTACCAAATAACATGATTTATTCCATAAAAAATGTTTACATACTTAAATGACTGTGTACAGATGCTAACAATTAGTGTTTTAAACAAATATGTAGAACACTTCCATGAGTGATGCCACAATGACTAATGGACACTGGAACTTTAAATTACCTCTTGAGTTTGCAATGGTGTTCTGGTATTTCAATGTTACCATTTTTTTGCATGTTCTCAGAAAATGTTGAGGAACCAAACAACAGTCTAGAATTCATTGTACATTGTTTTGTACATTTTGTATCAGTTAATGTGACTTGTCAAGGTTTTGCTCATTAAAAGATGGTGTAGTTTCACTTGAGTTTAATTGAGAATTCTTAAAAATAAAGGGTTATTTATTGGCGTCCATGAAGAACTTTTAACATCCATGGAGCCAAAAGGTTCTTTACAATGGAAAAAACGTTAGCGATTTTCGTACCAAGGCTGCATCCGAAAGCTTAGGCAGATGACTTTTTGCCTCGCTGCCCTATCAGACATTGAATTTGCAGGCAGCGTTTGCACGCGTTGGTACCTTAAAGGGTTAGTTCACCCAAAAATAGAAATTCTGTCATTTATTACTCACCCTCATGCCGTTCCACACCCGTAAGACCTTCGTTCATCTTCGGGACACAAATTAAGATATTTTAGTTGAAATCCGATGGCTCCGTGAGGCCTCCATAGGAAGCAATGACACTTCCTCTCTCAAGATCCATAAAGGTACTAAAAACATATTTCGAATCTGCTGTTCAGAGCGCCAAAGTCACGTGATTTCAGCCATTGGCAGTTTGACACGCGATCTGAATCATGATTCGATACACTGATTCATTTGTGCTCCAATGCTTTCTGAAGCAGTGTTTTGAAATCGGCCATCCCTAAATAAGTCGTTATTTTGTTATTTTTGCCGCTCCAAAAATATTCTTGTCGCTTTATAATATTAATATTGAAGCACTGTGCTCACATGAACTGATTTAAATTTTTAGTACCTTTATGGATCTTGAGAGAGGAAGTGTCATTGCTCCCTATGCAGGCCTCACGGAGCAATCGGATTTTAACTAAAATATCTTAATTTGTGTTCTGAAGATTAACGAAGGTCTTAAGGGTGTAGAACGGCATGAGGGTAAGTAATAAATGACAGAATTTTCATTTTTGGGTGAACAAACCCTTTAAAAAAACTGATTTCGAACAGACTTCTGAGGCAGTGTAACAGTTTAATGATCTATAGCAAATTAGAGGTTTGGTGATAACTAAGGGAATATTTAATTACTACAATACTAATTTATCGCTAGAATTGACACCAAAAGTGGAAAACAATGGTCAATAGCATACATTATTTACACAAAATTGACAACCCAACTTCCAGATTTGATCTTTATTTTTTAGCTCAATTGTCACAGAATGGAACGCACAAGATTGTGGGATATCAAAGGAAGTAAAGGATGCATCTATGCTCTGTCTAACATTTGGAACTGCCTTTGTGCCTTCCTAACTTGGAATGCATCCTCAGAAGGCAGCATTTTTAAACTTTCAGAAGAACTCTACACTGTACACAAAATGGCTCTTATATGCAAAACTCCCATTTGGAACCCTTATTTTTAATAGTGGACTTTGATTAAAAACTGGATTAATCCAAGGAAAGGCTGAAGTGGATGTTACAAAAGATAAAGCAAAAACATATAGAGGACACAATTATAAGCAAGTCTTAAATGGAAACCTTATGTTATTTAATTGCTTTTTTATTTGTTAACATAAAATCTTGAGAAAGCAGTGCCAAAGACAATGTCATACTCCCTTTGGTCAGATTTAACAACACAGTTTCTAGGTCAGATGGGATTGAACTATTGAAACGCTTACTGTGCTTAAAACAGACCATCAAAATATATTGGGAAACGTTGTTTGTTAACTCTACAGCTGAGTGACAGTGAAATCAGAAATCTCGCCCCCCATCACAGCCTGGAATGGTACATGCCAGCATTCTCGAAAAGGAGTTGAATGCAGTCTGTAATCGCTGACAGTCTCCCTATAGACACAAGTTTCATTAAATACATTCATAAATTAAACATATACGTTTGTATGTATTTATTAATTTAATCACTTACAAATATGTCTCCACATCCTTGTTCATTATCTTTAGAGTTGGTGTTTGCGATCCTTCAATCCCCTCATATGAAATATTGGGTTTTCCTTAAAGATTGTTCACACATATTGTGACTTGTCACCAGTGTTGGTTCAATGACAGAAATGTATTCACAATAATGCATTTAATAATAAATAGTTGTTAGCTAACCAATCTACGTAAAAGACCCATTAACATCACTGACATTCTGGTTGTATTCATATTATTCACAGATTTTTGCCCATGGATAATCACATGCTCTGTTCAGAATGGATAACTACTTACTGAACAATGTGGTGCATTAAAAAGCAAGTAAAACTGCCATTATTTCATATTTTCAAACAATAGCATACTAAATTTTTGTCACATGACCTCAAAACTTTTATACCAAGTGGTGCCCAGTTGTCAGCTGCGTCCATTTTTTTGAACCCACTTCAAAATGGTGGCGGGGATTCCCCTGGGGGGAAGCACTTAGGGAAGTTTGCGAGTGTATGTCTAAAAGTGTAGTTAAATGTAACCTCAGAAATAAGGTTGCATTAATACATTTTACAAAGCTCAGGGCTGCGTACTGATCGTAGATCCATTGCCACCAATCGAGCTATGATCAACTTAGGCTTACAGTGTGCTCACTTGTATGCTGTGCATATTATACATACTATATACTGAAGACTTTGTAAGAGTAATAAGTTAGCATGCTATTCTGAACATAGTCACATTGCTCTTCTGAAATGGTTGACAGATTAAAGGTTATTAATATGCGCCATGATCTACTGTTGCAGCCTACTTCAGTATCTCTAAGAAGCAAGTGATGAAAAATAATGTCCAAATGTTTAGACAGTGAATTGCTCTCTTACCTAAAATCCCTGTCAAATTGACATCTTTTGGATATTCCCAAATGGCAGGCCACAAAAACAGGACCTGATCTTTCTTTTGAAGAAGAATAACAACACGAATATTTCCCATGGTGACGTTCATTTGACCTTCATGTACAACCAGAGACACGCTGTTGAAACAAAGTAACTCATGAGTGAATTCTGCCTCTATTGTATTACAACAAAATCTCTAGTAAAATACTTGTATAACCCTTTACAAAAAAAAATAAGTATACTTCAAGTTCATTTTATTAAGTATACTAAACTAAAGTTTAAGTATATTTTATGTAGTAAGTATACTAATATCAATGTACTAGTAGTACACTTACTATTTCTATACTACTAAATTTGCCCTCTTTTAATGTATAAAAGTATACTTCTAAGTATACTTTAAGTGTAACAGTAGTAAACGGAGTACACACCATCTTCCACTTACTGCAACTAAGTGAACATATACTCATAGTTTACTAAATACTTAGTTTATGAAAGTACACTTTGAAGCATACTCTCAGTATACTACTAGTTATACTGCAAGAACTTAAATTTTCTTTAAGTGAACTTATCATAGTTTACTATTTATATATTATTTTTGCACCTTAAATATACTACTATGTTCCTACTTGAAATAAACCTTTAACTGTAC
This sequence comes from Chanodichthys erythropterus, assembly GCF_024489055.1. Lineage (NCBI taxonomy): Eukaryota > Metazoa > Chordata > Actinopteri > Cypriniformes > Xenocyprididae > Chanodichthys > Chanodichthys erythropterus. The sequence continues at coordinate 5,394,339 of NC_090226.1, read as the reverse complement.
TGTAAAACTTTCCCTGCCAGTGTTTTTTTTTTTTTTTATAACACACAACATTTTGAACAAAAAGTTGAGAAAATCATGTTTTTGTCCAAGACTACATCCAGATTGGATTCAGAATGATGATCAAAACACAGATGGAGTAGACTGAGTCCATCAACACCCCCAAAGCTTCACAGTACTATACCATATCCTGGGTCGACATTTTATTAGGCATTTTTGAATTATATGCTGTGTAATGTGATGATCGCGTTATTTTACATGTGCATAAAAGCAATGTTTTTATTGCTTATTTCTGCTTCTTATTCATCTGTGTTTTGATTTGGAGGTTCTGTACTCTTTTAGAAGATGCGTAATAGCGCCCCCTACCATATGACAGTGAAAACACGGATTGCCGTGAAATTCTGTCAATGGCTGGGAAGCATCATGTTTTTGGGAAAGAGTTATATTTCCTATGTACACTTAGAATTAGGAACATATCTGTTTTCTGTAGAAGCTTGTTTCCGCCTCAGTATAAAAAAACGGCGACTTTTTATCTCATCAATTGTGAGAAAATAAACCAGAATTGTGAGATATAGTATAAGTATAGACCAAATATACTTAGACTTTTCTGTCAGTATATAAGCCAAGCCATAAGCGTAATTTTAAGTACATTTCTGATGAGTACATAAAAAGTTGACTGAAAGTATACTTTCTTGTTTTTTAGATTAAAAGAAGTACACTATAGCACACGAGTAAACTTCTTTTTAGTAAGGGTAATTTTTGTCTTTGACAATGCATGCTAGGAACTCCAATAGTTTTTACCCCTCTGTATCACGTTGAGTTGCCGTCTGGCCCCACAAGATCTGCACATCATCCTGTCCATTTCGGTAACTGATAGACTGCTTGCTTATTATCAAGTGATGGTTGGTTTTGTAATGAAAAGCAATTTGATTGAATCCATTCTGTCCACTCAAAGACTCTCCATTCATAACAAACTCTAGGACACACAGAAAATATCACTATAAGGCCTGAAGGCCTGTTAAACAGATTCATATGCAGAACAAACAGCTCTTAATGTCTGACCTGAAGCAGAATCTTGTAGCAGTTTGAGTTTGTGAGGAACAGGAACGTCAAAACAAAGCGGCTTAGACTGACCAGCAGCAGGCAGCAAGAAACAATTGCTACAAACTTTTGGAGAGGGAAAATCATGTTTATTCTGTAAAATAGGTGCTCCCAAATCAAATAATTGACTTTGAAAAATGAAAAATGTTTATGTACCTTGCACAATAGGGTTCTCAGTTGTATGCAATTGTTCAGTTACAGAGGAATCTAAGGCCCAAAAAAGTGTAAATGATAAATCAACATTCTGAATGCATTACTGTATGTTTAGTCTTTGGCTGTGTCCAAAATCGCCCCCTCTACCATTAAATAGAGCACTATTTGAGGGGACAGCCATTTGTAGGACCAACCATAGTGAACGATGTTGAGTGTACTCATTCAATCCCATAATACACCACAATAACAAGTGTACATGCTAGTTTCCATGGCAGAGTTTAACATAAATATTCATTACTACTTGAGCTGCCAGTTTGCTATGTTTCAAATTTTTAATAAAAAGCAAGCACAAACTATGCAAAATCGGCAGCACTTCCGGCGCACTTAGTGTTCGAATTCACTCACTCGTTTAATTGACTCCTTCAAATGAACTATATTAGTGGAGTAATGTAGTAGGGAATAGTGAATGAGGATATAGGGGGTGATTTCAAACACAAAGGTGTGGTGTGTAATAGAGTACCTCAGAGATGTTGTGTTTTTGTAAGCAAAACCCGGAAGCGAATTAGCATTTTTGGACTTCTGGTTCCATCGCCCTAAAGTCAATGGGTTTTTTGAATGGGTTTTGCTAAATCGCCTGAAATAAGGTCTGTGGTTAAGAAAGCCTCTAAATATACACGTTTTGATCTATGACATAAAACACACCAGTTATAACCTGCTTGCGATTTTTTTAAACCTTATTTTTGTTTCTTAAAAACGGTGGTTGCTAACAAGTTGCTAAAAGGGACTACTTGTAAAGATTATCTTGATAGACAAAACGTGTAAGTGTCATAACGCTTTGTTAAACACAGAGCTTATTTTTTTGCAGTTTTCCAAAAGTCTATGGGAAAAATGAATTGGCTTTCCATTGAGGGAAAACCGTGCGCCGCTAACTTCCGGGTTGGCCTACAAAAAACATGTCATCTCTGAGGTAACAGAAAATATTGTAAATTGAAAAACTTACAAGTTGGCATCACAGAATGTAAATAAAAATCAGGAACAGGATCAGAATCAAAGAAACCTGAAAAGAAGGAACATTTTTACACTGTAGGCATGACTCAAAGATGTTCAACTTTTAATGCACTCCCACAATTAGTCTCCCAGAAAACCAAGAGCTGTCAAATCATCATCTGATTGGTCAATCCAGTCCTGCTAATAGCACCTGTACAATGTCAACTGCAATGCAATGCATTGTTATGCCAAGAGCTGTATCTTCTAGAAGTAATATGCCACTTAAATAAAATATTTTTAAATGAATATTTGAGTCCTTAATAATAACCTTTTTTAATAAGGTCACAGCTAAAGGGGTTTTGCTGTGCATTGTGCCTGCCAATGACCTTTAGTATTTAAAATTTATTTTTACATACTAAAACACACAAATAAATGAAATAAAAACTATTTCACTTCAGAAAAGAAGAAAATTATTTTCACGTACCATAATCAGTGTCATCTGCAACTGTTTGACATATGAAATAAAGAACATTAAATAAATGAAATAAGGATTATTAAATTTATCAACCTAAATGAGAAAATAAGCTGCCTTACATGTGGGCGACGGACCAGCTACAGCTGGAATATAAAAAACAAATTCAAGAGGCAAGATATAGTTATATTTAGGACATAGGGATATTTAGGGAAAACATATTCTGGTGTGTCGATACAGTTCTGACCACTTTACACATCATTTTAAAACTTACCCAGAAGAGAAGGATGAGACAGGATAAGTCCTAAAATAACAATGAAGAAGGTGTCACTTTTTTTATCTCCAACCATATTTTGATGGAATATCAAATGCTTAAATTAATGTTATTTAAAACATTTTAACATGTTTCTACACCAGCAGAGGAGATTGCAATATTTACTGTTGTTAGTATTCATTATTTTTAGGTTATCATTACCTAAACGATGACCGTGTTGTTTCACATAACTGAACTGGGTAACTGATGAAAAAAGGAAAGAGTTGTGGTCATGTGGTCAACTAAAACAATTGTTGGGGTGGGGGTGGGGGATTCACATTATTGTTTATCTCCCACACATATTAGCACCCCGTAGACATTCTAGAAATATCTCTGAAATACATTCCCACTCATGTTTACCACACCAGGGTGACTAGGAACATGAAATTGTTCAGCCATGACTTCCTGTTTCACAGGAGTACAAATATGAGGAAACATAAAGGCCAAATTCCCTTAATCGTTCATCACAATGAGTAAAACCAAAGAATATAGTTCTGATGTGCAGCAAAAGATTGTTGAGCTTTACAAAATAGAAAGTGGCTGTAAGAAACGTTGATTTTTAAAGATAACTCGTAAACCTGTAAAGACAGCCTTACTGTGAGTGTCGAGGTTATTATTCGATAGTATTTGCTTCTGTCGAAGGTGTAAGCATGCATTATTTCAACTTTGAAAATAACCACGTTTTAAAGCAGGATTTGTGGTAAAAAACTACATTACCCATGATGCTGCACAGAAAATTCCAGGACAATGACTCAGTAGTTACAATAACTCACAACTGTGTACATACAACAGACAGTTGGATTCATTGGTCAAAAGGTCTGAGTTAACATAGTTAATTTGTTGGTTCTTACATTCAGGTTCCTCTTTTCCCTCTTTGGGTTTGTCGGCAACTTCCACTTCATCTTCCTGTGGCTTAGTGACAACCATAGAGGTGAGGGGGGTGACAAATTGGTATTTCAGAGAGAGTTTGAGAGCTTCTTTCTCTTCATCCTCTTTCTCTTGTCCTTTAAGAAGCACCCTGAGACAGAAGGATGTCCTCAATGTCCAATTTAAAACGCAAAATGTCATATCACTCCATAAACTTACTGCCTTTCCAGAAGTTGCTTCACTGTCAGGTGGGCCCACAGTCTCTGCATGAAATCTTCATTCTCAGGTGGGACATCACTGGGGTCTTTTATCATTACAGTGTCCTGATACGTCACATTACTGCCTTTCTGCTCAGAAATAATAATACTAATGAACATTTTCATCAGGAATGTTGTCATTACCACCTTCACCAATAACTTTATCTGAAAACAAAGTGACCATTATTCCAAACTCTTAAATTGACCATCAATGATAATAATATCCAATATAATGAACTAAAGATAAAAACAGCACACTCAATCCATAGCAATTTCAATAAACAGAAGACATGGTTGTAAAGCTCCATGATGATTTTACTGATACTGCAATGACTTCAGTGCTGAAACTCTCCACACTGTTGTCTGTGATTTGTCCTGAAACCACAATCTCAGAGCCGTTGAAGTACAGGTTAAAGCTGGTCTTGGTAAGGTTTGTCCCTCCTGTGTATTTAAGTTGAATATCAGTGAGGAGAGGGACGGCAACTTCATCATAGAAGCCCTACAATATAACAAACCAAAATAAAGGGTTTAAATGCATTCAAACACAGAACAGATAAGAACTGAGGATGAATTCACAGCTGATTCTCTGTAGTCCACCTGCAGCTGTAGATCAGCGTCCGAATCTTCATAAATCCTGCGAGCAACTCCACCATTTTCCAGTGACATCTTTGTCAGGAAGTCAAAGTTAACATCATGTCCAAAACCAAGACAATAGAGGGGAAACTTCAGCCCAATGGCCTTTTTCACATTGGCCATTATCCTCTCTATGTTAGTTTCACCTGAGAGAGAGAAAAAATAAGTTAGACTACCAATAGTACATGCTTGAAAATCACAGCTGACTGAGTGAACTAGTGCTACGATAAAACACCATTAGCTCGTGTTTGTCAGTGTGAATCTGTGCCTGAAGTGGGATCTCCATCAGTCAGCAGGATCAGGATGGAGGCGGTTCCCTCTCGTGGATGTCGATTGATCATGTCCACTCCTGCTAGAACTGCAGCGTTTATGTCTGTGGCTGAAGGAAGAACAAACACAGTTGTGTCACTTTGAGGAACAACTTTCTTACTCCTCATTTTAGCATTAGGAACGCACTTCCTCCTTCTCTGATCTTCTTCACAAAAGATTTTGCAATCTCCAGGTTTTGCTTTGTAGCTTTCAGGAGTTCACGCTTCCACGTGTCAACGAAATGATCAAAGGTGATCAATCCAAAGTGGTCATCCTCATCAAGATCACTTAAAATCCTTAGCAGTGCCAAACGAGTCTAAAGAAAAACAGAAATCCCTGTTCTTTTAACATAAAATAACATAATTCTGCAAGATCATTCAAAAATGTCCTTCAAAGGTATTAACATAAAAAACTCATAGCTTCATATCCTTTTGGTTGATTTGGCTCAAACGTTGACATTCACCTGATCTATTTTTCTGCCGTGCATAGAACCGCTCCGGTCAATGATAAACACCACATTTTTGGGAATACGTGGAACATCAGAGGGTGCAAAGTAGTGGACAAAATAGCCATTTGATACCTGAGAGAAAAAAGCACATTCTGAATATCATTCATGTCTTTTTACATAGCCAGTCTTTCAAAATCATGTGCCATATTTATTTTACTCTCATAAAGCATGTTATTGATAAATGTACCATGACTTCTCCTTTGGGATTTTGTCTCTCAACATCGTATGTTATAAGCAGGTCACCATTCAGCCCATTTTCTCCACAGCTTTTACACTTGGTCTGTTGATCTCGAGTGGGGTAGAAGGTCACCCATGCCTGAAATGATCAGTTTGGTCATCTGGTCACTTTGTTTGAAGTGTAGGAGCATAATGAGAACATCTAAGCTAAGGGTTTTACCCTCATTTTAAGCTCTTACGTCTTTGTCTGCTCTGGTGGTTTTAATGGCATTGACCAGATCACCGGTGCTCAAATCTCCTTTCACCTCCAAGAAGGAAATTCCTGGTTTCTCTTGGATGTGTACATCCATCTAATGTGAGTAAAAGAAACATGATCTTTCTATCCATCTAAATTGATGATCTATTTCCCTCTTTGTTTCTTCTTCTACCTTGAAATCTGCCACCGGCTGCATCGGTTGGGCATTGATGAGTAACTCATATTTGCCGAGGCGACGCTTTAGCAGTTCTTCGTAGGTCAACTCAAAGGTCACTTTACTAAAAGCAGCCACTGTCACTGAAGTTTTAAAGTCTTCTAAAGTCCTTCCAACAGATCTGAAATAGTAATTATCCCAGAATATTACTAAACATGCTATAAATGCATATTTTATGGACCTAATTTAATAATAAAAAATGTCCAGTACTTGATCAGTCCAGCACTTTGTCCTCGAGATACTGCTTTACTGTACTGCTGCTGAGCTTCCTGTTTTTCCTTCACCACGCCATCATATGTCTTCTCCTCTATAGTCCTATGGAGACAAGAAAATGCCGACACATATTAAACATACTTGAAAATTAGCTTGTTAGGTTTGTCTTCATATAATTTCTGGATTTCAGAAATTTTTATGTATAAGGGTATTGAAATTCCCTACATTCTGAATTTGCTGATGAAGGCAGTCTTGGGTATCTTGACCTCAAACTGGATCTCTTGAGATTCATTCAGTGTGTTCGCCACACGGCTTGTGATGACCGTTGTGGCGTAGCGACTGGTGACTGTGGAGTTGATGTAGAAGCTGTATATATCCACATCTTGTTTCTGTTGAAACAGCAGAAGGTACTCTTAAAATATGATTATTTATTATGTGGTTTTCTGGAACAATTCATGGGACAGGTATTTCCTCATATTCGCTGTTGCCCACGACAATGCTGTATTATCACTCCTGCAGTAACTGAAAATGGTGCCCAAAAACTTGTGCGTGAGAGACGCAATGGTCAAAGACTTAGTATAGCGCAATATTTACGTAGAAGACGATTAAAAAGCAGCCTAGGGGAATACAAAACCGCATTATGTGTAGGCTAAACAGATGTGTGGTTAACTTTGGCACTCCTTTTCGCGTGGGATTGCTCTGCTCGTAAATTACGTGAAGAGAAGGCCTTTGGACTGAAAGACAAATATGGTTTGACTACACTACTGTTTGGCTACATCTCAGTGTATACTATTGAGCAATAGAGAGTTGAGTCAAATACCTTTCAGTTAAAAAAAAAAAAAAAAGTGGCATTACAAACATAATCAAAATTAAATGGCTTGACTTTTTTTACCTGAACAAGGAAATAGGTAGGTCAGTCACATATCTTTCCACAAACGAAACATACAAAATCAAGCTAACAAATATGAGGTTCACCTAGTCTCAAAGGTAGGTATTTAACCCTTTAAAGCCTAACATAAAAATCTATTTTTTTTTAAATAACCATTTACTGAACCTAGACAAAACAAAAAAGAAAGCATTAAAAAGCTTGAAAATGTGTTTTATGTTTTGAATCATATTAATACACCAGGGTTTTTAATGGCCCATATATAGAAATGGAATGTGGAAAAAACACACTTCTTTATTATTATTATTATTATAAACACATCTTTATTCAGAGGCCCAAACTGAGGAAAAAATATGCAATTTTGTGCAGATGTTATTATTTATATAGCCAAAAAGATAAGGTTCTGATAGCTTTTAATGTAAATCAATGAGATCTTTGTAACAGTATAGCAAACTACCAACATAAAGCATATAAATATTGCATATATCTCCCAATAATCTATCTCAGATAATATTCAAATGCTTAGCTTTATGATTTTTGGGGCAACATATATAATGAAGTGCAATGCAATGCAATGATAGAGATGTACAAATAAACATTCCTAAAAAGTCTGTTGTATTTGAATAAGTCTACGTTCATTAAAGATTTCACAGCTAAAATACATGTGTACCATGATTTTTTAATTAAATTAAAAGGTCTTTTACTTGCTAAAAATGTATAAACTATCAATCAGTGCAGAAGGCATGTCAGATTGCAGGTTTTGTTGATAATTTAGATGCCTTAGAGATTTATAGGCTTTAGGGTTAACTTTGCCTTCATCTGATTTTGTACCCTAAATGTACAGTGCCTTATCATCTTACAGTGCCTGAACATCTTGACATTTGAACCTCACCTTCTTAACAGGATGTGAACTGGCTGAGATAAGAGAGACGCTCAAGAGAATCAGTCTGAGAGCTGCTCGATCCATCATGACCTGCTCAGAAAACAGACCTCGAAACACACACAACTCCTGACCACATCATGCAATTGGCTATTATTGACCAGATGAAGAAACCTCCCCCTCTATTTGTAATCTGAGACTCTTGAACTCCTCATTAGAGCAGAACTTGGATGTTAGTGTGCACTTAAAAGTCCTACTAATATGAATTCACAAGCTTGAAATATATATATATATATATATATATATATATATATATATATATATATATATATATATCTAAAATACTTGGAAATTCTGAAACTGGGAAATACATACATATATATATATATATATATATATATATATATATATATATATATGTATGTATTTCCCAGTTTCAGAATTTCCAAGTATTTTAGATTTTCCCATAATAAATGGACCTCAATTATTGTGAATACAGAGGCTATGTTTACAGAGGAATTGGTAACCATGAAGTTATATTGCTAGCTAGTGTTTCACTCTGTACTGGTATTCTCTATTGCAGAGCATTTTCTGACATAGGCCCAGTTTCACAGACAGGGCTTAGATCAAGCCAGGATTAGGCCTTAGTTCAGTTAGGATATTTAAGTAGCTTTTATAAATGTGCCTTAGAAAAAAAAAGAAAAGAAAAAACATTACTAGTGTGCATCTTGAGACAAATCAATGACACTGACATATTTTAAGATAATATGTCAGTGAAAGTTGCTTTCAGCTCAAACATGCATTTTATTCTGGGACTATGCGTAAGCCTTGTCTGTGGAACCAGGGGATAGTTTCTCTATTTATACAAGCAGTGATATTGTGCAATCTATGCAAGATGGTTGAGTTGTACCCAAAGCAGTATTTATTGGCAGTTGGTGAGACATAAGGCATATTATTCTGAGATATAAAGTGAAACAAGTATTCTGCTGTTATAATGGTCTCAATGATTTACATTACGAGCTATTGGAATTTTAAATTACGTTTTGAGCCATATACATATCAGAATCTGCACCAAATTGCATATTTTTGCTCATTTTGGGCCTCTTATTATAATTGAGATGTTTATCCTCCTTGAGTATGAGCTCCATATTTTCATAGGTTGAATAACTGTTCCATTTATTATTTCCATATATTATTTTAAATGTCAGGCTCATATAAAAGTGCCTGAAGGGGGCGCTTTGTGACTTCACTACTGTACTGTATGCCTACTCAAGGTGAAATGACTCCTGACTGCACAAAAATTTGACTATTTCCATTCCAATCTATTTCCATTCTTATGCTCTAAATGTTAAGTTGCAGAGTTATGGTAGCCGAATAATGTTGATTTCTTTGCTTAAAAATAAAAAAGTGCCCCCTCAATACAATAACCCAATGAACCTACTGTAAATATTCACCAATATTTACTTCTTACACAAGAGGAAATGAAAAAAGCAAATTCTTTTACTCATGTACATGATTTCACACAAGAACACATAAGCTGTGTATTATAAACTCTGAGGAACCATTGTTGCGTTAAAAGGATTAAATGACCTCGTTGAAAGAGACAAAAGCATTTAATGAATGTGACGGGGGCAGGTCTGAGAAATGCCACCTTTTTTCCCAGGTAGAGCAAAAAGTAGAGAGAGAATGCTAACTAACTTGTTTATTCAGATTTTTTTGAGCTTAAAGACTCATCAATCCATAAAACAGCACACAGAACATAATGTCCACCAAATATTCAACAACTATGTTTTTATAGGTGTAACCAAATGCAGTCAGGTTGATTTATTCAAATTAAATCATATAATCTGACTTCAACAGTTAGATGTGTCGAAAGCAAAGGCAGAAGATACGAAAAAGTTTTGCTGAAGAATATACTTAATTTCTCTCTCTTAAAGTCTTGACTTTAAAAAAGCTATTGCACATTTCCAACATTATTGTCCAGGTAATAAGATAGACTCCATTTAATAGTGGGGCATGTGAACTTGCCATTAAACAGCCAATTATAGGATTTTTAACAAAATGTATACACATAAAAGATACTGCATGTGACAACTTGCCCCAACCTGTCAGTTGCTCTTGCACTCTAAAAAATGCTGGGTTAAAAACAACCCAAGTTGGGTTGAAAATGGTCAAACCCAGCGATTGGGTTGTTTTAACCCAGCGGTAGGGTTAAATGTTTGCCCAACCTGCTGGGTAGTTTTACTTAACTCAACTATTGTTTAAAAATTACAGTATTGCTTACTTAAAATGAACCCAAAATATCTTGAAAATTAACATTTATTAATATGTTTAATAAATGAACATTTTAATTTCATTTTAGATTCATTTTAAGTCAGCCATATAGTCATTTTCAAACAATAGTTGGGTTAAATAAAACTACCCAGCAGGTTGGGCAAACATTTAACCCAACTGCTGGGTTAAAACAACCCAGTCACTGGGTTTGTCCATTTTCAACCCAACTTGGGTTGTTTTTAACCCAGCATTTTTAGAGTGTATATTGAGGTATATATAAGATATAACCCATGTGACAACTAGCCGCAGTCTACCTAAAGCAATTCAGCTTCAGGTTTGGGTGTTTTGGGGGTGTTGCTTCATAAACATTGAGCCTTATTATCCCTGAATAAAGCATCTGGATGAACTCACTATGTTGCAGCCTGTTTTGGGTGTTTGCCGTCAGTTATTAACTGAGACTCTTAAATCCAGGTGCATAATTCTAACCAGTTGCCAAGATACGTGAAACAGAGCTGCTAAACAAATTCACTTGGTTACAGAGAATGCGCCAGACAGAACTTTGCACCTGGCAGTTTCCTGGTTATAGTTTTACAAACCTGCAAATAACCAAGATCATATTTCTTATCTAGTACATCAGTCCTGTTTATTATGAGCACCACAACATCTTTTTACTATGGACGTTTTCTTCCACAAAGCCAATTTGCATCTGTGTATGTGTGTGTATGTGTATGTATGTGTATGTGTGTCTCAGCTGGGAGGGGTGAGTTTCTCATGTACACTCAGAGTACACTCACACATTCTCATTTAATGAATGTGTGTCAATGGAAGCGAAGTCATATGATGAGGCTTTACACTCAAAACACCTTATTCTAATTAGGACCTCTGGGCAGTAAGTAACTTTTTGCATTGTTTTGTGTTTTGTTTGTTTGTTTTGCTTGATACATTTTTTTATCTTTTATTATCATTTGTATTACCATAAGCAACCAATATTAGCCTAGTATCAACATAGCATAACCAAAAAATCTCATGTATTTTAAAATTCAGCAATATAATTATATACTAGTGACATTAATAGTATTTAAACAATTAAAAATATTTGATAAATATGATTAAAAACTACATGAGACTCAGGTCAATGAAAAATAGGAGATGATAAAAAATGGAAATCATTTTAAAATCTAGTTTAACATTATAGATTATTTTTATACACACACAAAGAAAATAGATTTAATGTTTGATATCAAGTGATACTAAAATACTTTCCTTGCACTTTAAATACACATTAAGTTAAAAGTTCAAAAATCCATTTTAACACAACATTTTTTTTTTTTTTTTTTTTTTTTCATTTCTGCTCAATGACGTATAATCACCTGGTGTTTTGGTAACTTTGTTCCACTAAGTTGACTTGTATCTATATCAATTTATTTATTAATTTATTATTATTTTGAAACCTAACATACTCCTTTTCATAAAATGTTTTGCTTGAAAGGTGTCTCTGCTATTTTTTAAAATAAATGTCACTATTTTTTTATATATATTTTATCCAATGCAATCTAAATTTGACGCGATAGTGTCCAAATAAGTTTTGTAGCCTAACTATAACAACTTAATGGAGTTACAAAAAATGAGAACAATACGCATTTCCCTTTAAAACGTATCGGGAATCCAGACATTCCAAGCAGCAAACATGATTCATGAAACACCCACGTTATCTGCTGACCTGTCATTCAGAGACACACCTGAGCATATACAGTACTGGAAGCCAGGTGACTTCTTAGCGACTTCTAGGACCTGTGGCCGGTTGTATAAACTGCAACTGTCCCCAGAAGCTCAAATCAGATATTACAGGAGCTGAAGACTTTGAATCACAGAAAAATATGTCACTGATCGTTTTCTGTCGTCTTTCAGATAACCGGAACAGCATGCTGCGTAACTGCGCGCTCTCGCGCTCCCTGCTCGGCGTGACTCGACTACTGGACGGATGATTCGGACTGTGAACCGAACCGATCAGAACTATGGTCATCTTGGATCCCTAAAGCCTCATAGAGACGACACAACGAAATATTGATTCTATGGGATTTTGTTCTTAACCAGTTTCGGTTAATCGTCTGTTTGAGAGTGAAACTGTTGCGCAATGGAGTTGATATGGTGGAGATTTCAACTGCTCTTATTGGCCAGCGCCTGTGTGTGTTCACTGGAGCGAGTCGAGCACCATCCAGAGAACAACGTCATCTGTCCTAAGGTTGATTATTCATTTACTGAACAAGTTTGTTTTTATTGCTTCTTCATTTGTATAGTCGTTAAAATATAAAATATTATAAATATAAAATATCTACTTTATGGTGTGCCGTTCACAAAGTATTGTTCACTGTTCATTTTTACAGTGTAAAAATGTTTATATATATATATATATATATATATATATATATATATATATATATATATATATATATATATATATATACATTTTTACACTGTAAAAATGAACAGTGAACAGTGAAAAAAAACAAAATTCCCAGGACATAAAAACAAGAAGAAAAATGTATTTGTTATATGTCAGGTTATCCTGTTTTATTTAATATCATTGATAATAAATCCAGAATTCTTTTTGAATTACAGATAATAATTTTGTTTTTAAGGCACATATATGTATGGATATGCAATTTTCCCATACAATTATCAAAAGAATATTTAATAAAAAAAATATGAAAATCTTCTATTATTAAAATGTATATTGTTTTTAAATTGATTTAATCAATGTATTGAACATTTGAGCCAGTAATGCATGTCAAACAGCATTGATTCAAATGGTAATACAAAAATTAGTAGAAGATACAGGCAAGCAAGATATTGGTCTGATTATACTCTATACTTTTTTTGTTTTTAGTCTCTTTCAAGCTGCAGTTTGAGAAATATAGAGCCTCTCCGAGCACGTGATGTGGACTGTGGTCGTACGTATGTGTGTCGTCTGGAAGTGACGCCGAAATTGTGCTGTCACGGGAATGACTGTAAACCGTGCTTGTGGAGCAACATACTTTTGAGTCTTATTCCAGATCCAGAGGAAGAGGAGGACAGCGATATAGAGGGATCAGAATATGAAGATGAGAACAGTGGTAAGTCCTTATAGTCGCAGCATATTACAGTTGTTGGTCTAATGTAGTACACAAAAATATGGTTTACATAATCACTAACTTTTCTAATTTCAGGAGAACGGGATTTAAAGTGTGTTTCAATGGCAAACAACACATCAGAAGATCGAAAGGTAAGTGTTTTGTTCATTCGTAACAAAATTTACTTTTTTATTTTGAAAAAATGATGTGTCAGCACCATAATGATTCAATTTCATCTTTAATAAACAGAAGGAACACTCTCTCTGTGAAGAGCTACAGCAAGGTAGGCCAAGTGAAGCTCAAAATATCTCTTAGTAGTGTTGTCAAAAGTCGGTAGGCTACTGAAATTTTAAAAATGTGATGCTTTGAGTGCTGTTGAGAGGATTCTTAAACACCTCTGATTGGCCTTTGTCTTCATGCACTCATCACATAGGTCTGTGATTGGCTACAATGATCAACGCTTCAAAAACATGTTGTAAAGACATCAATCTTCACAGAGTGCTTACACAGATACACATGCTTTCAAATGCTCCCGTGCATTAATCATTGTAGCCAATCACAGACATATATGTTGAGTGCGTGAACACAGAGGCCAATCAGAGGTGTTTACAAATGCGCTCAACAGCACTCAAAGTGTCAAATTTTTAAAATTTCAGTACCGACCAGTGTTGCCAAGTCTGTGGTTTTCCCTTGTAATTGGGCTTTATATAACATTTTTCATGTCTGCGTGTTGAAGCGACCCAAATAAGATGATATTTGGCTCCTGGAATGCAAATTTGAAACACGATTGGGCTAGTTTTGAGTAGCAATTGGCCAGGTTTTGTTGTGAAAACCTGGCAACCTTGGTACCGACTTGGTACTGAAGTCAGTATTTTTGACAACACTATCTCTTATTTGTATATCAGTGATAATGGAATCAAAAGGGTTAGTTCACCCAAAAATGAAAATAATTTATTACTCACCCTCATATCATTCCACAACCATAAGACCTCCGTTCATCTTCAGAAAACAAATTAAGATATTTTTGATGAAATCCGATGGCTCAGTGAGGCCTCTATTGACAGCAATGTCACTGAACTTCTCAAGAGAAAGGTACTCAAAACATATTTCAAACAGTTCATGTGACTACAGTGGTTCTACCTTAATATTATAAAGCGACGAGAATATATTTTTGTGTGACAAAAAAACAAAATGATGACTTTTCAACAATATCTAGTGATAGCCGATTTCAAAACACTGCTTTGAATCTTTTGTTTCGAATGGTTCGGATCGCGTGTCAAACTGCCAAACTAGTGAAATCACGTGACTTTGGTGCTCTGAACCACTGATTCGAAACAAAATATTGATGAACAAAGGTGTTATGGGTGTAGAACATGAGGGTGAGTAATTAATGACATTA
This sequence comes from Chanodichthys erythropterus, assembly GCF_024489055.1. Classification (NCBI taxonomy): domain Eukaryota; kingdom Metazoa; phylum Chordata; class Actinopteri; order Cypriniformes; family Xenocyprididae; genus Chanodichthys; species Chanodichthys erythropterus. Next base: position 5,379,333 of record NC_090226.1, on the reverse strand, counting down.
TTTTCATTTTTGGGTGAACTAACATTTTAAATAAACTTAAATTTTCACATACGTCTATGCTTTTGTTGAGAGTCAGCAGTGGATTCAGAATTTTTTGCTGTGTAGTGTAGTAATAAAGCTCGCCTGTTTGTCTTCTCTTCATGTAGTTGTTACTACGATATGCTACAAATCAGAAGTAAGGCAGCAAGAGCGCTGCAGGAGATTAGACTTCACAATGACTTCTGCTGCAAGCCACAAACCTCTCAATGTGAGTGTCTCCACTGTGTCTATTTAATCTTCAGATGTTTCACTGAAGTCCTCTGTGGGCTGATCTGTGAGGCTTCATTGGTTGTACATGATACATTTCTCATAGTCTTTAAAAATATTGAAAATTCTAAGTAAATAAATAATATGAGCAACTTGACCAAATTATTTATTTGTACTAGTAATGACATTTTAATATTTGAAAGTTTAAAATTAATACTTTAATTTGTATTTTAAAAAATATTTCTAGCAGGCCTGGCAAGTTCACATTGTCAGGTGTATTGTACATTGTAAAAGTAAACAGTGAACAAATGCAGAATTTCCAGAAAATCCTGATTTAAGCATTGGTACAGAAAATCTTTGTAAGTACAGTATGCATAGAATTGGTGACTTGATTTTAATCTCAGTGTTGATTTTTGTGTCATGCAGCTGATTCTGGTGGAGTATGAAGATGTTGACTTTGGAAGAAAAATGGTGATCACAGTTGGATCGCCCTCTCAGTCACCTGAAGTTGACATCCCTACATTAAAACAAGGTAGGAATTGTTCTTACTTACTCTATATACTGATATACAGTAAACTACCAGTCAAAAGTTTGGAATAATAATTTGTTTTTTTTTTTCGTCCCCCCACGTTTACCAAGGCTGCATTTAATTGATCAAAAATACAGTAATATTGTGAATCACACAATGTAAAAAAGAAATGTTGGTTTAACTTAAAAAAAGTAAGATACCTGGTTGCCTTAAAATTTTGAGTTCATTGAGATGAAAAATTTTAGTTAATCAACAGAAACTCAAAATATTATGTTGATTTGACAAAAGAAGAAAATGAAAATATTCAAGAAAATATTTTTTTTACAATTACAATATTAAAATAAAACATTACTTGAATTTTTGATCAAACAAATTACGCCTTATTTAAACTCTGTTTCTCTTTACACCAACATTTGTGTTGGTGCCCAGCATATAAAGAATAAAAAATATATTTTTATTATGTTTATATGCATGCAAATGCAAATGTAATACATCATATTAAGTGTAAGAAAAGCAATGACTGTTTGTCATAATATCTGAATGATGTTTTCATTGACCAATCAGTAACATGTCAGCATGTTTTGTTCAAAATTTCATTTTTAAAAAACATAATATTCACATTCACAACAGGGTGACTATTATTTTTTTTCCCCCCCTTGGCAGTGTGTTCTTTACCACACCTAAAAGACATAAAGCAGTGTAAAGGTATGAATAGTAAAATAGTTCTACAACGGTTATTTGCAGTACCTAATATTTGTCTAATGCATTCAAATATTGTATGTGCAAATTTCACTTCATACTCCATGTTTGGCTGATCATGTTTAGGTCCGAGAATCTCCATTAAGAGACAGGAGGGTGTGGTTAAGATTCTGGTAGCCAATGAGGATAAAGGATCTTCTAAACCCCCATCTCTGTGTATGAAACGTGGAAGAGAAGGAAAATGCTGGGTCAGTAAACATTCACATGACTTCTGTGCGAAAACAACACTGCCTGAAGGCTCATTGCGATTACTATGCAAACCAGTTTGTTCTTTTCATCAGCTGCCTTGTTTTGATTACTTATCATAACTTTTCTTCTCTCAGGCATTGGCAAATAACAGCATTCCACTGGAGTCAATCACGGACTGCATGTGTTTCCAGGTACTTGTCAAACATGCACACACTCAAATCAATACCTGCTAAAACTAGTGTTGTAGCGAAGACCACCTAAACCAAGACCAGGTCAGGACCGAGACCAATGTGTGTTGAGACCAGGGTGAAACCGATTCAAGACTAAGATCAGACCAGCACTCCTTAAATTAATCTAAAAGATTTTTTTATTGATTTCTGACTGGGCACAACAGTAACGAAAGAAATCAAATTAGAAATAAGTTATTGATTGCATTTAAAGAATCACATTAGATTGTTAAAGTCCCCCCTGTGGTGAAAATCAAGCTTTTTATATTGTTTATGTATGTCTATATGGTGTTTTTAATATGTTTTAAGAACAAACTATGTGCAAATTCATTAGTCAACTCCATTACTGACTATTTTCTGCATTGAACCAAAGACAGTCTCAGAAACGTGGTTTGAAATCGTTGGTGTTTCCGACATCACAAACTACCTTGTAACCAATAACGTCAACATGTGATCGTCAACAAGTGGATCTCTGAGCTGGTGTGAGTGGAGGCGGGGCTAATTTGCATACTCATAGAACATCGTATAAATGAGGCAAGGGTTTAGAGTTACATTCAAGCTATTTTAAGGGGAAAAAAATTTAAATATGTCATTATGGTGATAAAAGATGAGTTTCAAGGGGTACAATTATTGATTACAGAGGGACTTTAAAAAATAAATCAGAAAATGCACCAGAAACTTAGTGATATCCCTGCAGGCTCTCTAGTCTAAGACCGATACAAGACCAAGACCTTCAGAAAGACTGATCTTGAGTACTACAACACTAGCTAAACCCATTTGTACACTCTGTTAACATGCCCTTTGTCTGTTCATACACTTTAGGCTTGGACAGAAGATTCACCTCGTTCAGAGTACTGTCCCTTTGAAAACAATAAAACAGGTAAAACCATAACAATATTCTTCAAATGGCCCCATGACTTTTCCAGTTGTTTGTGATTTACTGGATAAGGATTAAGGACAATGATTAATACAAATATGTATTTAAAAATATTAATGTATTTAAAAATACAAATATTTGTATTTATTTATATATTTATATATACTTAGAAGAATATAATATTTTATATATATATATATATATACATATATATAATATATATTTATACACTACTGTTCAAAAGTTTGGGATCGGGAAGATTTTTAATGTTTTTAAAAGAAGTTTTGTCTGCTCACCAAGGCTGCATTTATTTAATTAAAAATACAGTAAAATCAGTAATATTGTGAAATATTATTACAATTTAAAATGACTGTTTTCTATTTGAATATATTTGAAAATGTCATTTATTCTTGCGTTGGCAAAGCTGAATTTTCAGCATCATTACTCCAGTCTTCAGTGTCACATGATCCTACAGAAATCATTCTAATATGATGGTTTGCTGCTCAAGAAACATTATTGTGTACAAAATATTTGTGTACAATATTTTTTTTCAGGATTCTTTGATGAATAGAAAGTTCAAAAGAACAGTATTTATTTGAAATCTAATCTTTTGTAACATTTTAAATGTCTTTACTGTCACTTTTGATTGATTTAATGCATCCTTGCTGAAAAAAAAATATTAATTTCTTTAAATTCTTCTCAAAAAAATAAAAATTCTTACTGACCCCAAACTTTTGAACGGTAGTGTAAAATGTTACAAAAGCTTTGTATTTTCGATAAATGCTGTTCTTTTGAACTTTCTATTCATTAAGGAATCCTGAAAAAAAAAGAGTATACAACTGTTTTTAACATTGATAATAATATTGATCATGTGACACTGAAGACTGGAGAAATGATGCTGAAAATTCATCTTTTCCAACACAGAAATAAATTCCATTTTATTTTATATTCCAATAGAAAACAGTTATTTTAAATTGTAATAATATTTCACAATATTACTGTTTTTACTGTATTTTTAATTAAATAAATGCAATCTTGGTGAGCAGACGAAACTTCTTTTAAAAATATAAAAAATCTTACCGATCCCAAAATTTTGAACTGTAGTGTATATATTTATTTTTATTTCTATCCTCAATCCTTAACAAAAAGCATTAATAAAATACATTTTTAAAATCCATTTACATTTTGTAAAATATACTTATAACAATATATTTTCTAATGTTTTTTTTCTACCTGATAAAATGTTTTATAGCTTGACATAACTAGAAAAATGTAATAAGATAAATAAATAAAATAAAAAATCATCAAAATACATGACTTTTCCAGGTCTAGAGATCACAGTTTTAAATTTAGACCTCATACTGTCACAGTTATGTTCAGTTTGTTTAGTTTTCATGGACTTCTTGTTCGATTTCTTTCTTCTCGTGTGTTCCTTTGTTTATTTTCCTGCCACTCCTTGGTCGGCATGGTTTCTGTCATTATGAGTTAATTTGTATCAGCTGTGTGTCATTAATTACTTTCTTTGTGTTCCTATTTAAGTTGCATCCTTGCTTTTATTCTCTGATCTCTGTCGTGTTAAGTTGTGTTTGCTCTGCTTGTCTGCCTGAACTTTGTTGTTTTGAATATTATTCTTCTGCCTTCGTTTTCTTCTCTGCATACAACCGTGACACATACTGTACTCTATATCCAGGTTTCTCAAGACAGTGGGAACCCTGGTTCTTTGAAAAGACAAACAGTTGTTGTGGGGGTGGATTAAAATTAATTTAAAAAGTTGTTTTGGCTTATTTTAATGCTTATTTTGTCTTGTTCTAAATCATCTTGAGGCTCACTTGGAAGTTTGCTGAAGTTTACTGATTTAAGATCTATGATTTTCTTAAAAATAAAAGCTAGCATTAGTGTCTTAGATCAATGCCATATTAATTTATTTTGTCTTTTTACAATGTTTTTCTCCTGCAGAATTTAATGCCAATGTCCGGAGAAACATGTCAGTGTCTGTCGCCTACATCAAGACAAATAATGGTCAGCCGGCGATGAGCTGGAATTTAACGGTACCCTGCAGGATAAGTGCTGAATTGTGGCCATGTCAGCTTGAGGCAGATGGACAATGCAGAGAAATTAAAGGATTCAGACAGCACCGGAATGATTGGGAAGAAAACAGCACAATACTATGGGTAAATATATGGGAATATGTAAAGCTTTGTTTTCTGCCCTGTATAGACCTTTGAGTAGACGCCATATTTAATTTGACATGAGTGGAATAAAGCTTAAGGGAGTAGAAATACTGTCCGTTCAATTAATCACAAATCAAGTGTTCTTGTCTAGTAGTTTTCCAGATGTAAAAAAAACTCCATTCATTTTCTCCATAGGGAAATTGATTTTTAACAATAACTTACAAACCTTTAAAGACTGCCGTGCTGTGAGCTATGAGGTTGATGATATTTGCTTCTGCTAAAACCGTCAATCTGCATTATTTCAGATTAGTTTTAAAATAATCGTGTTGAACAATAAAATTTGTGGTGGAAAAAAAAGACAAAGATAAACAAAAATACTTCCGGAACCAACACCGCTGGAAAAGGGGGCGGGCACTGTTGCACTCTTTTGGAAATTTGTTGAAAAATAGTGTTGAAAAACAGTGGGATTTTTAAAATGTCTGAGAACACATTTTATTTTTTTTTATTTTAATCTGGAAATAAATGGATTTTGGAAAATGTGGAAATATGATGCAAAAAAAAAAATATTTAATGCAACATTAAAGATTACACATTAAAGCAAAAGAGTGACACACTAAATGCAAGACTTTATGAAATTCATGTTAATTTTTTAAATAATTTTTTTTTTAGTAATCGTTAATAATGACAAATTTTGTATTATCTAAATTTAAAAAGAATGTATAATAGAAGCATTTTCACTAGTGATCTCAGACTTTTGAAGCAGAATGATTGACGTCCAGGTACACAACAATATAATATGACAAATAGACCATACTTCTATCTTGTTTGGTTTCCTTTTAATTTATGTGAAATTAAATATTGCATCTACTCGGATTGAGGTCATAGCCAATAATTGTCTTTCCAGCTGATTAAAAAGTGGTTTGCTATAACGATATTTGCTCTGCAGGCATCCGGGAAATTTGAGAATATCACGTCTCAGGATCACCAGCAGCTCTGTGTGAAGGTCTGATACCATCTTCCTTTTTGATTTCCTTAGTTTAAAGTAATTTCTGTGCAAACAGACCATGAACATGATAAACGTTACTCATTGTTTGTCTGTTTGATTGCAGCTTAAAGTGGATGGAAAGATTGTGCTGTACTGTCAACATCCCTGTAAGTTCATAAGAAAAAACATCTCGTATATATCCTGTTTAAAGCTACCATTCATTGTAATGATCATAGTGATGCTTGTGTGTTCAATGTACTAAAACCAACATTTGCTGTACCTGAACGTATGACAGATGCTATCAGTAGTTTCATGATGTATTGTTGTTTTAGTGGAACGACAATACTGGAGCCTTCTTGTTCTTCTACCGGTCATCCTTATTTGTCTGACTATTTTTGGAGTACTTCTTCTGGTGAACAAACTGAAATGTAAGTCTTTGCAATCTACAGCATCTCTCTGTTTATATATGTAAAGAAATTAATGCTTTTATTCAGCAAGGACACATTAAATTGATCAAAAGTAACATTTATTCATGGCAAAAAATATATTTAATTAAATTTGTATTCATCACAAAATCCTGAAAAAAATGTGTATATAATATAATATAATATAATATAATATAATATAATATAATATAATATAATATAATATAATATAATATAATATATTCTTTTTTATATTAATAGATCACTATTATTTTGGCCACTTGCCTCCCTGCTTTCTAGATCTTACCATTGGCTATTAAAAAATCCAATAGCCAATATATAAACTCTGCTATGCCTACTTTATTATATATCATAGTGTCAACGATTACAAGTAAATTCAGCATTTTTCATGCTAGAGATTGATAACTACTGTGCTGTCAAAGTACAACTGATCAGACACTTTATATCACCAAGCCCAGAAGATTAAGACTTGATAATTTGAGATTTTCGAGATATTGAGCGGTCAGACTCTGTGTCCGTTTTGCATTTGTCTATCTGCTCTCAATGGCTCCATTCATGTGTCTCTGTCAACGGCACATATTTTTGTGCTGATCTGTGTAGAATGCATTTATTCCATCTTAGCATGCTCTTTGTCTGTCTCTTCTCCTCCTCCTTCATGTCTCATTTTCGGTTCTTTCATCCATCTTAGCTTTTTAGTTTCTTTCAATGCTTCCAAACTTGTTTTTGTCTGACGAGATTTTACATTCTTGTATGTCCCTCTCACAGGGTCTCGTAGCAAATGGCACAGATGTCACTCTCAAGGTACACAAGTTGTTTATTCATATATATGTCTATGTCTGTAAAAAGCCTTTTAGCGCATGTTCAGATTTTGCCAAGTTAGGCGTGTTCCAAGGTCAATATATTTTGTACAACATTCCTGTTTTTAAAAGTTTTAAAATTTAGTCTTAAAGGGGACCTATAATGCCCCTTTTCACAAGATGTAATATAAGTCTCTGGTGTCCCCAGAATGTGTCTGAAGTTTCAGCTCAAAATCCCCCACAGATCATTTATTATAGCTTGTAAAATTTGCCCCTATTTGAGCAAAAACATGCCGTTTTTGTGTGTGTCCCTTTAAATGCAAATGAGCTGCTGCTCCCAGCCCCCTTTCCAGAAGAGGGCGGAGCTTTAACAGCTTTTTGTGCAAATCCAGCATTGAATTGACCCTCGTTTGTGAAGCAGTCAATTGATGGCATGAGAACAACACTCTACTACAACAACTCTTCCTCTTCTCTAAAGCAGCCAAACATGGACTCACGCCATTTGTTGCATGTTCTCTTGGGCGGGGTTTATGTCAGTTTTGGGGTTAGTGATGTCACCAACCCAGGAAGAAGCTTGTTGGAGTCCCTACTAGCCATTTGTTGTAGTCCTTAAAAAAAACGATTTCTGTAAAAGAAAATATCTCTTTGCATTGAACTTTGAGCGTCGTAACTTTGCAGATGTTGTATATGCTCAAAAAGCAACATTACACACTAACTAAAGTTAAAAAAAAATTGAATCATAATCACTTTTTTTTTTAATGAACCTACCCCTAAACCTAAAATCAGAGGAAAATGATAGATGAATAAAACTGATGTAGAAGCACCAAACCCTGGTTTTAAGCTTAAACTGGGCATAAACCTGTCCTTCAAATCTGATTGAATAGAATGTTTTTCTAGTATCAACAAAGATGTTTATCCAGGAACATATTGTACTTGGTGAAATCAGGTGCTGCGCCTTTTAGCATAGGGAAAGTTCTCCGACTTACCTCTTCATTTCTCTCTTTAGATATGAAGGGACAGGTGTTGTTGCTCCATTCCTCAGCCACCAACCCACAGTTGGTGTGTAAGCTGGGCCTGTTGCTTTCTGAGCTGGGTTACAGAGTACTTCTCGACCTGTGGAACCAAACAGAACTCTGTTCTCTCGGCCCGGCAGCGTGGCTCCACTCCAAGCTCGATCACATCCAGAAACACGGAGGCAAAGCCCTTCTTTTGCTTTCTCCATCAACACTACAGAGAGCCGAGTGCTTCTGGAACATTGCAGTGGAAAGACAAGGCAATCCTGCCACATACTGCTCAGATACGCTGGCTTCGGCCCTGACCTGCATTTTCGCTGACCGCCAGAAGGGCGGCGCTGCTCAGCGGTTCATCCTCGTGCAGTTAGACTGTCATGAACTTCTCATTAAAGAGGAGCTGCCAGTGCTGCTCAGGGGCCTGCCGCTCTATAAACTGCCCTCGCAGTCTCAGGGATTACTTATGGAGCTGTGTTCGGAGAGCCCAAATAACGTGTGCGGGAAGTTGAAGAAGATGTGGTGGATAAAAAGGGCACGGAGGAAGCTGGCCAAAGAAGTGCAGAACATTTCTATTTCGAGGGTGAGGACTGAAACTATGCTCACTCAAAGTGATTCACTCAGCCTAGACACGGAAGACACAGAGGAAAGAGTTTTTCTTGAAAATGAACAGTACTGACATGTCATTTACTCTCTCATCACAGCAGAACTTTGTTTAAAATACACAATCTGTTACTATGGACTGACAAGTAACAGATGGTACCATGGTAATACCACGTCCATTAAAACAAGCATTGTCATGTTTTTCTGTGCATATATGGAAATACTAAATTTTTTAGACATGTGCCATAGGAGTACAATCACATCATGAAGTACCTTGCTTGGAGTACAATGTAAATATGACATGGCATAGATATTATATTTGGAATACATGGTTATAACCTCAGGGGATGCTAAAGAAGGAAGTCTGCATGTCCAAGTACAAATGAGGAAATTTCAAAGTACAGAGACTACAGGAAGTAAATGAAGAAATTAAATTGATTAAATTCGCTGCAAACTCCAAGAGATCACTGCTATATTCATACTGTACATATAGAAATATACTCGTATCATTCCAAATATGAAAATATATTGCTTCTAATTTATCCTTTTTATCTCGGCTCTAACTTGGTGTTTGTAAATAGGCCTAATTCACTGGCTTTCGCCTAATATATTTATATATATAGACTACATAAATTTCATATGTAAACAAGGCCTATTTTTTTAATTGAACGTTTGTAATGTAATGTATTTGAAATGCTCTGGTTGTACTCAAATATGCAGTTGTTGTTTTGTTTTTTTACACTTTTAGTGTTCTGTCATGGGTTGACATGAGTGGAACAGAATAAATTAAAAACTAAATAGTCTTATCTGGTCTCAGCCTGGTCTGTTTGCTGGCCAGCCACTAATTTTGATAAGACTAGCAAAACATCAGGCTCGAAGTGACAATTAGAGTCCATAATAAGAAGATAAGTAGGGGGACAGCATGAAAATATCGTACATCAGACCCGCTGCTAAAAATACACGCTGTTATTTGATAAGCGCAGTGTGTGGCGCGCGCGACGCCCTCAGCTGCTGCGCTGGTTTTGCGCGTCCTTGACTGAGGAGAAGTTTAGAAACAGAGAAAAAGACTTGGTGACCCGAAAGTCAGGTATAATGGATCTAAACAATAATTCTTTCACCTTAACTGTTACTGTGTATTTTAAAAAACAGTCTTTCTCTGTGTTGTAAGTATAAAAAAAATCCGGAATGACCCTGAAGCAACATGTATCCGGCGTAGTCATGTGTTATGTGATGTTTTTCTCCGCGCTGGGCAAACCATTTGTGATTATCCTAGGAAGCGGTTGTTTAGCAATTCAGAGACTAGGCTACTATGATGAAGACTTCTTTTAATATTCATGAGCCAACCCATCACCATGAAGGACTGTCACGATAGGCTACCTTATTTATTTTCATGAGCCAAGCTTTACAATTTTCATAATGCACAGCTTCGCCATAGTAGCGTTTGTAATGAACCGTCAAACGGCACACAGAGAGAGATCAGTTGCGTCCTAAAGCTGAAAAGCAAAAACTGGAAATAAAACTGGTTTTACGGACAGCCCAACCATCACTCTCTAGTCTTGTGAGTATTTAAAATACGAATTCCATAATGAACTTATCTAAAATTGTGCGTTTTGCCTTTTGATTTAGTTTTGACGCATTACAATATGTACTTTTCAACATGTAAAAAAAAAAAAAGATTTTACTAAACAAATATCGTGAAAAAACTTTGTAGGCTATAACTTTATACGCACACTCCAATAAACTGAATAGAGATAAACTAACTCAGTCTGAAAATGAACAAGAATGTTCAATGTACAGTAATAGAAATGTGAAATTAGAACGTTTTCCCTAATTTAATATATTTTAATAAATGTAATCCTTGAGAGAATTTAAATAAAACTTTGAATAATTATCTGAAATAACAGCTAAGGTCTAAAATCATAATTGATAAAAGCTGTAACCTGATTTATTTAACATGAAGTTCTTCAGACAAGGCTTAAAGTATTAGTTCACCCAAAACTGAAAATTATGTCATTAATGCCTCACCCTCATGTCGTTCCAAACCCGTAAGACCTTCATTCATCTTCGGAACACAGTTTAAGATATTTTAGATTTAGTCCGAGAGCTTTCTGTCCCTCCATTGAAAATGTTTGTACGGAAGACTGTCCATGTCCAGAAAGGTAATAAAAACATCATCAAAGTAGTCCATGTGACATCAGTGGGTTAGTTAGAAGTTTTTGAAGCATCGAAAGTACATTTTGGTCTAAAAATTACAAAAACTACGACTTTATTTAGCATTGTCTTCTCTTCCGGAATCCTTTCCATTGAATTGATTCCATTGAATCCTTTCATCTGTCGGCGTTGGTAATACACTTTTTATGTCGGTTTTTTTTTTGATTAGGACATCCGCTATATGCACACTTATGCACCATTTTAAAAAATATAGCAATACCAAAATACAAACAATGTAGAATAGCTTGAATACAGCGTGCGTCTCCCTCAGACTGTAAACGAAGCTCGGGCGCACCGGATAACACGTCAGCAGCGTCTTACGTCAGCAGCGTCACTGCGGAGCCGTGAACACGGATTAACAACAGACCCGGAAGAGAATACAATGCTGAATAAAGTTGTAGTTTTTGTTATTTTTGGAACAAAATGTATTTTCGATGCTTCAGAAACTTCTGACTAACCCACTGATGTCACATGGACTACATTTTTGGGTGAACTAACCCTTTAAGCCTAGTCCCAGACTAAAATGCATGTTTAAAATATGTCATAGTACAAGATGCACATCTGTATTGTTTTTTTTTTTTAAGGCATATTTATAAAAGTTCACCCAAAAATGAAATTTCTGTCATTAATTACTCGCCCTCATGTTGTTCCAAACCCGTAAGGCCTTTGTTCATCTTCAGAACACAAACTAAGAAATTTTTGATAAAATCCAAGAGTTTTTTTTTTTTAAATCCCCCATAGAGGATTTAAGTAATTAATCAATTAATCATACAAGGTCCAGAAAAGTAGTAAAGACATTGTTAAAATAGTCAACGTGACTACAGTGGTTCAACCTTAATGTTATGTTGAGAAGAAATTTTTGAATGACGTCACTATTTTTGTTTTGTTTTTGAGCACAAAAAGTATTCTCATCATATTCTCGATGGTGAATACTTAATGACAGAAATTTCATTTTCGGGTGAACGTACCCTTTAAAGTCCCCCTGTAGTCAATAATTGTATCACTTAAAGCTCATCTTTGATCACCAAAATTACATATTTAAAGTTTTTTCTTGTGGAAAAAAAAATCTTTATGCCTTAAAATAGCTTGAATGTAACTCTACACCTTTGCCTCATTCAATATACATGGATCTATGAATATGATAATTAGCCCCACCTCCACTCACTCGCACAAGGTCAGAGATCCACTCGGTCAACTTACTGAGATAAACGCTGCACAATGGTATCACTTTTTACAACGTCGGACACATAACGGTAATTAATAAGATTAGCGATTTGCTTGACTGCAATATCAAACAGCTAATAATGTGTTGCCAATGTTACACAAACCATGTTCACATTCACGAGTCTAACAATCAGTATCCTTAATAACACTTTGAACAACTCAGAACGTCAATGGAGAAAGGCATATAGTTTATCATAACATCGTAATATGGATCATACACCCGCCATATTGCTAAATCTACCCAATTTTTCACATCAACAGAAAAATATAACCATCTTTTGAGACTCCCCTGCACGGTCAGTTAATGATATGCTAAAGCCCGCCGGCACGTTGACGTGATTGTTACAAGGTAGTTTGTGACGTCAGGAATACCAGCAATTTTAAACCATGGGTTTGAGACTGTCTTTGTTTACTGCAGTTTTAAAGAGAAAATACTTAGCATAGCAAAGGTGTTGATTTATGAATGCTCATGGTTTGTCTTAAAGCATATTAAAACACATCGCCATATAAACAGCATAATAAACTTGATTTTCATTACAGGGGACTTTAAATGTCATATTTGAACTAAGGCCTAATCTAAGCCACTCTCTATGAAACCAGGCCTTGAATTTTAAATAACATAACATGCACAATAATTTAGTTGCTTCAGATAAAAGATCACACCTTAAAATTCCTGTTGGTATTTGAAAATGAAATGAACTTTTTTGTCCTCAAGCAAATTCCTATGTTTTAAATCATCAGATGTCACAAAGAGTTTTAATTTTTCCATACCAGTTAAACTTGTTAACAGCATTCAACTGGAGGGTTTACACTAATGAGTGGAGAGTGATGTCACCCTCACGGATGTTCTTCCTGTCTGCTGTGCTCTGCGTGGCCCTTTTTCATCTGGTTTTGGGTCAGAATTGCTCAGAACACTGTAAAGCCTGTGGAGGGCCAGAGAAAGACCAATGTCTTCAGTGCCACACCGGATTCATCCTGCATGACAACCTCTGCGTGGGTAAGATGATCAACAGAGTGTACACTTCATGCTCCATTACATTCTGAGGCTGACTTCTTTTACATTGACAGATATTGATGAATGTGGTACTGATCTGGATCGGTGTCCCGACAACACGTACTGCTTGAACACTCATGGCTCTTATGACTGCAAAGGTCAGTGGGATTTACCCTCAGAGGTATTTTATCATTAACACACATGGATTAATCATGTGACACAGTTTACACAGTGTTGATAACACTGTTTTCCTTTTCTGATTTGTAGTATGAAATATTGCTTTATTATTTCTCCAGAATGTGATAAGGCCTGTATTGGCTGTATGGGTGGAGGAGCTGCCCGGTGTAAGAAATGTGCTCCTGGTTTCAGATCTTCAGGCATGAGATGCCTAGGTGAGTTTTAATAATGTTGTTTTTCAATCTTTGAAGTATATAATATAACTAGGAGTATAAAACAAATTAAAGCTACACTCTAAAAAATGTTAAAAACAACCCAAGTTGGGTTGAAAATGGACAAACCCAGCGATTGGGTGGTTTTAACCCAGCAGTTGGGTTAAATGTTTGCCCAACCTGCTGGGTAGTTTTACTTAACTCAACTATTGTTTAAAAATTACAGTATTGCTTACTTAAAATGAACCCAAAATATAACATTTATTAATATGTTTAATAAATGAACATTTTAATTTCATTTTAGATTAATTTTAAGTCTGCCATATAGTCATTTTCAAACAATAGTTGGGTTAAATAAAACTACCCAGCAGGCTGGGCAAACATTTAACCCAACAGTTGGGTTAAAACAACCCAATCGCTGGGTTTGTCCATTTTCAACCCAACTTGGGTTGTTTTTAACATTTTTTTAGTGTGTACTAGTATTAGACTTCTTATACTTCAAGGAAGCATGATAATATAGTTTACATTGAGAGCTGTTTTTTACAGTTATACAAATATACTGTAAAAACTGTTTTTACAGTTATAAAAATATAACTATAAAAATGGGAAATCATGGTAAACTGCTCTGGGTGTGTGTGTTCAATACTCACTGCTGTGCGTACACTGTGATGGGTGAAATGCAGAGCGCATAATCCGAGTATGGGATACCATACTTGGCTTCACGTCACTTTCAGTCTTTCAGACTAAAGTCGCAATCGTCTTTTCTTTCCTGTATATCTGAGTGAAACGCCTTCTCAAGCAAGAACAAATGTAGGGCCTGACTTGATTTTGTCCATGGGGAATTGATTGGATGGTCGTGGTTTGCTATTGGTGGATTTCATGTGAGTGACAGGTTGTCCCGCCCTCACACCAGTAACACATCATCAGAGAAGAGAAAATGACTGCGTCCGAAATCACATCACCTATGTGCGTTATAGCTGCATATTTACACACGAGATTGCTTTGACGCGCTGCCGGCGCATGATGCCTAAGGGAACGTCTGCCACATGCCAATTCCTCCAAGTGGTTAAAATGTATCATTTTTATTAATCAAAATGACTTTTAACATTTAAAAACAGACATGTTCAAATTCCAAAGCTTGTAGAAGGTAGGACTGACTACAGGTGATGTTTTGACAATAACTCCCTTCATGTACAGTCAAACCAAAAATTATTTTGATATTTTTGATATATTTTTACTAGTGGGTGCAGGACACTATAGTTCATTTATGTAAGTGAGGATAGTAAAATAAAGAAAACTGTGACATATTGTATCCAAAAAATTCTTCATATAATGGACTACCAGTGAAATTGATAAAAATTTGGGACCAAAAATTATTCAGACACTTCGACCTAACCATGTTTTGCTTAAGTGTTATATTACATAATTAAGATTAATTCTTTTCTGACAGTTTAACTTTGAGATCTTGTCATATTTTATTACCATTTTTAAACTATAGTGAATAAACTGTAATAATGAATGAAATGTTCAAGGTGTCTGAATAAATTTTGGTTTGACTACAGGTGACATTGTGCCAGTACCTCTCTTCATGTGTTTACAGCAAACAATTATTTTTTTATAAAAGGGTTTTTGGCTACTTTCTACAGATGAATAATGCAAAATCTCATACTGTATGTAGTAAGCCTGTCTGGTCACTACAACCATGGCTGTAGCCAGCTATGAGGTCAGCGAGGACCGGACTTCAGTGTTTTTCCGAGGTGTATATAATAAAGGTTGTGAATTAATTTCCTAATATAGTATGAACTCCATTTTAGTGCTGCACGGATATTGCACAGCACCAACATTTGTTAATGGTCATAAAGTGTGAGATATGATATAAGTAGCTAAACTAAACATTTCATAATTGACAGCTGTTTTAAGAAAGAAATGACAAAAATAATAAACTTTTGACTAATTTTTTTAAAATAGGCCTATAAAATGTACCTAACATTCATCTAATTTTAGTAACTGTCAATGTGAGGAGACAAGAAATCTTAACCAAGCCATTTTTTGGCACATTGGGTTTAAGATTAATAATGAATGTGTACATATTGTAAATGAATTGACAAAGGTATTGACAGATAATCTACTGACCACTGATATGGTTTTAAAGCTGTTTCTTATCCATTTTTTGGCCTTCAGAATTCTTAAAATGCACATATGCAGATTTTCTCGGGGAGAAAATCCAAACCCCTCTGACTAGCTCAAATTTGGTACCTCTGTGTCTTCCTTGGTGTCTCTCAACCTTTGGAAAATGGGGACACTTTTGGTGAGTTACAGTAATTAAAGTAAATAAAATAAAATTAATTTGAAAATATCGTTCATTGCAATATAAATTATTGAACGTTTATATTTTGGACTGTGAGTGAAATTTGCAAACATTCCCTTTAGTTGCCTTTAGCCCTAGGCGAATATGCAGCGAATAACAAACTTTACTACGCTCCCGGAGCGGTTGCTTTCCACTGCAGATGCAAAGTCAAATGCCGTTGGCCCCCCAGAAAAATAGATGCCGTTAACCACCTAAATTTCCATAAACAAATAGAAATTGTCTATTTTGATTTCATGGTGACTTTAGAGGTGTTTGTGAACAGAAGCTTTGTGGCACAGTCAGAGAATGCATGATATTTACTTCTGGAATGAGTCTAAAATGCTGCAGGCTGTGGAGAAACGTTCAATCTATATTTTTCTGTATTTAAGTAATTTGAGAACAAACCTGAAAATGAATCCACAAGGTCCACAAAAGTTTGACATTTGAGAGTCTTGTCGGCTGTAGTTTATTGGCTGCACAAACATTGTTGTAAATGTAAGAATAAAAATAACAGAATTTTGAATAAAGTTGAACTTCTAAGTACTTTCTATCTGTTTTTTCCTTTTATAAATCCCATCTGCTTTGTTTGGCTGAATAATTGACATAGTATTTATAGCAGGAGTAAATAATTTAAAATATATTAGAGTTTGAGGATTTGCTACTGTTGTATATCAAGCTTGAAAAATGAATGACACAAATGAGTTCCTCTGCATGATGGTACCATCTTGTGGCTATAAGAAGCATTTCCAGCAAGAATAATTGTATAATTGTCTAGCAGTTCTGTGTTTCAGAAATGGCAGCTGTATTTTGTCTCTTCTGCAGATATAGACGAGTGCGGTGAGGAGGTGTTGGCCTGTCCTGGTGTCAATGTGTTCTGTGTGAATACAGAGGGCTCTTTTCACTGTCAGTGCGCAGACGGATACACACGCACGGGCAACACATGTGAGAGGATCCACACAACAGGTCAGCTGGGACATCATTTGAGGCTCATACTCAAAGATATCAAATAACAGAGATGTTATCTGTGTGATGTATTCAAGTTACTATTATTATTTTGAATGTTTTTTTTTTATATATATTTCTGTTTTTTTTTTTTTTTCAATTTAATTTTAGTAATATATTTGTCTTTTTTTTTGTCTGTGTAGTTTTTATGGTTTTAGCTTTAGTGCACTATAAAGGCCTGCTGTGTACTTCAAACACTGAACTAGATCTGTCCCAAAAGACAGAGGGTGCAGTTTCCTGTAACTCAGTGTATTGTGTTTGTTACATAATATTAGAGAATTGATTCAGGTTTGTGTTCATGAGTTGATAAACCTGTATTACACACACAACCTTATTGTCTTGGGAGCCAACATGCTACTAAATGAAAGTGAAATGTTATCATTCATTTACATTAGTTAATGCATTAGTGAACATGAGCATTAGATATATTTTTACAGCATTTATCAACCTGTGTTAAAGTTAGTTAATAAAAATACAGTTCATTGTTTGTTCGAGTTAGTTCACAGTGCAATTACTAATGTTAATGTTAAAAATAGTAAATCTTTAAGATGAAATAATGCTGTACAAGAATTATTCATTGTTAGTTCATTTTAACTAATGTAGTTAACTGATGTTTACAATTGAAACTAACTAATGTTAAAGTGTTACCAAAAATACATTTATAAAATAAAAGTCACACTTTAGACTAGGGTATAATATTAACTAACTATTAACTATGACTTTTGCCTCAATAAACACATAATTACTGCTTATTAATAGTTAGTAAGGTAGGATTGGGTAGGATTAAGGGATTAGAATAAGGTCATGCAGAATAAAGCATTGCACTCTAAAAACTGCTGGGTTAAATATGGACAAAACCAGGGATTGGGTTGTTTTTACCCAGCCATTTTTTTCAACCAATTTTGGATTTATTTTTTAAACCAGCAATATATTAATAAAGTAAAAGGCATATTTTTGCTCACCCCCAAATAGGGGCAAATTTGTGGGGTATTTTAAGATGAAACTTGTCCATACCAGAGACTTATATTACAGTACATCATGTGAAAGAGGGCATAATAGGTGCCTTTTAACCCAACCTGCTGGGTTTGTCCATATTTTACCCAGCTTGGGTTGTTTTTAACCCAGCATTTTATGTGCTTTATAAGTACTAATAAACAGCCAATATCCTATTAATATGCATGCTAAATAGCAACTAGTTAATAGTGAGAATTGGACTTAAGTGCACTAAAGTGTTACCAAATACATATATATCCATTTAAAGAAAACATGAAACTGAACTTTAGTTACTTTATTAATACATTTTCCTGTGCACTTTCCACTTACGGTGCATAATTCATAAGTGCATGTTTTTCTCAAAAAATAAATAAATATATTTAAAAAAGCAAATGTGATGTTTATTGATCTGTATTCTTTTTCATCAACTGTATTTAAACTGCATGATTGAAATGTTTTGTATGTTTCTGAATTCACTGATGTCATCTTCCGGTATCTTTTCTCAGCTTCTGCAAATAAGGGTCTTTTTGATGACATTCAGGAGGATGAAATCGAGGTTCTGCAGCAGATGTTCTTCGGTGTTGTTCTGTGCGCATTAGCCACATTGGCGGCTAAAGGGGACTTGGTGTTCACCTCCATCTTTATGGGGGCAGTGGCGGCCATGGCTGGATACTGGCTCTCTGATAAGAGCGACCGAGTGATAGATTCCATCTTGAAGGGGAGATAGATACAAAAGGGGCTTGGAAAGTTATTTGCAGTTATTGATGTTTGCTATTTTTGAGTTGGGTCATTTCTTACACAGTGAAATGACAGTATGTTGACATCTAAATGGCCCAAGGAAGTCAAAATGACTTATGAAGCTGCTATAATCAACATTTTGTGTTAAAATACAGCAATGAGCCACAAAAGGCCACCCATTACAGTAATTTTACATTGCATAAGTGGTTCTTACAGTAACACATGGCCTAAAATGGCTTATTGCTTTTATAAAATGACAGCAACAGCAAAAAAACAACAAAGAAGTTTTCATTCCTCTCACTAGTTGTCTGTATCGGGAATATGATTTGGATGAACATGGGGCCATATTAAGGGCCTCGAACCATATAATTTATAAAATGTTGCTTAGAAAACGTCCTACATTTGATCCTACCATCATTTCTCAAATGTGCGTACATGTGATTCAGAGAACAAACGAACGCTCAAAAACGCCTCTCTTACAGAAATCTATAAATAACAAATGATCTCAGTAGACCCTCACTGCAGAACACGAGATCCAGGGGGCGGAGATGGATAGGTTAAGGGATATATAAAGTGGGAGGAGTTGGATCAGGATCTTGTGTTCTGCAGTGAGGACCAATGGATCTTGAAATTGTGCACAGCTGAATGGTTTCAGATCTCCGCCTGAAAATGGTGAGCGGCAAGAATTGCTTAATTTCCAAGTACCTGCAATACTCTGACTCTCTGCCACAACAAAATGTGTGTAGGCTACGTCTGCTTAGACCCTGATGTGGCACTAAGTACTTTCCACATCAAAGAGCATTTTTATAAATATGAGCGTTGGCGTGGATTTTATCATACTGTAGGCCTACTACGCAAGTTCAAACCTGTGTGTATGCACAGTTTATAAATGAGGCCTCTGCTGTCATTTGTAATTAAATTGTTTGTGTTTTTAAGTAACCTCCAGGTAGCAAACTAACAGTTTATCTTACTAGCATAGCACTAACTGGTAAAGAAAAGTTTTGATTAGGTGTAACGTGATATAACACTGTTCTTGATCAGACTTTGAGGGCAAATGAATATAGTGAGCTGGTTTTTATTGCACATTATGGGAATTTTTGGGTGAATTGCTTATAGCAGTTGTACAAGAGACGTCTACATATGCTTATTTCTAGCATACTAAATATACGCTACAGTATGGAAGAGGATTAGGGCCAAGCAATAATAAAAAAATAAAACCATCTCGAGATTAAAGTTGTTAAATTTCGAGAAAAAAGTCGAGATAAAATGTTGGGAATAAAGTCATTAAATTACGAGAACAAATTCGTTAAATTATGAGAAAAATGACGTTACATTTGAGAAATCTAGATAAAATCTTGAGAATAAACTCGTTAAATTATGAGAAAAAACTTTATAAAACTTTAAAAAATGACGTTAAATTCTCATAATTTAACAACTTTTTTCTCGTAATTTAATGACTTTTTTCTCGTAATTTAACAAATTTGTTCTCATAATCTAACGACTTTTTTCTCGTAATTTAACAAATTTGTTCTCATAATCTAATGACTTTTTTCTCGTAATTTAATGACTTTATTCTCAACATTTTATCTCGACTTTATTGAAATTTAACGAGGTTTTTTTTTCGTAATTTAATGAGTTTATTCTCAACATTTTATTTCGACTTTTTTCTCAAAATTTAATGAGTTTCTTCTCGAAATTTAACAACTTTAATCTCAAGATGGTTTTATTTTTTCCGTGTTACTGTTCAGAGTTTGGGGTCAGTAAGTTTTTGTTTTTGTCTCATTCTCATCAACGCTGCATTTGATCATAAATATAGTAAAACAGTAATATGATAAAATATTATTACAATTTAAAAATAACATGATTTATTTGGATGTATAAAGCTGAATATTCAGCATCATTACTCCAGTCTTCAGTGTCACATGATGCTTCAGAAATCATTCTAATATGATGATTTGCTGCTGAAGGAACATTAATAGTAAGAAATGTTGAAAATAGCTGTGCTGGTTAATATTTATGTGGAAACTGTGATGTTTTTAAGAACGGAAACTTTTTTGTCACTTTTCAATTGAATGTGTCCTTCAAAAGAATAAATAATTATTAAAAAAATCCTCACTGTCCCCAAACTTTTGAACAGTGGTGTATATGATATAAAATGTACTTTTATGAGGACACTGTAAAACACTCTTTTGACTTCAACTAATAAACTTTTATTTGTTTTTTAAATGAAACAGAGCATATCAGAAAGAAAGTCACTTTTATTTAATGGATATAAACAAGCCGACTGACACTCAAGAATAGTTGGGGGCTACAACACATACAATAGCAAATATCAGGGAGGTTGAGGACTCTGAGTAAAGCCCAACAGGGTTTAAAAACATCGAACATGACACAGATTTCACACTGAATGCCCCACTCGCTAACTTTCTGCAACACGCACGCAGCCACTCGCACCCTGTAACATTCTTATTTGCATACACAGACACAATCATGCAAGCATATCCCACACTCTTTAGCGTCTCAGATCTGCACCCCGAAAACATGCGAACGCTTTTATTTTGTTGCACGGGCAATCCACTGGCAGTGGGCGGGAGGATGTGGGTGAGGACACACCATTCTCAAACACATTACACCATCATGATGCCAATGCGTCTCATCCGTGACGACTGATGCACCATGGGAAAATGAACCCCATGTTCACGCGGCATCATTCAGCATGCTGACACTCACATTGGACTTGTTTGCACTGCTGTACAGAAAAAGAAAAGTAAACTAATGTACAAATCGTACAGTCCCAAACTGACATATTCAAAAAAAGCATGAACCATAAAAAAAACATAACAAATAAATATCTTAAAAAAGTAAAAACAATGTTTCTTAGAATTACTATTTCTTTTCTGGCATTTGTCACAGTGGTTTGTATCATCCAGAGGTTTGCATTTTTTTGACATCATGAAATAAAAGAAACAATGCAACTGGCACACAACAAATATAAATATAGAGAGAAATCTTCATTTTTTTCCTTCTCTTTATTTTGGACCTTTGCTCAAACCAGAGGCCCTTTGATATAGACCCTACAGGGCTGAAACTTCTTTAATTATTTATTTCTGCGTATAGAGATCTATTAGACCTGTCTTCACCACAGCCCAGAGTTGGCACATAATGTACATAATCATGCATCATTACCACATAAGTCAACATTTCTCTTTTTTTCTTTGTTCTGTATAATATATCTCTTCCCAAGGCAGGAGATCACCCCCCTACTTCAAGTATTCAGTAGTAAAAGGTCCTGAAGGTGGAGGACTGCAATATGTCTCCAAGAAGGTAAAGTCTGACGTCTTTTTTTTTCCCTTTTTTTTTTTGTCCTCTTGCTTTGCCTAATAGTACAATTTCAGACTTGCACAACAGACAGACAGGTAGACAGACAGACATAAATATTAGAATATCAGATCAAACACTTTTCTGGTGCTTGAAACTGGACTCAGAAACATCCAAGACGGAGCAGTATTCACACGGTGGACATATTCTGGATCTGTGTTCATCAACCACAATAGTTAAACGTTCAAGAGGGCAACGTGGGAATATTCTAGAGCCGAGTGACAATGACGCGTTCACGTCATGACAGAATTACCGAAAAAAGTTTCTGACTAGTTATTTTTAAGTTCATCTTGTTCATAATGACCAAAATGTGAGCGACCTCAACAATTACCTTTAACTCACCATTAAACTACATATAGTTTTGTCATTTTTAGTTGCAGAATGCACTCTCTTTGTTCCTCAAGTTTTGAGCATTCTAATAAAAATGAATTTCTGAGTCCAAAGAAACATACATCTCAGAATAGAATCTTTTAATTGCAGTAATTCCGGCAGTATGTGAACGTATCTTAATGATGGTGTTATGGAACGTTCCAGAACAGAGACACGTGAGGTTCTGGAACTCTGAATAATGAGAACGTTAAACGCAACATGGAAGCACAAACAGGTCTTTTTAACAGTCAGATCTTGGCTATATTTTGGGCTTTGCCAAAGTCCTAATGTAAACTCAACAACTACAGACAACAGCAGTGAGATGATGACACATAAGATGATGCAAAACACCTGTTAACATATCAGCCATCTTAACGTAATCTTCAATTTGAACTATGTTGATGTTTACTTAAAGGGATAGTTCACCCCAAAATGAACATTTTGTCATCATTTACTCACCTTCACATCTTTCCAAACCTGTATGACTTTATTTGGAACACAAAAGAAGACATTTTGTATACATTTTGGTTCCCATTGATTTGCATTGATTTCCATACAGTGGAAATCAATGCAAATCGAAACGGTTTGGTTTTGTGTTCCACTGAAGAAAGTAATACAGGTTTGGAACAACATAAGGGTGAGTAAACGATAACAGAATTTTCATTTTTTGGTGAACAAACCACCTTCGCACTGACAGTGATAAAATTTGTCACAATTCGCCAAATACGAATGCCGCTTTACCCTCAAGTGCAAGTTTCGGTTCACTGCGCTGCAGGAGTTTTGCTCAGAACTCAATGCCGTTTGAATTTTTTTGTTCTTTTTGTGAGGTGCAACATATTCTATACAACACTTTTTCCAGCTGAAGATCAAGAAATTCCAAATATTCAGCAAAAGACCTTTTCGTTAGTTTTTTGCATAGACCCCAGTGCCAAGATCTTGTAACGGGAGCAGTGCGAGGGCCAAACAGACAGTGATAACACACACAACTCAAACACACCTTTGATTTCTGACACAATAGTCTGACCACAGTAGACACACTTTATTAAGCTAGTATTTCTCTATCTATATATCTACTATCTATTTATAAATAGGCACTCGCCACCATGTTGAGACGTTACGAGAAATCTGCGGTAGCTCCGCCAGTACCTGGTGGGGCGGTTCGTTAAAGGAGATAGGACATTCCCTTTATGGGACGCTCAGGTTGGACTGGCCTTGTCAACAGACATCTTGACAAAATTCATTTTGTGGGACATACAACTACAACCTGCAGCAGTTGCTTGGGAAACCATCTCAATTATCTTCCGATGATGGCGCCATGGATGTAGTAGGGAGTGTTACAGATCAGTTGATGTCCGAAATGATTGTAGCCATGGCTGTCTCCATCTCTTTTGGGCCTGAGCACCAGTTGAAGCACCATTAGAAACGTTCCCTGTTGTAAAGGGTGGAGGTGCATAGGTGCATGGGAGCTAACACGCAAACCGGGCTTGGAGTTTAGAGAGGAGCACAAGCAAAAAGAAAGGGCAAATTCTGGTGAGCATGGTGCATGTTATGTGCGTTATAATCGGCGAGACGAAATGAACTCTGCATAGAGTAGACTACCTCTGAGGTAACTCTAAAGATGTGACATATACCACCTCTATAAGGTCCAATATACACTAAAGAACCAACAATGGAGGCTAAATGTGGCACAGAAATGACATGCATATTTAAACCTAAGTGCATATATGTGTAGCACATATAATAAATCCTAAACAATTGAAGGCAGGCAACAGTTGCCCTTTTAAGATTTCAACTGCAAATGCAGATATGATTCTAAAACAAAAAAAGGTTAAAAATTAAGTTAATAGGATGGTATTATTGTACACTGGATTTTCACATAAAAAGCAGAGAAATGACTGATAGAGTCAAGGCTTAAATGAGCGCAAGCTGATTTGCTGCCTCATTGAAGAGGTGGAGCTAGATCAGAGTGGGTGGGGCAATTTGGAGACGGGGAGGAGCCAGCTGGATGCATGCACTGGTCGCATGTGGAAACCAGACAACAAGAAGCAGCTGCAGTGTCTCATTTTGATTTGAGCATTGAGAGTCTTCAAGGCAAATGTCTTTAGAAAAAAGGACTGCACCAGGAAGTGACTTTGTTCAGTCCAGACTTCCATTTATACTTTTTTTAATCATCTGAAACAAACAACAAAATGGAATAATTATATTTAAGAGAATGTCATTTAAAAGCCTTATGCTCACCAAGGCTGCATTTATTTGATCAAAAATACAATAAAAACTACTAAAAAAATTTAGAAAATATTCTTATATATTAAAATATTGTTCTATTTTATAATTTTGTTCTAATTTATTCCTCTGATGGCAAAGCTGAGTCTTTCCGAGTCTTCAGTGTCACATGATCCTTCAGAAATCATTCTAATATGCTGATTTGCTGCTCAAGAAACATTTCTTATTATCAATTTGTGCTATCATTTTTGATCAACTGAATGCGTCCTTGCTGAATTTAATCTTACGGACCGCAAACTTTGGAATTGTAGTGTATGATATGAAATTTGTAAATGAAATGATTTTGTTTCACACAGACACAATATTTACCTGCTCAGGTGGTCTTCTCCAGCTTTGGCCCTCCCACTCACACTAATGCTCCGCCTCTTTCCTTAATGCATGGAAATAAATGGCCCCATCCAAAAGAGTGAATCTGATTGTAGGTAAAGACTGGCCAAGTGAACAATGTAGAATTCATCTGAATGGCATGGCTGTGCTCCTCCATTAGTGACTGAATTATCTGAGAACATGAGGAGGAACATAATACAAAAAAAACAATCATCAACCAATTGTTTGGCAGAACACCTTCATCCACAAAATCTCACTTTAAACCAGAATACTGACATCAATCATCAAGATCTCACCCCATAAAACAACATCATAGCTTTGGTATGGTTATGCCCAAATTCCTTCTTCATCATCCTTTGAGCCCAACATATATCCAGAGGTCAGCATGAAATGAGGAAAATTAGATGAGTTAAAGGTGAAAGAACAGGTTAAACTTTATTTCTACTAACTGAGTCAACTAACTCATTAGAGTATTAGGCTATGTTCACACTGTCAGTCTTTGGGATCAGTCAAATCTTTATTAACTGACAGCAGCTTTTATATCTGGGTGGAGCATTTGATTCATGTGGAGAACACAAAACTGACAGGAGCAGCTTTGATCGGTGGAAAACAGTGACTGGATCTAAAACCCTCAGATGAAACACAGCTCATAATCTCCATTGCTGTAAATTACTGAAACACACATGACTCTCTTACACTGTATGACGTGACAGACAACTAGTTGTCCAGTCTGGTTCTGTTCACACAGCGCAGGTTTTCTGAGAACGCAGTAGTGAGTCAAACAGGTGTGAATTCGGTTGTAGAATGTGGTTCTCACTTGCGTAAATAACTGAACTGAGTGTTAATGTAAATCAAATACTGTATTCTGCTGCTGTGTGAAAGTGGCCTAACAGTAAACTGTTAGGTTACGGTTAGGGTTAGTAGAATAAGTTGACACGTACTTGCAAAGTTACTTATCGTCAATAAGTTTTAGCAGATATTAAGCAGACAGTCTACTAATACTCTAATGACTGTTAATTGACATGTAGTTGCAAAGTTACTTATAGTTTGTACAATGTCAAAAGTGAACTATCGACGTGTAACCAAACACACTATTAAAAAACATTTTCCATAATGGAAATAAATATGGTAACACTTTAGTATGGGGAACAATTCTCACTTTTAACTAGTTGCGTATTAGCTTGCATATTTGCAGTTTATTATTGCTTATAAAGCACATATTAATGCCTTATTCTGCATGGCCATATTCTACATCCCTTAATCCTACCCCATACCTAAACATAAATAGGTTGTTTGCAATCGTGTGATTCTGGTGACGCGCGAAATACCGGTGGAGGGCAAGCAGAGAAAATTAGACTGGAAGAGATGGAGAAAAGTCCATTCTGTGTTGGTTTAGAAAGGTATAAACAGAAAATCACAACATATGTTGGACGTGATCTTTATGTTATGAAGATGAGCGACTTTCCCAATGAATTGAAAGACTTTCCTTCCATTGAGGAGGCAGATATAGAGGATGTGAAGCTGCCGTCACGACGCATTCAGATCTAGTCTGGGTTTGTTTACATCGTGCTGCCTTTCTGCTAGTGACGTTAGGGCAATATTTTTGATTTTCTGTCGCGATTGTGAAAAATGTCACCATTGTAGGTCATTTATGCTGAATCGAGAATTGCAACAGGAGCTCACATCATCGTTCAAAGAAAAAAACTGGACGGTGTAATACAATTGTTGGCTTTTATACATGTAAAAACACACTAAGTAAGGGAAGCAGGTTGAGGAGGTGATGGAAAGACGCCGTATATCAAATCTAATAATGTCACTGATTTAACCCACTCCCTATCACTCAATAAAATAATCACATTTTGAAAGTGTTGTCTTTGTTGTTGAATCGACTTCTGTCAGCTTGTTAAACATTTATTTATTAGGACATTTTCTACCATATGATGGCTGAAGCAGCAGCGCGTGACACTGTTCTCATGGTAACCAGATCAACATTGTGAACGGAATATTACAAAAATGAAGTGAAAACACCAAATTATCATTCAGTGGGATAAAATAGCTTCTCTTCCCTGCAAACAATACCATGAAGAATGTGGATATTTAACCAAGTCAAAAACAAATAAGGTAAGCAGGTATCCATATTCATTTCAGTATCAGCAGATGCAAAACGCTATTAAAGGCGACGACTTTTAAAGTTAAAAAACGGTATAAGTTATAAAAAACGGTATAAGTTATGTAAACGATATAAACACCTTCTGGGTTCTTGATTTTATCGATTTGAGCAACCATAAACGATGCAAAACATACGAATTTTGAGTTTTTGATAGGATTCCTATATAGAAAATACACTCCCTGCCCTCCAGACTCATTCGCGCTGCTGCTGTGACGTCATGTGCAAACAACCTATTAAGAGTTTATTGAGGCAAAATTCGTAGTTAATAGTGAATATGTGTTCCCATACCAAAGTGTTACCATATATATTTATAATAACAAAATGACTAAAACATACACTAATATTGAAATAGAAACTGAATTATTACAATATAAAGATAGCTGAGTTACCAACCTGGTCTGGGGTGGGGCGGTGTCCGGGATGGGGCGGTCCACGGCCTGGACCCCGATGGTGTGGCGGAGGGTGTCGAGGGTGTGGGCCCTGTTGGCCGGGGTGTGGGGGGTGATGGGGGTGCTGCTGCGAGTGTGGGATGGGTTGAGGGTGGGGGCCCTGCTGAGGTGGCGGTCCGTGAGGGTGCTGGGGGTGTGGATGCTGCTGCTGCTGCTGCTGCGGAGGGACCCCAGGATGAGGGTGCTGAGGGTGTTGAGGGTGTTGAGAGTGTTGAGGGTGTGGAAGGTGGGGCGGTTGAGGTCTGGGCTGGTGTGGGCCAGGCGGTTGTGGGTGTTGAGGGTGTTGGGGATGTTGCGGGTGGGAGTATTGAGGCTGGGGGGGCTGCTGTGGGTGTTGTTGGTGGTGGGGAGGAGGCTGCGGGTGTTGGGGATGGGGCGCATGTGGGTAAGGAGGCTGGTGGGGGTGCTGGGCCTGGGGGTACGGGGGCTGGGGTTGGGGTTGAGGATGAAGGGGTTGAGGCTGCATGTGGGGAGGTGGAGCGTGAGGGTGGTAATGGTCGTCCTCGTAGTTGTCGGCAATCAGTTTCATCCTGCTCTGTGTCTAAAATGGATAGAAAGAAGTGAGTAAGACACAAGCAGCATATACCCACAGACTGATCACATCTCTAAATGGCTTGTACAAACGTAATCGTTTTGCTTTTACACAATTTCCAAGAGTCAGTGAAGTACAGACTGCCAGAAAACATGGTCGTGTTTACAAGGTATAGGGTGGCTACAATGCCTAATAAAGGAAGAATAGAAGACTTTCTAATAATATCTTTCAGTCATTCCCAAACAGCAAAGTTTGTATGGCCGCAATTTGTGTTGGCAAATCATCTCTCTGAAACTAAAAAGTTGGGATGCACAATACTGTGTATTTGCACCAAATCTGCATTTTTTCCCTGTCAATTTATTGCCTGATATTGGATATTTAAATGTTTTTGGCTATTTTAAGAGTTAGATAACTTGTGCAAGGGATAGAGATAGATTTCAGCAAATATAACCCTGTAACGTTACATCAAAATACGTAACAAATCAATGAAATCCATTGGTTATACTATATATTAAAGCTGCGTGATATTGGGGTAAAACAATCTGACATTGTGATATTTTGTTTTTCTGATATATATTCCCAGGCGTGGAACACGTAAACAGATTAACAAAACCCCTGAATTATCAGGAGAAGTAAACAAGAAAAGATCAGTGGCTTTCCTCAAACGCAGCTTGTAGCATCTCTTTATTGACATCATATCATCTTGACTTTATACTTATCAATATCACAAAATACACATTATTATCACAATGATAGTCTTTACTGTTATGTTAGTATCTTTTAAAATGAAACTGTTTTACTGTACAAATGATCACCGTCACTCTCATAACACATACACACTACTTTAAGTCTGAACAAATATACAAATATACACTTTCTGAGTCATTTTTATATGAATACATTAGCGCATACAGAAATAAAATGTATTATTTACATGTTAATTGACTACAATCACAACAATCAACCGTTTTACCCTTACTTTCACATTTAACACAAACAAGTTATTAGTTTTAAACACATAGGAAATATGAACTGACATGTCATATATTGGCAGTGGCACATATTTTTTTTTTTTTTTTTTTTTTATGAATACCTGAATTATTAGGAAAAGTAAACACAAGAACAAGATCAGTGGCTTTCCTCAAACGCAGCTGCGTCTGAAGTAAACACACAAAGGACTCCCTCTAGTGGCAACAGTTGTAATCTTTTAAAACTTCAGTCTTAAAGCTGCTGTCCGCGAATTTTGGCCCTCTAGCGGTTAATAAACAGAAATGCACGCGTCTTGCGGAGGAACATTCTAGCCGGAGCTACTTTTCTCCGTGTATGTCTATGGCGAGTCACGCAGTTACTGTGATACTCTGCGGCGGGTCCTACCAGTCTGGTCTGAAATAGTCCGAATATAAACACTTATTAAAAGTGTACCATAATGATTCAGGATAAGATAAAAACACGGTTTGGAAAATGGATTCATGTTGTATATTCTCATTATATAATTTTTGTACATTTTTGACACAAAAAAGTTGCGGACTGCAGCTGTAAGTAGTTATAATTAATGACTCAGTGTACAATAAACTCTTTGTCAAATAAATAAAGAAATAAATACATAAATAATAAAATAAATGTATACATGGGTGTATCACACACACACACACACACATATATATATATATATATATATATATATATATATATATATATATATATATATATATATATATATATATATATATATATATATATATAGTGATATAAAAAGTACAGGAATTTTTACAAACGTCAGAGCATATATTTACACTTTACCAATTATTTATTCATTTTTAATACTGCACAATTTAATGGTGTGATGCCTAAATTTACTTGTAACATACACAATATTTATTTACATTTTACTGGGATTTAACTGTTTTTTTTTTTTTGGTTTGTTTTTTTTTAAGTATTGATCTATAATATCATCCATTTAACATTTATTGGCCATAAAATGAGAACATCAACTTGTCAGCATCAGACAGAATTTCAATATTTCAATATGTGCAGCTTTATAAAAAATGGATGATATCTTCACCCTACACTGTCTTAATACTGTGTTATTAAATGGGCTTTTGAGTGCAGAAATTCACTGACCTGCTGTTTGAGCTGATGCATCAGTCTGTCCTTCTCTCTTTTCAGAGCCAACACTTCCTCTTGTGTCTTCTTCTTATTGGAGGAGGACAGCTCCAGCAAAGCAATGTTAGCATCCTTCTCACTGATAGCAGCGAGCAGAGCCTGTTGTCTGAGAGGAACAGACAGTCTGAGATATGTATGCATGTACACTGAGCAGCTTTCAAGAAAAGGAACGTACACTAAAGACATTTTAGGCATCAAATATTTAAGATCATGTTGTAAGAAGAAACAGAGTTTGATCTCAAGGATTCTTACTTCATCTCTAAGATCTCCTCGAGCTGTTTTCTGCGCTCCTGTCGGAGATTGGTCAGATGGCCGTCCCTCTCAGCCAGAGACTGTTGGGTGGAGGACAGACGCTGCTTGGTGGCATCCAACTCCTGCCTCGTCTTCTCCAAAACATTCATCAACTCCTCCATCTGTGAAATGAAGCAAGGAAAATGATGAGAAAACCTTTTGTTTTTCTAAGGAAATATAAAGACATCATCCATCATCCATTCACAGGCAGAAATAACACACACACACACACACACACACACACACACACACCTTTGGGTTGTCCATTGGATTATCCTTGCGCTGGTCTTGCAAGATGTTCCCAGGCCCTTTCTTGTCCATCTGAGGGCCAAGCTTGATGCCTGGTGCCTTTTTATTTTGCTCCTTGGTTTGCCTTAAAGAGCATACAAAGTGTCACCTGAATAGTTTAATTTATAGCAATCACAAGTCACCATTTAACCAATCAAGTTAAAATATTCCAAATGAATTATCATATTGAGAGGATGTTAACAGTTTTGTCACGCTGGCTCGAAAAAAAAAAACAAAAACATTTACTCAGTATTTTTGTTTTCCAGTAAAAATCTAGATACGTTTACTTGAGAAGCAAATGATCAAAATATCAAAGGCATAGTTCATCCAAAAATAAAAATCTGTCATTATTTACTCATGTTCCAAATCAGTATGCATTTATTTCTTCTGTAGAATACAAAAAAATAGATATTTTGAAGAATGTTGTTGGTAATCAAACAGTTTCGGTTCCCAATGACTTCCATTGCATTGCATTAAAAAAAAACAAAAAAAAAAACTGAAACAGTTTGGTTACCAACATTCTTCAAAATATCTTATTTTGTTTTCCACCAAAGAAAGTCATACAGTTTTGGAATGAGTTTATATTTTAAAACAAAGAAAAAAAAAAAATTAAAAATAAAATTAATCCTGAGGAAAAAACTGTTTACTGTTTAAAGTTGTTTTAAGCAAGTCATTTAATTTTGATACATTTTTTCAGACAAAAATCTTTATTATTTTTATGTCCTTTTGCTTAGTAATGAAGCATCTTGAAAAAAAGAAATACTGAGTAAGAAAATAATTTTTTGCAGTATAGGCCCACTTAATCCATACTTAAAGGGTTAGTGCACCCTAAAAAGGAAAATGATCCCAGGATTTACTCACCCTCAAGCCATCCTAGGTGTATATAAATTTCTTCTTTCAGACGAACACAATATTTAAAAATATACTGAAAATATTCTGGCTTCCAATATCCTTCCAAGCTTTAAAATGGTAGTGACTCACGATTTTGAATCCCAAAAAAAGTATAACCATCTATCATAAAAGTAATCCATATAATGGATTAATAAAGGCCTTCTGAAGTGAAGCGATGGTTTTTGTAAGAAAAATATCATATTTAAAATTTGAAACTGTAATAACTAGCTTCCAGCAGATGGCCGTACACATCGATTTGCGGTGGAAGAGTAATCTCTGACCCAACGCACGACGCACGACGCGTGACGCATGACGCATGACGCAATGACGAATGAGGAGGCTCAGAGGATAGAGCAAAACAAAACACCGGTCACGAATTACAAGGATAAAATGAGAAATTTTAAAGAGAAATGTTGGAGGATTTCGATATAAGAGAAGAGGAGCTTGAGTTTGTTGCCCAGCCCTATTTGTTTAAACCGCGATAGGCATCTAAGCTTATGATACTCCTACATCCTGCGTCAGACATTGATTCAGGGGTTACTCATTTGGCGCAAGTCGACTTGCGCAGTATACGTACAGTTGTCTGGCAGAAGCTAGTTAATTCATTTATAAAGCTTTAAATATGGATATTTTTCTTACAAAAACCCATCACTTCAGAAGGCCTTTATTAAAGGAATAGTTCACCCAAAAATGAAAATTTGATGTTTATCTGCTTACCCCCAGGGCATCCAAGATGTAGAGGACTTTTTTTCTTCAGTCGAACGCAAATTATGATTTTTACTGCAACCGCTGCCGTCTGTCAGTCAAATAATAGCAGTGATTGGGAACTTGAACAATAAGAGTCGAAAAAACTTCCATAGACAAATCCAAATTAAACCCTGCGGCTCATGACGGCACATTGATGTCCTAAAACACGAAACGATCGGTTTGTGCGAGAAACCAATCAGTATTTATATCATTTTTTACCTCTAATACACCACTATGTCCAACTTTGTTCAGCTTCCTGTTAGTGAGGTCTGATCGCGCTCTGACAACGGAAGTGATGTCTCGGGCTCATTGAAGTATATGGGCGAGACATCACTTCCGTCATCACAACGCGTTTTTTGACCTCACTAACAGGAAGCTGAACGAAGTTGGACATAGTGGTGTATTAGAGGTAAAAATTATATAAATAATGTTCGGTTTCTCGCACAAACCGATCGTTTCGTGTCTTAGGACATCAATGTGTCGTCATGAGCCGCAGGGTTTAATTTTGATTTGTCTAAGCAAGTTTTATTTACTGTTATAGTTGAAGTTCCCAATCACTGCTATTATTTGACTGACAGACGGCAGCGGTTGCAGTTAAAAATCATAATTTGCATTCGACTGAAGAAAAAAAGTCACCTAACGTTACATCTTGGATGCCCTGGGGGTAAGCAGATAAACATCAAATTTTCATTTTTGGGTGAACTATCCCTTTAACCCCCTGAAGCCGTATGGATTATATTTATGATGGATGGATGTATTTTTGGGGGGCTTCAAAATGGGCCCCCCCGTTCACTTTCATTATATGAGCCAAGGTATTTTTAAATATAACTCTGATTGTGTTCACCTGAAAGAAGATACTCATTTACACTTAGGATGGCTTGAGGGTGAGTAAATCATGGGATAATTTTCATTTTTGGGTAAACTATCCCTTTATAAGATTTCAATGGATCCACTTAACAGCAGGGAATGCCATTTGGTTTGATATTTCGTTATGTAACATTCAAACGTTTTAAAAGTGTGTTTTAATTGTCCAAACACATTTTGGGATATGTGTGATTAGTAAGTACAAATAACACCATAACACCATGGAATGAGACTCGTAGCCATGAAAACAACACACTATATGCAAATGTGAGAAACACGACATGAACAAAACACGCTTGGTTATTGCTCAGAAAGGAGGTGGACACCTGAGGAACACCCTACTTACCTGGGAGCGAGACTGGCAGTGGAGGAAGAGGAGGGAGGAAGGATGCAGGAAGGGCAGAAACGGGAAGGAAGAGAAGCCACAACACGGCAAAAAGGAAGGAAAGGAGAAATAAAACTTTAGAATTCTCAGAAATGACGCAGAAAACAGCTGGAAAGTGTCAAGTGAGAAAATAGGAGTGGTTTAAAATGGCTCCTAAGATCAACAAGACAGGATGCAAGACGCTATCATCTCAAATCATCACCGTCAGTGGATACGCCACTGAGTCCAGATCTGCAGGGGCCCGTGAGAGTGCCAACATGCAGCAACCCAACCAGCCGAGCCGCAGTGAGGGATTGCACGGGGTGGCAAACGGGGCAAGAGCGCTCAGGCATGAGGGTGCAAACCTACTTGAGGAACACCAGACCCTACCTAAAGTACCCAGCTCATTCACAGAGCACAACGAGGCCTGCAATGCCGCCGAAAGTCTCATGCAGGCCAGTGAGACGGCCGTTTGGGGGGAATTTCGCAGGCTGAGGTGATCATTCAGAAGAGTGAGAGGGAAGGGAGGAGAGATGGTGTTAGGAAGCAGAAAGAGGATAGGGGATGCAGATAAGCATGTGAAATGGATGTTCAAGGGTCAGGAAACGGGACTCCGCTGCTTGCCAAAGCCCTCGTATGCCAGCAACACCAAGCGGCAAGCACAGAGATCACAGAAGCGTGTGTGTGCAAAATAGAGTAACAAATGCAGAACATGTTAACATGTCACATAAGCAGGGTGGAATCAAATACACCAAGATAATAGCATTAGTTAACAAACGCATGAGGAAAAAACACAGTTTTGAAGTCTAATTTCAAGAATAGTTCACCTAAAAATAAAACTTGCTCTCATTTAGTCACTTTCATGTGCAAAATTTTTAAACATGCATGACTTGCTTTCTTCAACTGAGCACAAAAGGAGATATTATTTAATATGAGATGTACTAGCTGCAGAAGAGTGCATTATTAATTTTCAATGAAAATGACTTAAATTTAATGTATTTCTTGCACAAATCCACTTCAAAAGACTTGGAATATAATGCATGAGTCGTATGAACTACTTCTGATATTTTGTTCTTGTTTTAAGCATAAAGTCACTTAATTTTGTTCAGTTTTTCAGACAACAAGACATGTCCTTGAAATCTTATGTCATTTGGCTTCTCAAGTAAATGTATGTTGATTTTTTAGTGCAGCTTTTGTCCCCATTTATTGATTATGATTCAGTTGAATCAAACTGAATCAACACTGCACCGACACTATTGTCTTTTTTAGAGCTGCTTTACAGCAGAATTGAATTCTGTTTGTTTAACTGATAATAATTTTCCTTTTTTATCACTGTAAAGCTGCTTTGAAACAATCAGTCTTGTATAAAGCGCTATAAAAATGAAGATGATTTGACTTGATATGTGTAAACAACTTCTTTTGTATTCTATGGAAGAAAAGACAATCAGCTTGATGACATGAGGGTGAGTAAAAATTATTTTTTTTAGGTGAACTGTCCCTTTAATCTTGGTGTGCTTTCGGAATATGACTACACATTAACATGTTTCCATGCCAACATCAACACGACAGATATATCAAGTGTGCAATTATCACACATCTGACACAATGTGAAAAAAAGTATTGTGCTGAAACATTTTGATTAAAACTGAGATATTTTACATTTTCTATCCACTGCACAAAATCACATTATAGAACAGATATAGTGATAAAAGGAAAACGTGTGCTTTGGTTGATTTACACATAAGCTCTGTTCCAAAGCTGAGTGAGATGCCTACCTTGGCAACATATTTTAGGTACTATAGATGCACTCATAACATGTTCAAAACTGTAGACAGCAATATCTAAGATGTGTAGTTTCAGCCAAAATCTAAGGTAGCATTAAATTAATCCTTTACATATTTATACCGTTCAAAAGTTTGGGGTCAGTAAGATTTTTTTAATGTTTTTAAAAGAAGTCTCTTCTGCTAACCAAGGCTGCATTTATTTGATCAAAAATACAGTAAAAACAGCAACAGTATGAAATATTATTACTATTTAAAGTAACTATTTTCTATGTGAATATATTTTAAAATGTAATTTATTCCTGTGATGCAAAGCTGAATTTTTAGCATCATTACGCCAGTCTTCAGTGTCACATGATCCTTCAGAAATTATTCAAATATGCTGATTTGCAGCTCAAAAAAAAAAAAAAAACATTTCTACTTATTATTATTAATGTTGAAAACATTGTGCTGCTTAAAATTTATGCAGAAACCATGATCCGTTTTTTTTTTTTTTCAGGATTCAATGATGAATAAAGTTAAAAAGAACAGCATTTATTTGAAATCTTTTGTAAAAACTGTCATTTTTGATCCTTGCTGTATAAAAATTTTAATTTCTTTGCAAAAAAAAAAAATCTTACTGACTACAAACTGTTGAAGAGTCCCAGAATGCACTGTGACAAGATCAAGATGGCAACGTGAGCCACTTAAGAGGCTCTAACTTACTTAGGAAGCTGCTTATGTAGACGGTGAAGCATCTCACTAGAGTTTAGAAGAGAGCCCGATACATGCACAAGAAACGGCACACACAACCACAAAACACATTATACACACATCTTATTTTCTGAGCTGTCTCAATCCACTGATTTTTACATCAATGCAATCGGGCACATATTTACAACATTATAAGAAATAAAACGGTCCTTTCCTTTGTTAGAAAAACCAGTGAATGAGAGACAGCTGTGCAACGGGGACATCAAGGCATCAAACAGCCACACAGCAGTTGCAGACAGATAAATGCAGCCGAGCCGTGGTGCCAGGACAGAGCACTCACTTTCCCAGGAAGTCCCACACCATGCCCCCAATCTGCTGGGGGGCAGCGGACACAGAGGGGGGAGGGTCAGAGGGGGCTCTGCCACCAGGGCGGGGCAAGGGGCGGGCAGCGTGGGGAGGGGGGCTGGGCCACAGTGAAGGAGGTATGAGTTATGGATGGAGGTAATACGAGAGAAGATTAGATAGATAGATAGATAGATAGATAGATAGATAGATAGATAGATAGATAGATAGATAGATAGATAGATAGATAGATAGATAGATAGATAGATAGATAGATAGATAGATAGATAGATAGATAGATAGATAGATAGATAGATAGATAGATAGATAGATAGATAGATAGATAGATAGATAGATAGATAGATAGTGTTAGACAGACAGACAGATAGACAAACGAGTTGCAGGACAGGAAGATGAACAATAAATTACGAACAAGAAGTGAAGAAATGAGTGTTTTTATGTCAGAAGATGAAGGAAAAACAAGAGGAACAGAAGGAGGTTGGAAAAAGAGAAAGACCAAAAGAGAAAGAGTTGGCGAGACGGTAAAAAAAAACAGAAACACACATGATTAATCAAACCACATTAACACTGAAGCATGAGCGTGTCAACTGAGAAAAAGCAACAAGACTTTGAGCCAGAGCTGAAGAACCTATGAGGAACTGAACTTACTGTCTGATGCTCAAAACTAATATAAGGGCTGTTCACACTGACAGTGATTTTTTTTTTTTTTTTTGTATATATATTGCAGCACTGCATAATGCATGTTATAAACAAGATAATTTAAAGCATATCAATCAAAAACACTTGGAATACAGTTGGAGTATGGTTGGTTTTTCATCTATCCTTTTGTGGATATAATTTTAATTAATATTAAAACATTTATTAAATATTATAAAATATTAAATAAATTAATATTTAATAATTAATGTAATTTAATATTAAATAAATAAAACTTTTCATTTAAATTTTTATATATTTTAGATTTATAGATTTTAGATATATATATATATATATAATATATATATATATACACACTACTGTTCAAAAGTTTGGGATCTGTAAGATTTTTAATGTCTTTAAAATAAGTTTTGTCTGCTCACCAAGGCTGAATTTATTTAATTAAAAATACAGTAAAATCAGTAATATTGTGAAATATTACAGTTTAAAATAAATGTTTTCTATTTGAAAATATTTGAAAATGTAATTTATTCTTGTGATCAAAGCTGAATTTTCAGCATCGTTACTCCAGTCTTCAGTGTCACATGATCCTTCAGAAATCATTCTAATATGCTGATTTGCTGCTCAAGAAACATTTATTGTGAACAATATTTTTTTTCAGGATTCTTTGATGAATAGAAAGTTCAAAAGAACAGCATTTATTTGAAATATAATCTTTTGTTACATTATAAATGTCTTTACTGTAACTTTTGATCGATTTAATGCATCCTTGCTGAAAAAATATTAATTTCTTTAAATTCTTCTAAAAAAAATAAAAAATAAAATTTTTTACTGACCCCAAACTTTTGAACGGTAGTGTATAATGCTACAGAAGCTTTGTATTTCAGAAAAATGCTGTTCTTTTGAACTTTCTATTCATCAAGGAATCCTGAAAAAAAAGTACACAACTGTTCCCTTTCATGGGAACATCGACGCTGCGTAAGCGCTTTGGGAACGCCTCTGTGTGTTACGTCTTGAAGCACTCGTGAAATCGAACCAATAGTGTGACGGGACGTCAGAGCGGGTGACGTCACGGACCAGGAAACTATAAAGCACCCTTGAGAACAAAGAACGCCAGCTTCTGAAGTCTTCAGCAGCGCTCTGTGTTATCGTGTGTCTTATTTGGTGTTGTCTGTCCCTTTATATCTACACAGCAAACAAAATATCTCTTCGTCCGAGGACAAGAGTATTTTAGTTCACCAAGCACATATAATATATACATATATATATTGTGAGACACAAATGGCGAGTGCAAGCAAGCAACAGTTTGTTAAGTGCGTTCATCCCTGCCCTCGCTTCATCACGGGCGGGGATACACACGAGATGTGCGTTGCTTGTTTGGGAGTGGAGCATGCACAGGCAGCTCTCGAGGGAGCTGTCTGTGTACATTGTGAAAAACTGACGCTCCGTACACTCCGCTCACGCCGCGCGTTCTTTGACAAGAATAAAGAGGGCGCCGCGGCGAGTGTTCCCCAGGGTTCGGGTCCCGCTGCTGCCGAGGCACAGCGGCGGCTTCAGTCCTGGGGTTCACAGATGGATCTGGCGGAGGGGCTAGAGACGGGTCCTGCCCTATCTCAGCCTTCACCCGCCAGACCCAGTGTCTCTCCCCTGGCTGCGGAAGCACGCGCTGCGGTTTCTTCCCCCAGGGTAGAGGCACCTGCACCGGCGCTTCACTTATCCAGCTCCGAGGAGATGGATGTAGCGAGCGTCGGGGCTGGAGAGGAGGACCCGCCATCCTCATCTCCAGCTCATGAGGAGCTTTTAGATGTTGTGACTCGGGCGGTGGCAAAGTTAAAAATAGAATGGCCAGAAGAAAGATCAGAAGCGCGAACAAAAAGCAAATTGGATGAGCGCTTTCTCCCAGCCCGATCACAGCCTCAGCCCCGGGGATTGCCGTTTTTCCACGATCTCCACACCGAGGTGTCGAGATCGTGGCACAAGCCAGCACAATTTCGTGTTTACAACCCACAAACCACTCTATATAGTAATATAGTAGGAGGTAAACAGCACGGTTATGGGGCGATGCCTCAGGTTGAGGAGACGCTCGCGAGCTATCTCTCGCCTGAGACAGCATCGTCCCTAAAATCCCCGACTTTGCCCACCAGACCCCTGCGTACAACATCAGCGCTGGTGGGCAGGGCTTATGCCTCAGCAGGTCAGGCGGCCGCATGTCTCCACACTATGGCCATCCTCCAGGCATATCAAGCCGACCTGCTGGGGGAGATAGACGAGAGTGGCGAGGCGACTTTTGACGCTATCCAAGAGCTCAGGAAGGCTACCGACTTATCTCTCCGGGCCACCAAGGAGACGGCAAAATCAATAGGCCGCTCTATGGCAGCCCTGGTGGCCACGGAGAGACATTTATGGCTCAACTTATCAGATATAAAAGAGCGAGATAAGTCTGTGCTTCTAGATGCACCTGTGTCTCCCCTGGGCCTCTTCGGCGACTCGGTTACATCTGTCGTTGAGAGGTTCCAGGAGGCAAAAAGACAGTCGGCGGCCTTCCAAAAGTTCCTCCCTCGCCGCTCTGCCGAGGTTGCTGAGCGGGAGCAGCCTCGGCCGTCTACAAGCTCCTCGACTGCGCATAGAGCGCAACAGAAACAAAGTGTTGCCACCCGTGCTCCCCCGCAAAGATCTTGGGGACCGGGGAGGGCAACGCAAGCGAAGCCTTCCAAGGGTAAGACAGATCTGCGGACTGTCATTATCGCGAGGAAGGCTTCGAAGAAGTCCTGACGTCAGGGGTTCAGGACTTCTGAGGGCAGCCCCCTCCGAAGAGGGTCTTGTAAAATTAAAATCTATAATACTAACCCCTCTTCGGCGCCCTCAGGGGGCCGTTCTGCCAACCCCGCCGTCTCGTGCGTTACGGGGCGCAGCGGCCCCCACCGACCCTCTGAGGAGGGCCGGTCAGCGCTTGATTCGACTTCTTCCTGCCGGTGCGCCGCTCCAGGGCGTCGAGCCAAGTGCTCAAAAAACACCAGAGACCAGCCTCGAGAGGTTGGTTCCCTTAGTAGAATTTTTGGAAGAATGGAAACGTCTTCCCAATATTTCTCAGTGGGTACTGCAGATGATAGAAAAGGGTTACAAAATACAATTCGAGTCTCGCCCGCCCCAGTTCAACGGGGTCCTCCCTACAGTGGTGGGCCCCCAGCAGTCTCTGGTCATGGAACAAGAAGTTATGACACTTTTGCAAAAAGGAGCTATCGAGAGGGTTCCTCCTCCGGGCAAACAGTCAGGGTTTTACAGCCGCTACTTCATAGTTCCGAAGAAGGATGGAGGGTTGCGTCCTATTCTAGATTTACGCATGTTAAATCGCTCAGTACAAAAGCTCAAGTTCAAGATGCTTACACTCAGACAGATCACCACACAGATCAGGTCCGAGGACTGGTTCGTGACAATAGATCTGAAAGACGCGTACTTTCATGTGTCAATCCATCCTTCACACTGGAAGTTCCTCAGGTTCGCTTTCGGGGGCGAAGCTTACCAATACAAGGTTCTTCCGTTCGGCCTATCTCTTTCACCCCGCACCTTCACAAAGTGCGTGGATGCGGCTCTGGCTCCGCTGAGACTCCAGGGCATCCGCGTGCTGAATTATATCGACGACTGGTTGATTCTGGCTCAATCAGAGCAACAGGCAGTTCAACATCGAGATGTAGTTCTGTCACACATGAGAAGGTTAGGGTTGAGACTCAATACCAAGAAGAGTGTGCTTCTTCCAGCTCAAACTACCAGCTATCTAGGGGTAGTTTGGAATTCCACGACGATGCAGGCACATCTGTCTCCTGCCCGGGTGAATTCTATTCTCTCAACCATGAAAGGGGTGAAATTAGGCCAGTCACTCACTGTAAAACAGTTTCAGAAATTGTTAGGTCTGATGGCAGCCGCTTCCAACGTGATACCTTTTGGTCTGCTGCACATGAGACCGTTACAGTGGTGGCTCAGAACCAGGGGGTTTTCTCCGAGGGGAAATCCTTTTCGCACAATCAAGGTCACGCGGCGATGCCTTCGTGCCTTGGCAGTGTGGAAGAAACCCTGGTTTCTGTCCCAAGGTCCTGTGTTGGGGGCTCCTTGTCGTCGCAAAATGCTAACGACGGATGCGTCTCTCACAGGCTGGGGGGCGATCATGAGTGGTCGCTCAGCTCAGGGTCTTTGGGGGGACCATCATCGTTCCTGGCACATAAATCAGCTGGAGATGATGGCGGTATTTCGAGCACTCAAATACTTCCTCCCAGACCTAAGGGGCCATCACGTGTTAGTTCGTACAGACAACATGTCGGTGGTCTCCTATATCAACCATCAGGGGGGTCTGAGGTCTCGCCAGCTGTGCAAATTATCACATCAGATCCTCCTATGGTCCCAGGGGAAATTTCTCTCTCTGAGAGCAGCTTATATCCCGGGACATCAAAATGTGGGGGCAGACATCCTATCGAGGCAGGGGCCGAGGCCCGGGGAATGGAGGCTCCACCCCGAGGTGGTGGAGCTGATATGGAAGAATTTCGGTCGCGCAGAAGTCGACTTGTTTGCCTCGAAAGAGACGTCTCATTGCCCGTTGTGGTATTCTTTGACCCATCCAGCCCCTCTGGGGCTGGATGCTATGGTACAGACGTGGCCGAGGCTGCGTCTGTACGCATTTCCCCCGATCGCTCTGCTCCCCGGAGTTCTGGAGAGGGTTCGACGGGACGGGGTCCGTCTAATATTGGTAGCCCCGTTCTGGCCGACCCGGATATGGTTCACGGATCTAGTATCCCTCTTAGAAGGCTCCCCCATGGAGATTCCAATCAGGCAGGACCTTCTGTCTCAAGCGGGTGGCTCAATAGTTCACCCCCGCCCGGAGATATGGAAACTGTGGGCCTGGCCCCTGAGGGGGCCGAGCTCATAGAATCCGGTCTCTCAACCGAGGTTGTAGAGACCATTCTCCACTCCAGAGCTCCATCCACGAGAAAACTTTATGCGTATAAGTGGAAGCTGTTTGCTACTTGGTGTAGCCGACTACAGGTGGATCCGTTCCACTCCTCCATCAGTCATGTACTGCAATTTCTCCAAGAAAAATTCTCGGACGGTTTAACCCCTTCTACATTGAAGGTATATATTGCAGCGATTTCTGCTTATCACGCTAAAATAGAAGGCGTTTCTGTGGGTAGAAACCCTTTGGTCATACGTTTTCTCCGTGGTACTCAGAGGCTGAGGCCTGTGGTACGCACAAAAACTCCGTCCTGGGACCTAGCCATTGTGTTGGAAGGGTTAGCTGCGGCTCCCTTTGAACCTTTGGAAGAAGTGTCTGAGAAGTTTCTCACTTTGAAAACCATATTTCTTCTGGCCATAACATCTCTCAAAAGAATTGGAGATTTACAAGCACTATCCGTTGCTCCTTCATGTCTAGACTTTGCACCTGGAATGGTCAAAGCTTTTCTGCATCCGAGACCTGGGTATATTCCCAAGGTCCCTACAAGTGTCCCGGGGCTGATTGTGCTGCAGGCCTTTTGTCCTCCACCTTTTGCAAATGCGGATCAGGAAAAACTAAATCTGCTCTGCCCAGTGAGGGCTTTAGATGCTTACGTCCACAGAGCTGCCCTGTGGCGAAAATCTGAACAATTATTTGTATGTTACGGATCTCCTAACAAAGGAGGTCCGGCGTCCAAGCAGAGAATGAGTAAGTGGGTGGTCGAGGCCATCTCGCTTGCCTATGAGTCTTCCGGGCAGCCTTCTCCATTGGCTGTCCGGGCACATTCCACCAGGGGTATGGCTGCCTCAAAGGCTTTGATGTCAGGGGTTCCCCTCAATGACATATGTGAGGCTGCTGGGTGGTCGTCTCAGCATACCTTTATTAGGTTCTATAACCTTGATTTGGGCTCCACTCCAGGGTCCTCAGTACTGTCGTCCTGAAGAGATAACAGACATGCATTTGGTCCTATGGCCTAGTTGGGATAGCGTTCCCAAAGTGCTTACGCAGCGTCGATGTTCCCATGAAAGGGAACGTCTCGGGTTACATCTGTAACCCTGGTTCCCTGAATAAGGGAACGAGACGCTGCGTAGCTTAGCCATACTCCCAGCACGCCTGTGAGCGTCTGCTTCATCCCTATTTCAGAAGCTGGCGTTCTTTGTTCTCAAGGGTGCTTTATAGTTTCCTGGTCCGTGACGTCACCCGCTCTGACGTCCCGTCACACTATTGGTTCGATTTCACGAGTGCTTCAAGACGTAACACACAGAGGCGTTCCCAAAGCGCTTACGCAGCGTCTCGTTCCCTTATTCAGGGAACCAGGGTTACAGATGTAACCCGAGACGTTTTCAACATTGATAATAATAATACATGTTTCTTGAGCAGCAGATCATCATATTAAAATGATTTCTGAAGGATCATCTGGAGAAATTATGCTGAAAATTCAGCTTTTCCAACACAGAAATAAATTACATTTTATATTATATTCCAATAGAAAAGAGTTATTTTAAATTGTAATAATATTTCACAATATTACTATTTTTACTGTATTTTTAATTAAATAAATGCAATCTTGGTGAGCAGACGAAACTTCTTTTAAAAATATTAAAAATCTTACTGATCCAAAACTTTTGAACGGTAGTGTATATATATAAAATTAAGTATAAAATATATGATTATATGTACATATACACAGCACATTTTATTACTGCTTTTTTGCATGAAATTTACCTTTTCACAACTTTGTTGTGTCAGTGATTTATGGTCACTTTCAAATTGCTGTTAGTGTGAACAGTCATTCAGGATGATGTACAATCTGAACATACAGGACTAGCATGGACCTGATATCTTAGATGAATTACTCAACAACTAAATAGAAGAATTTAAAAGAAGAGATATGGAGGCAGTTGTACACGAACATGCCAAAACACACACAGTTTTGTCAGGAATAGCAGTCATCACAGCGCATGAAGAGAGAGGCGATTCACAACCACTAAACACGAGCTTAATATCAATATCCAGAACATGTCAGAAACACACAGAATACTGATGACCTCATGAATGCATGATTCCAGGAAACAGCATAAATATTTGCAATCATCATCATATTTAACCACTAGGAGATGCATTATTGACGGCAGCTCTGAGAGTACAGCGCGGTTTGTACCGCATCAG
Source organism: Chanodichthys erythropterus (assembly GCF_024489055.1). Classification (NCBI taxonomy): domain Eukaryota; kingdom Metazoa; phylum Chordata; class Actinopteri; order Cypriniformes; family Xenocyprididae; genus Chanodichthys; species Chanodichthys erythropterus. The sequence continues at coordinate 5,334,842 of NC_090226.1, read as the reverse complement.
TAACAAAACAGCCCTTGACATCAGCATTTTGATGTTATATCCCTGCAGAATTTTATATTAAGCAGTACAGTAGAAACTGTAGATAACGGCAAAACGAGAGATCAGTCCTGATGCTGCTTTATTAAACTTGTGCAGACTTCATAAATACGTTTTAGCTTGTCAAATCTTATATTTACACTACCAGGGAAACGTTAAAACATATTTATTCATTGTTTCTTTTTACTACTTTCAACATTTTTTAAAATAGTAAAGACGTTGAAACTATAAAAAAACACAAATTGAAGTATTTGAGTTATGTGGTGACTATTAAAATCAACATGAAATCAAAATGGCAGATTCTTATTTTTCTATGGAATACTGTAGAATTTATTATAAAACAATTTATCCATGCAGATCTTTTTTTATTTAATTCATATGCCCTGATTAATCATGATTAATCAAATAACTTCCCCACCCTCTTGCAGCAACTTTTCTTCTCTGATGATGCGTTAACTGGCGGGGCAACCTGTCACTCACATGAGATCCACCAATAGAAAACAACAACCATCCAAACAATTCCTGGTGGACAAAATCAAATCCCGCCCTACATTTTTTCATTCACTCAGATATGCAATTAGGTTGCAACTTTAAACAAATCAAATATCTTATATTTTATATATATTTATATCTCAAATATCTTTGTCTGATTTCCAGCTCTTCACAGCAGGTGCATCTTGGGATGCAGTTTAAACCATATTGGAAGACACTGGCCAAACCATTAATTAAAATGTGAATTTAGTAAAAAAAAAAAAAAAAAAAAAAAGTGGGAAAAAGCATGCATATTTTACTTTCCAGCCAACTCATCTATTTTAAATACTGAAACCTCTTTTTATTAATAATTAATTTGTAAATTTCAATTAATTTGTAATGCACAACTAGATGCATACAATACAATAAATGCATAAATAGTCACACATTATATTTTATAAGTATTTAAGTCTAAGTATTTAGATCAAAAGGTTTTTAAGGTCATAATAATGCAGTCTGCACAAGAACAAAAAAACATATTCAGTCTAGTGTGTCCAAATGTTTGACTAGGGTATGACTTAAATGCTCAGCATCACACTTCCAAAAGCATTTGAAAGTAAATAAGTGTGTTTTTCCTCACCTCTCCAGTTCTGCGATCTTCTTATCCTTGTCATTTTTCTCCGTCTCCACCTCTCTCAGAATCTCCAGTAACCTCTCGACCTCGTTCTGGGCTTTGCTGGACTCCTCTTTGTAGAAGGACACCTCCTTCTCCAGAAGTTTGACCCGGTCCACATACTCAGGGTTCCCACGTGAGCTTTGCTGCACCTCCACCTCATGGGCCTTCTGTATGAGGGTCATGGGAAGGCACCGCCATAGAAACCAGTTAAAAAAACACAGCCTCTACCAATCAAAATCAATGAATGAAGAAAAATTCTGAACACCAACACATATGCCAGACTAGAGGGGTCTTTGGGCTTCACAAAGCAGATAATCAGCCAAGCTTTAAATGCAAATATTCCAAAGATTAAATGCACTTTTTTGGCTTGTTGCAGTTGAAACTGTAGTTGAATACTGTAGGACGTTGCAATTATGCATAAATCCATTTGCAATATTTAAACACAGCCTTGCTTAATTCGTAAAACACTACAAGCATTTTAAAACACAGTTTACATCGGCATGTTTAAAATGAACGCACAATGGATCACATACAGTGTTGGGTAAGTTACTCTAAAAAGTAATTAATTACTAGCTACTAATTACATCTTCAACTATGTAATTAGATGACTTTTCTAATTACTCTCTATAAAAAAGTATTGGACTACTTATTACTAATTACCAAAAACCCATATCAACCTCGACCAGTTGAAAAATACAAGGACAGACACGAATCTGCACTTTTGTTTCTTTCAAATATCATTATGCAATTTCATAAATTATTCTTGAACTGACCAAAGTGTGTAAAGGGAGAAGGTTACATTAAAAACATATCAAATTTTGATGTTAAATCCACTGTTATTTATATAGAATTGTTCTAATGTATACAGTATTTAATGCAATTACATCAGAAGTAACAGTAATTAAATTACATTAAAATTAAGAGTAATCCCTTACTTTACACTTTACAAGGTAAAAGTAATTAAATTACAGTAATTAGATTAGTAATTAATTACACCCAACACTGATCACATACAATACAAAATTAAAGAAAGCGAAAGCATATATAATCCAAGATAATATGGTCATAAAACCAAAAGTTGTTACAAAGGCAACTGATCAAAGCTGACACTCCAGATTCTCAAAATGATCACATGACATGAGAGGAATTAAACACACAAGACAAAGGGAACATGCAACGTAACATGCAAATGTGGATTTTAGCTCCAAGGTTCAGTGGTAAGATTCTTTGCAATGCGGTTATGCGTGTTCAAGTATCTGAGTATTAGATTAGTAAACATTGGAAGCATGAGGAAACAATACAGTTTTTGAACATTCTGAACATGTTTCACAGAATGCTTTTGAATCACACTAAATTCTGTTTTATCCCATTGGTTTGGTCTACATATGATAAAAAACACTAAATTAACATACATTAAATGCAAAATTCTGAAAAGACCCATACAGCATGAGAACTATAGAAGAAATAATAAAAATAAAATATAGTAAAATACAAGTATTTTACTTAGTTTTAATGAATTCTCACATTTTTGTGCTGCAAAATGTACTATATATTAAATGATTTATATTATATTTCCCCTATACGCAAGGCTAAATATAAACTAGCTGCTTCAGTCCTCTACAACAACAAAAACATATTTTATTGTTCCTGTATCACAGGATGAAACTTAAAGGGGACCTATAATGTGCCTTTCACAAGATGTAATATAAGTCTCTGGTGTTCCCAGAATGTGCTTCAGCTCAAAATCCCCCACAGATAATTTATTATAGCTTGTCAAATTTGCCCCTATTTGGGTGTGAGTAAAAACACGCCGTTTTTGTGTGTGTCCCTTTAAATGCAAATGAGCGTGCCGTCATGTTAATCTTTTGTGCAAATCCAGTGTTGAATTGACCCTCGTTTGTGAAGCAGTCCGGCGTAAAATGTCGGCATGGTAACAACACTCTACTACAACAACTCTTCCTCTTCTCTAAAGCAGCCCAACATGGCCTCACCCCCTTTGTTGCATGTTCCTGGTGGCGGGGTAAATTTTAGGGTTAGTGATGTCACCAACCCGGGAAGAAGCTTGTTGTAGTCCCTACCAGCCGTTTGTTGTAGTCCTTAAAAAGCGATTTCGGTAAAAGAAAATGTCATCCTTTGCATTAAACTTTGAGCGTCATAACTTTGCAGATGTTGTTTATGCTCAAACAGCAACATTACACACTAACTAAAGTTAAAAAAGTGAAATGATAATCAAGGACCACTTTAAAGTTCATCAGACCTTAAATTATAACTTCTGCTCTCTAAGCCAGCAGGGTTGAATTCCTTACAGACCATTACAAGTTAAAGATAAAGAAAGAAACTAAGAGTGTAGTGTCCTCATGCTTTCAACATGTGCTAGTACAGATCCAGAGAGACACTTACGGGATTGTTCATTTGACTGAACAGCTGCTCTGCTTGCTACATTGCAAAGGAGGGAATCATGGGAAATGAGGAGGAGGAGGAGTATGAAGGGACCCAGTAAAACAGCACAAGCTTTATCATTAGCTCTTCTTTCAGGTTAATGATAATGTTCTACACAGGAGAATATAAGTAACCAGAGAGCAGCATAAGAACAAAAAGAAGCCAGCTGATCTCAAATCCGAGTGAAACGCCGACCTAGACAGCGTTTTTTGATCATCGTAGTCACATTACAAACATTTTAATTGAACAACGTCCCCAAAAATGCCGCTTAGGCTTGCGGTTCACAAGGTTTTGAGACACAGCTGCTGTCAGATCAGAGAAATTAGACAAAGACAGCAACATCTTATCACTACTTCAATACAGCTCCCATGATGCCCTCTAAAATGAGTGACCATTAAGCTGATGCAGAAAACACATTCAATGAAACAACTGGCAAATTCATTGAACGTAATTCCAGTGGTAGCGATTAGTGGTTGACTGATGTGGGTCTTTAAAAAGGTAGATGCTCCTAGAGCAGGATGGGTAATATAATGCCAGAATCTATACAGAGAGACCACATTGAAAATCTGGGATTCATTTCAAATAAAACTTTGGGGATTAAAGAAATGTAAAGTATTATGTTAAATCTTGGACTTTCACTAATCAAATGTAATTTTTGACATTCGTCATGTGAACCGATGAAAAGTCACTTTTCACTAAGATTGTTGTACTGATTATTTATTCAGTACTATTCAAAAGTTTGGGATCGGTAAGAATTATAAATATTTTTGAAAGAAGTCTCTTATACCCACCAAGGCTGCATTTATTTGATAAAAAATACAGTAAAATAGTAATATTGTGAAATATTATTACAATATACTGCAACTGCTAAAGAAACTTTTATTATCAATGTTGACTTTTTTTTTTTGTGATGCATTTTTTCAGGGTTCTTTAATGAACAGAAAGTTCAAAATAACAGCATTTACAATGTATGTCTTTATAATAGTCGGTTGGACCAATTTAATGCATCCTTGCTGAATATAAGTACTTTTTTAAAAAAAAACGTATTAACCCTAAACTTTCGAAAGGTAGTGCAATATATATTGCTAAAATTAAATATCAAAAAAAATTATAATTCTCTTATTTTACATAATATTTATTCACTACAAATATCTGAAAACAAAAATGTGCGTTTTCTATCGCCAATGCTGTCAGTTGATTCTGGATTTGACACAAGAGGGAACAACCACTTTTATTAAATGCCAAAGTGGCACAGTTAACGACCGATTCTGATCATTCTAAAATGTTGCAAATATTGAATTATCAAGATGTCAGAAAGAAAATCATACCTTTTGTAACTGCGTCTCCAATTTATTGCATTCCTCTTTCTTCTGCTCGATTGCGATCTCAAGAGACTTGAGTTTGGAGTCTTTCTTGAGACCCGACGAGGCCAGCGAGGAGGCGTGTTCTTTTAAATCTATGAGACTCGACTGGAGGAAGAGGAAGACGAGACGAGAGCTGACAGTCTGACCAAAAACTCGAAGAAAACACAACTGAAACAGACATGCATGCAATCACTGACGTACCTCTTTCTCCGTTAGCTCCAGCTGTAAAGAGTTCACCTTCTCTTTCAGATCTTTATTCTCTTTTTTATATGAGTCCACCTCCTCTAGTCTCTCTCGGTCTTCCCTCTCTCTTTGCTCTTTCAGGCGCTCAATAATTCGCTCCTGTGACAAAAACACATTGCACCTGCACTCATGGCTAATTGAGCAAGCTGCAACTATTTACACTTCCCTAACACTCATGGTTTATCAATAAATGTCTGTATATGTCTTCATTCTTCACAGATTAGGGGACAACTTTTTGTGCGACGAGAATACTTTCTGTGCGTAAAACATAACAAAAATACCAACTTTATTCAATAATTTCTTCTCTTCCCTGTCAGTCTCATTCGCTGTAGACACAGTGCAGCCCTTCGAGGTTCTACGTCAGAACACCAAATTTTTCGGCATTATTTTTGTTTTGTTTTTGCGCACAAAAAGTATTCTCGTCACTTCATAACATTAAGGTTGAACCACTGTAGTCAAGTTGACTATTTACTACCTTTCTGAGCCTTGAATGTGGTACTTATGTTGCTTTCTATGGGGGATCAGAAACCTCTTGGATTTCATCAAAAATATCTTAATTTGTGTTCTGAAGATGAGAAGAGTCTTACAGGTGTGAAACGACATGAGAGCGAATGATTAATGACAGAATTTTCGTTTTTGGGTGAACTAAACCCTTTAAATACTATGAATATTTCATGCCCAGCGTGTTGTAGAAAGGCAATTTCTCAACCTTGAACTTCATTTATAATGAAAAATGTTAGGAAGAAGCTTTGCAAAAGTGCTCTCCAAAAACCTAAAATCAACATATATGAGGCAACTCTCATTTTATGTAGTCTACATTTACATTTCCAGTGATGTTTAGGACGGTTTCTGGTACCTTCTCAGACAGAGCTTCCTCTAGCGTGGCAAGGGCAGTATCAGTGTTGCTGGAGTCCGTCTGGAGAGACTTCACTCTGTCCTTTAGATTCCCAAGCTGTTTATCTTTATCCCTCAGCTGCTCCTGAAGGTTTTCAATCTAAGAGAGAGGAAGAAGTGTGTTTATCTAGAGTTTGGAGTTCTCTTTTGATTGAAAACTCATGATTGATGCTGCAGTGATGATGTATTTTTGTAAGCCAACCCAGGATTTTTCCATTGGTTTTTCGATTATTGCAGAAAATAAGCTGTGTGACCAACAAAAATGTATGATTCTTCCATGTTTTGTTCATCAAGATAATTTTCACAAACGAAGCATAAATACAATCGCCAAAAGTAAAAAGCTAAACGTAGGCTATAATTGAACCACGGTCACATGACTTCAACATCACAACCATTAAGCTCCAAAAAAAAAAAAAAAAAAATCACAAGTAGGGTATTACTGATGTATTTTATGTTGTAAATAAAATAAAACTTGAAAATATCTTGTACTTGTTTTAACCACAGACCTTATTTCAGGCATTTAACTAAGGCCATATTCTAAAAACCCATTGACTTTGGGACGATGGAAATCTTTTTCTGTGTTTTAAGATTCCATTCCTATGGAAGCTTGTTTCCGCTATGAAATAAATAATAAAAAAGGTAATTGTGACTTTGTATCTCACAATTCTGACTTTTTTTCTCAAAATTGCAAGATATAAACTCACAATTGCGAGTTATAAAGTCAGAATTGTGAGATATAAACTCACAACTGTGTGTTAAAATGTCAGAATTACAAGATATAAACTTACAATTCTGAGGAAAAAGTCAGAATTACGAATTTATATGTCGCAATTCTGACTTTATAAGACGCAATTGTGAGTTTATATCTCACAGTTCTGAGAAATAAAGTTAGAATTGTGTGATAAACACTTGCAAATGCCTTTTCAATTTTTTAATTTAGTGGCGGAAACAAGCTTCCATAAATTCCTGAAGCACTCTATTAGGAAAACTACAGAAGAGGATTAGAGCCAAGCAATAATAAAAAAATAAAACCATCTCGAGATTAAAGTTGTTAAATTTCGAGAAAAAAGTCGACATAAAATGTTGAGAATAAACACATTAAATTATGAGAAAAAAGTTGTTAAATTTCGAGAAAAAAGTCGACATAAAATGTTGAGAATAAAGTCATTAAATTACGAGAAAAAAAGTTGTTACATTATGAGAAAATATTCGTTAAATTATGAGAAAAATGTTAAATTTCAAGAAAAAAGTCAAGATAAAATGTTGAGAATAAAGTCATTAAATTACGAGAAAAAATTTGTTAAATTATGGGAAAATATTTGTTAAATTATGAGAAAAATGTTGTTAAATTTCAAGAAAAAAGTCAAGATAAAATGTTGAGAATAAAGTCATTAAATTATGAGAAAAAAGTCGTTAAATTACGAGAACAAATTCGTTAAATTACGTTATAATGACTTTATTCTCAACATTTTATTTCGACTTTTTTCTTGAAATTTAAAGAGATTTTTCTCGAAATTTAACAACTTTAATCTCGAGATGGTTTTATTTTTTTATTATTGCTTGGCTCTAATCCTCTTCCGTAGAAAACCTGTTCATTCAAACGATCAAGAATTGCACTTTAACTTAGTGCCACTAGGGGTGATAAAATCACATACTTCACCTTTAAAAAATCACATCAAAATGGTTTAAATTTGACTCAAGTTCATATTATCTTGATTGCTAATTAACAATCACCTATACAACAGCTCTGCTTGTTTGCTTATTAAAATAAATACATTAGCTGTGAAAGCACTATAATGTTACAAATAAACCTTTTTGTGCAGAAATCGTAAGTGCATTGGTCACAAAAACATTTAATATGTCAAGCGGTCAACAAACATTGTCAAAACAACAACGAAAAATAACAACAAATTGCACTGACCATGAGGATCATTCATAAGTCAGCATTTACTGACATGGATGGATGTATACTTCATATTGCTGTATGTGGCGAGTTTCACAAAGAGTCAAATAAACTGTGCTGCCATTCAGAAACCGCATGCACTCAAGGCCATTTTACAAAGATGGATAACCTGGTGTAACTGGGAAAAGTACCTGGACGTCTGAGCAAGTTATATGGTCTGTTGGTTCATCTTTCACCTTGTTTTCCATTTGAATGGGTTTGTGTTGAAGGAAGCCTGAGGATGATTCAACCCACAACGTCTATTGCTGACTGTGAAACATGGCGGTTGGTCTCTAATGGTACGGGCAGCATCTCAAGGGAATATTTATGCCTGATGATGTTCAGTATGGTCAGATAATGGGCTAGATTTCACTTCCTTTATCCTCCGCAAGAACTGGATGCTTTGCTTTTTGATGAATGGTGCAATATCCCATTACCCACAATTATGGAGCTGTATGAACGGGTTTAGATAGATAGATAAATACTTTTTTCAAGAACAAATGAAGCTGTTTTGAATGCAAATGCAGCTACTGGGTGTTTCTTTGAGTAAATATGTAAGCAACACAGTAGGTTGTTGGTGATGTGACTTAAAATATAAGATAAATGAGATCAAACCAGCACAGACAGCAAGAGATCAGAAGTTAAATACAGTCTGAAGCAGATAGCAGCCTTTCCTGAGATGTTTCCCGTGACTGAACATGAAAAAGGTTAAAGAACCCAGGAAAGCAGGTGGTGAGACGATAAAGAGAGGGCAAAGATGAAAAAGGAGTTGAAAGAAGATAGAGTAGGGGGAGAAAGGCGCCAATACTCTGTGGCTCTGTTCCTTGGAGCTTGCAAGCAATGCTAGCAATCTGTGCAAGCAATGCTAGCAATTCTGCTTCAATTTTCAGTCAAAATTCAGCTCACTAGGTTTTAGAAATGAGTGTTAAGTGCATTTCTAATGCTGACTATAATTAATGAAGTATAAACATTCTCAGAACATTCTGACAAGTTATGAACAAGCGTTCTTCCAGTAACATTAACAGAATTTTTGTTTAAAGTTATCTGGTCTATAATAATGTTCTAAAAACATTAAAACATTGATACATTGGTCATGGAAGGTTTTTTCTGAAATGCTGAAAAGCCTAAGATTTTATAAATGTTAGAATGTTTAGTGAACATTCAACAGTAATGTTCCCATAATGTTTTAAGAACGATAAAATGGAATGTTTCCTTAATGTTTGCATAACCAAGAAAAAAAAGTTTTTAAAACATTAAAAAAACTGGACATAACTTAATATGAACATCAGAAAATTGTTCTTAGAACATATAATTGTTAGCAGGGTGAAGTACATTTTTGAACAAATTTGACCAAAAACATTATATAATAGGGATGTAACCATATTGAAATCCCACGATACGATATTTATTGCGATATTTAAAAAAAAAAAAAAGACAAATGAAGACTTGGATAAAAGTGTTAAACAATGATTGAACATTACAATGATGTACAAATTAACTGTTGCTTAGAGGTATGAGGTATAGTATGAGACCTAAAACGCCCTTTTATAAAATAAAATAATTGCGCCAGCTGGACCTTGACAACATTCATGGACCTTGATTTTTTCTAACATTCTCAAGAGTTGTATTTGTTAACATTAGTTGAACAATGAACAAACTATGAACAGCTGGAATTTTATTAAGTAAGTTCATGTTAGTTAATACATTAACTAATGTTAACAAATGAACCTTATTGTAATGTGTTACCACAAATTCAACACAAATAAGATGATTGAGCACACATGTAAGATCCAGAGAGGTGAAACAGAATATTTTTGTAAGTTGGATTCATAAAGACTTCACTTGTTTCTAAAAGAATGATTCAGTGACAGAAACATTTTTAACAGCAATTTGTTGCCACCTAGTGGCATAACAATGCAATTGATACATTCGTTATTAGAAGCAAAGGTGATTTTGATCAGTAAAGTAGACATCAGCGTTTATATCTGAATAATACACTTTTGTATGGTTCTGTGATAACTGGAATCTTTGTAACAGAAATGATACTGTGTGTTTGACAAGATTGTTTGTGAAGCTGTTTCTATCTACACATGACAACTCTCTTTAGATCAATGGATTTAAAGATTTGAATGTTGTGATTTTATTTTTGCCAAAGGTTTAATATACTTGGGCGAATTGTTGTCAGTTAGGAATTAGATATGATGAAATCGAGAACACAATTTTTTAAGGATTAATCGTGCAGCTCACCTTTGTGCACCCCTCCTTCTCTCTCTCTGCATTGATATGTGATGTATATGAGTAGTGCGAGGGCTTTTTAGTGCATTCATTGCTATAATATTCATGTGGTGAGACGACTCTATTAAAGGATAATCGCACTTCACCCACCCATCACACCAGAATCATTTTCGGAAACGAAAATGTGATAATATAATATGGTTACATCAAACCCCCTTGCTTATATCACAGTCTTCCTGAGGAACTACTACTGCTTGGTAAAATCGACTCCAATCATTTCTAAATGGCCCGTGAAAACAGTCTGACCATACAACCTAACCTCTGACCTTTAATTCCTGAGTGATTTACCTTCTTCTGCAGGACGTTGATCTTGCGTTCTTTGACTTCCAGCATGTCTTTCATGTCTCTGATTTCCCCGGCCAGTGTTCCCTTCTCCTCGGTCAAGTCTTGCAATTGCTTCGTCTTCTTATTAAGGAACGATTCCTTCTCCTCCAGACGCAAGCGAAGAGCGTCCACCTAACCAACACACCATGAGCATGAGAGTGAATGCAAAGCTGAGGATATTTGCCTTCAAGTGCTTATATGGCAGTAAGTCTTACGTCAAATATTAGGTTAACAAGTGAGGACATAATTCTGTTAAAATAACATAAAAAATAAAATGACAATGGACAAAAACTAAAAAATATAATAATAAAATTAAAAAGTAAAATAATAAAAAAAATAAAAACATTTGTAACCTCTGTTTGTAGGATGGCAGCGCGTTGCTCTTTGGCAGTGAGGGACTCTTTGAGCACTTCAATATGCTGTTTGCAGTCTGAATTCTGATTATTCAAAGTTTCCAGTTTTGTTTGCAGAGCTAAAAGCTCAGACTCTTTTTTCGAGAGCTCCTGCTTGAGCTGGTCAATCTGAAAGAGATTGAGAAAGAAAAGAAGGCACAGAGAAAGAGAATTTTCTGTTATTTATGGGACAGGGAAATCATTTAGCACGTAAAATGTTACAAAACATCTGAGTATCTAGACAATTTATTTTTAACGAATACATAATGAATTATTTTTTAATATAAAAACAAAAAATGAGTAAGGGAGTTTTCTTCTCTACATCTGTACTCTCCTCACATAAAAGATAGATTTCAGAACGCAATCCCCATTTAATATACATCAGCCATATCAATTATTGATGAAATGACTTCTATAAATATCACAACAAAACCCCCAGCTGATTCACGAGCATGTTAGATACAGCAAATACATCACCTACAATAACACCCACACACGTGCACAAAAATCCACTTCCACTAACCAATGAGAGATAGAATAAATAAACTTTTCTGTCAAGATACAAGCCATAAAATTGTTAAAACCGTGGCGCAAAGGGAGGTGCAAATCAAACAAACCAATCCGAACTCTGTAGCAGAATATCATTACACTTCAGTTTAAAGGCCAATTCACACTGAACCGACAGACGGAAGTGTTTTGACAGGAAACACTGTCAGCACAGCCGTGAGAAATATTTACACAGATCCTACAGATCCTATTTTAATACTGCTGCTTCTAGCATTACTCAGCTTACCAATCATTACAATTCCACGAGACATCTGTGAGGATTTTCTCTGCCACTTCCGTGACATTTGAAACCCTTCACTGCAATTTGTGAAAAAGACACAAAAAAAGCTCAAATATATATAATAATCTGAGGATGCACTGATTTTGGCTAACAACAGTATAATAATTTAAATGATTTTTAATGTTAACAGATATTATAATTAGACATATTTACTCTGATATTGTACACCTTTACAGATTGATCTGCTTTTAGAGTAAACATAGCAAACAGTAGAGCAAAAAGTTTTCACAATCCAACTCACTTCAGTAATACAAAACATTATATTCAAAGAGAAAACAATCTAGGGCTGGACTTTTATCCATTGAGAATTGATTGGATCGTGTCTCTATGACGGGCGGTTGGAGAGGAGGAGTTGGTGATGTCAACCTGAATAGGACAGTTCTTTCAGTGACAAAGCAAGTTTTTACATTTTGATGCAAGATTACAAAAGACAAACTTTTTTTTTTAATTTGGAAGAAGAATAAAAAATCGGTAACCAATTTTAGGGACCAATTCTCACTATTAACTAGTTACTTATTATCATGCAAATTGCTAGGATATTGGCTGTTTATTAGAACTTATAATGCACATATTAATGCATATTCTACATCCCTTAATCCTACCCAATCCCACTTTACTAACTATTAATAAGCAGTAATTAGGAGTTTATTGAGGCAAAAGTCATAGTTAATATTCAGTTAATAGTGAGAATTGGACCCTAAACTAAAATATTTGGAAACATTCACTAATGAATTATGCAAAACCAGGAATGTTTATTAAGAAAGGGTCAATGCGGATTTCATGTCCACTTTTAACAAAAAACTGTTGTTTATATGATGTAATATCACATGCTTCAAGCAAACTCAGCTGCCAAAATATACATAATCCGGCTGTTACTAGTAATGAATGGACTAGTTCACCAAAAAAAGTCCTTATTTTCTCAAATCTGACCTAACTTTCAGTGTGCTTCTCATTCAAACCGCATAGCTTCCAGAAGATTGTGTGTGGAAGTTGTGTTGACTATTTTTTCCACGTAATCAGTTGTGGTCAGTATGAACTTTTCTGTCCTACGTTTGTGTTCAACAAACATACAACAACAGGAGAGTAAATAATGACAGAATTTTCATTTTTGAGTGAACTATCCCTACACATAATCAGTAACAACACAGATATATTGTGCGTTTTACTTTAACAATCACCTGCATAAACTGATTTCTTTGTGTCTATGGCTGTTTATAGTTTAAAGCTCCTTAAAGAAGTTGTTTACCTTGGTCTTCATGAACTTGGAGTGATTTTTGTAGACCTCCATCTGTTTGATCTCCTCCTCTCGATCCTCAGTGTTCAGCAATCCATTCGCCTTCAACATCTGTATCTCATCCTCCAGATCCCGAATGTTGCGCTCCAAGGATGCGATTTTGGTGTCCTGGATAAACAATTTAGTGGAAAAATTAGCGACGTTGTGCTCCATCATCTTAAGCAAGTAAGACAACTTTGGTGCGACTCAACGGATCGAAGCATGCCAAACCCAATTCCCAACAGACAGGCGGAATCACAACAAGAGGAAGACAGGGATATGCGAAACTCTAACGTCTTGCAGCATCGCCAGTGAGTAGCTGCAGTACTGCTGCAAAGCCAAAGCAGAATCTGTCTCTCTCATGCTAATGGATCAGCATGTAATCACCATTTGGTAGTACTGAGCACACATCCAGCCCGGGCGGAGAGACGCTCTGGGAAAGCGAGCAGCATGCGTGAGCCTCTTTGGACTGTGAGACCAAGAGTTGCAGCTCCTTCGGCTTTTTAAATAAATAATACAACGTCTTTGGCATTAGCTATGGTCCATCTCCCATTCAGACATAAGAGAACGTTTGGTGTTCCTTCTCGCATGCTCTCTCCGGTAACCCGCCCTTCCTTTCCACTCTCTCTCTCTCTCTCTCTCTCTCTCGCTCACTCTCTCATCATTTTGTTTTCACAGACATCAATAGGCACCATTTCCACACAGGGCCTTTGAAAACCAACATCCCATTTCACACATACTGTACACAGAGAGTCCATTTCCTAGATAAATGACAGCTAGGCTTATCGTCAATATTTTAAAGGCATAGTTAAATGTGCAATAGTGCTATTTGTTCATCTAGACCAAGGTTGTAATGCTATACCTTGTGGCTCTATGAAAGATAATATCCATCTTCAGAGCATAAGCAAACACATCACATAGCTCTCTCTTCTGTCATCTTCTCCCACGCCTGCATTTGTGCTCTCTGTGTAAACAACTCCACCTGTTCCCATGGCACCAGAATCAGCATCCCTGCTCGGCCAATAGGGCGAGAGAAAACTACCGGTGATGCTAAAGGTTAAAAGTGCAATGGAAACCAGTACAGGTGGAGCGGCTTTTGCAGTTTTTGGTTCAAGGGGTAATGCATAAATCGAATTAGGGAAATTGCACTTTGAATAGGAGTGTATTACCAGTGCTTACATGTCACATGGATGCAGTGGGGAACTCTGGGTAATATTTAGCTCCAATCAGAGTGGACCCGAGGGGTGTGTGCGTGCCTTGCATGAGGTCATGCTTTATTTTTAGAGCAGTATGTAATGCTTCTGCTGGCACAAACCCACTTACTGTTTCATTCAGCCATTAACCAGCATGCTGCAGTGGATCTGCCATCAGACGTTTCTTTTGTCTTTCTGGTTTATTCTGTTCATATTCTGTTTGCTTGTTCAGTCTATTGTTCTTCCTGAGCAGCCAGAACATGCCATATATAATGAACTTCATACTTATGACAGTACACAAGTCTTTTATACTCACCAAGGATGCATTTATTTGATCAAAAATTCATAAAAAAACAGCAATATTGTGAAATATGTATTATTATTATTATTACAATTTAAAAGAATTGTTTTATATTTTGATATATTTTAAAATGTAATTTATTTCTGTGATGACAAAGGTCCAGTGTCACATGATCCTTCAGAAATCATTCTAATATGCTGATTTGCAGCTCATTTCTTATTATCATCAATGTTGAAAACAGTTGTGCTGTTTAATTTTTTAAGCAGGAAACTGTGATACATAATTTTAAGATTTTTTTAATGAATAGAGAATTCATAAGACCAGCATTTATTTGAAATGGAAATCTTTTGTAACATTAGAAATGTCTTTACTGTCACTTTTGATCAATTTAATGCACCCTTGATGAATAAAAGTCACACCACTGTATGTATACAAACCCGATCCAAAAAAGTTGGGACACTGATTGTCAAATTGTGAATGAAAAAGAAATGCAATAATTTACAAATCTCATAAACTTATATTTTATTCACAATATAATATAGATAATATATCAAATGTTGAAAGTTAGACATTTTGAAATGTCATGCCAAATATTGGCTCATTTTGGATTTCATGAGAGCTACTTATTCCAAAAAAGTTGGGACAGGTAGCAATAAGAGGCCGGAAAAGTTAAATGTACATATAAGGAACATCTGGAGGACCAACTTGCAACTTATTAGGTCAATTGGCAACATGATTGGGTATAAAAAGAAGCCATATCTAAACATGATCCAGAAGTGCAGGCATTTTCTCTGGGCCAAGGCTCATTTAAAATGGACTGTGGCAAAGTGGAAAACTGTTCTGTGGTCAGACGAACCAAAAGTTCTTTTTGGAAAACTGGGACACCATATAATCTGGACTAAAGAGGACAAGGACAACCC
The DNA here is from genome assembly GCF_024489055.1 of Chanodichthys erythropterus. Classification (NCBI taxonomy): domain Eukaryota; kingdom Metazoa; phylum Chordata; class Actinopteri; order Cypriniformes; family Xenocyprididae; genus Chanodichthys; species Chanodichthys erythropterus. Next base: position 5,319,232 of record NC_090226.1, on the reverse strand, counting down.
AAGTTGTTATCAGCGCTCAGTTCAGAAGCCTGCATCTCTGATGGTATGGGGTTGCATGAGTGCGTGTGACATGGGCAGCTTACACATCTGGAAAGGCACCATCAATGCTGAAAGGTATATCCAAGTTCTACAACAACATATGCTCCCATCCAGACGTCGTCTCTTTCAGGCAAGACCTTGCATTTTCCAACATGACAATGCCAGACCACATACTGCATCAATTATATAATCACGGCTGCGTAGAAGAAGGATCCGGGTACTGAAATGGCCAGCCTGCAGTCCAGATCTTTCACCCATAGAAAACATTTCATGCATCATAAAGAGGAAGATGTGACAAAGAAGACCTAAGATGGTTGAGCAACTAGAAACCTGTATTAGACAAGAATGGGACAACATTCCTGTTCCTAAACTTGAGCAACTTGTCTCCTCAGTCCCCAAACGTTTGCAGACTGTTATAAAAAGAAGAGGGGATGCCACACAGTGGTAAACATGGCCTTGTCCCAACTTTTTTGAGATGTGTTGATGCCATGAAATTTAAAATCAACTTATTTTTCCCTTAAAATGATACATTTTCTCAGTTTAAACATTTCATATGTCATCTATGTTGTATTCTGAATAAAATATTGAAATTTGAAACTTCCACATCATTGCATTCTGTTTTTATTCACAATTTATACAGTGTTCCAACTTTTTTGGAATATATATATATATATATATATATATATATATATATATATATATATATATATATATATATATATATATATATATATATATAAAACAAAAATCATTCACAGATCTTTACCTTCATCTCTATGATAGTCTGAAGAGCTTTAGTTTTTCCAGGGTCTGGGTGAAGCTGGTTTCTGCGATGAAGCTCCTGAGAAAACAATCAACATAAACAACATAATGTCAAATACAAAACACAAAAATAGAAATACCAGAGCTAGCACCTTTCATAAAAATAAATATATTGTGAGGTTAAAATCCATTACTTAGCCCTAACTCTATCCCTAACCCTGAACCAACCAAAAACATCAGAGAGCAATTTTTATAGTTTCATCTTATTCATAGTTTTTAGTCACATGATTGGTGAGGAGACCTGGGGCCAATTGTATAAAGTACTAGTATGACCAACTAGCAGTTATTATTATTATTATACAAGGGGCAATCAGTCTTACTTTTTAGTATCAAATTATTCCAATCTACGTTTTTATGTAACTGATCTAAAACAGTTATGAACATTCTTAAAGAAAAAAATGTGATGACTAACTTGTAATGCTATACTTAGCAGTTTATGCAACCGGCCCCTGGAGGGCAAAGCATCCATAGACCTGCATCAAAGGCCTGTCAATTTTCCATCTCAAAAAAAGAAGAAAAAAATATGCAAACAAAATGCAAGTTTTTGGGTACTTGTGATCCATAAACCGCACCTGCTGCAGTATTTCAATCACTAAACAGCGGGATATTCTAAAACGCTTAATCTGAAAGACACTTAATCCACCTTAATGTACTAAAACAGTGATGTTAAAGAATCAAATTCAGTATACACCTTATCAATGATGCATACTGTGTATACTGGCAAGCAGATGAGCACAGAATATGACAGCAATGTGCTAAATGGTTATAATGGTTTTCTAGGCCAACAAGAAACTGTGCATTGCGTTATATTCTGGCTTCATCTGCTTGCTTGTACATAGTATGCATTATCAATAAGGTGTATACTAAAACTGGTTGTTTAACATCAATGTCTTACTATATTAGTATTTGGTAAAAATTACTGGTGTGCAACGGAGGAAAGCCTTTTTTTGCCCTCCACGTGGGGACTTCTATAAATGTGTGATATCATGTGAAAACTATGAATTCTCTCATAGTGAATAATGTGCACTATCTATGTGGTTGCAACAGTGCTGGCATGGATCTCCTCACGTCTTTCTCTTGGGTCCAGATGACTCAGAGACCATATGCTGTTATTATCTTAGTTGTATCTGACTATCTCTCTTTGACGATTACAATGGCAAACCACTTAACCTCAGATTGTTCCATAGAGAATTATCTCTGAATTATTGTATATCTCTGCTTTGAAACTGTTACATGCTCATGTTTGAAAACAATTCTTTTTGCAGTTCTTTTTGGTGATGCAGAACAGAGCAAAAATCATAGAACCCACATTGATGTATACAGTATATACATATTACACTGTGTCTTAACCAGGTTTTCTGTCCTTTTTGAAAGCTAAAAAGTGAAAATTCACAGCCAATAAGAATGTATTTGATTTTAGAGGAAAGACTGGTCTTGGTATTGTTAACCTTTAAGTTTACTTCAATTAATCAAGTCCAACTCTAGGGTGTGTTCACACTTGTAGTTCCAAAAAAGAAACTGGTATATTTAATCCTGGTTCACTTAGCATTCACACTGTCATTTTCAAGACCGAACCTGAAGATACAAAACAAAAAGATGGCTTTCATGACTTTTTTTAACAGTTGAGAACTTGTGAAGAGCTTATAAAATGTGCAAAGGAGTCAAAACAGTGCCAGGAATTCCTCTGTTACACACAAACGAAGATCCTGCTGCAAGAAGACTGTACTGAACTGTAATGGGTAAAGTAGCTCCTATGCCAAGGAAAAACAGTTATGCTTGAGCATTCTGTCCTTTTTAGGGTTGCATGTCATGTTTTTGGTTCGTTTACATGTCTTTGGCCCAAGTTGCATTCATATTTCAGTCAAACCACACCAGAGTTCATTTGGAAGCGGACTGAGACCCACCATTACAGTGGTCTCGGTCTGCTTGTTTGGTGTGCACTGAAGTTTTGATGGCAGCATTCACATTTCATCAAAAAAAAAAAAAAAAAAACGCACAAACAGAGCAATCGTTTGTTTTAATCAAACCAAACCTGCAAAGTGTGAACACACCCTGAGTGATATGCATGGTTCAAAATCCACTTTCAACCCAAAAAGTTTGAGTAGAACCTGATACCTCTCTCAGATGGATGTTTTCCTTCTCTTTCTGGTCTAATATCACCTCTAGGTGGCCCAGCTGAGCTTCGGCTTCTGCAATACGCCTGGCTCGCTCTTGCTCCTCCTCGTCTGATGCCCTTCCTGAGGCTGGGGGAAGCCCTTTACTCTGCAACATCTCCAAAAGCTTCTTTATGGACTCGTCTCTGGCTCCCAGCGTCTGTTTCTGCGTCTCGATCCTCAGCTCCATCTCCTCCAGCGTCTTCCTCAGGAGGAAGAGCTCTTTGGCCTGACGGTCGTGTTCGGCTTGGAGCCGACGGAAGTTCTCTTCGGTCAGCTCGATGGTGGTGAAGTGCTCGCCCCCACCGGCCCGTGACCCGCTCTCCTGCTGGAGAAGATGGTTGAGGTCGCGTTGAGTCCTCAGCTCGTCCTGCAGGGCCTGAATGGTCAACTGGAGGTGCTGAAGAAGGAAGGAAAAGCAGAGTTGAACTAGACAGGCTTTGGGATCTTCAGTAAGACAATAATCAGAGGGTATGCTCAACCAGACCCATTCAGAACATGTTTTGAGAATGAAAACATAAGGTCAGATTTGAGGAAAAACGTTATATAGACCCCACTGTGATGTATAAACATGTCACACTGTGTCTTAAAGGGATAGTTCACCCAAAAATGAAAATGTTGTCATAATTACTCATCCTCAGGTTGTTCCAAAATTGAATGAATTTCTTTGTTCTGTTATTAAATATCTAGATATTTTGAAGAATGTGGGAAACTGAACAGTTCTGGGGCACCATTGACTTCCATAGTATTTTTTTTTCCTACTATGGAAGTCAATGGTGCCCCAAAGCGGCCTGGTTACAATCTTTCTTCATAATATCTTCTTTTGGGTTCAGTAGAACAAATACATTTATACAGGTTTGGAACAACATGAAAGTGAGTAAATGATGACAGAATTTTCATTTTTGGGTGAACTATCCCTTTAAGGCCCATTCACACTGAGAACAATAACTATATTGGCATCCACACCAACGCACAAAATTATTTAATTTATTATAAATGCGCACTGCAGTTATATGATCTGTTGCTTTAAATGCTCAAGCTCTTTAAAGCAGGATGGATTCTGATTGGCTGTCAATTTTATTGTTCATCAATTGTGATTCCAATGATATCATTATCTTTGTCATTATCATTATAGTTATGGTGTAAACTGCTATTCTTCTCAGTTTAGAATGATTTTTAAAGAAATATTTAAATGTGTACTAAATCTTTACCGTTTTCATTAAAGTTATTGTCCTTGGTGGGAACAGACCTTTAACCAGGTGTGACGTAGCATCAAACAGCCAATCAGAACGGATTTGATGATGGAAGAAAGAAGTAAGGACTTTGGACCAGGGTTGTTGTTCTTAACTAAAGCTAAAAGTAAAACTATAAAAAATTATTTTCTATAATTCAAAATAAGCTGATATGACATATAAATGTTAGATGAAAAATTCAAACTTAAAATGAACAAATAAAACTAGGAAATGTTGCCTTGGCAAGTGAAATAAATATGTTTAAGATGAAGTACTAACAGTATTAAAACTAAAACTGAAATAAAAATAAGTTATTTAGATATATTTATAAAAAAAAACTAATAAATGACAAAATCACATGAAAAAAAAATACTAAAACTAATATAAAAACTAAAAGCTAATTAAAAACATGAATGAATACTACAATAGCATATAAATAATACTAAAATATGACCTTTGGACCAATGAGATTTCACTTTGGGCGGGGCTAGAACTGATTGCCTATAGCATTGCTGCGTCGGATCTGGTTTTGTACAGATTACAACTTATCTGGTTAAGTTTTGCATTCATAATAGCTTAATAATGAATGACAGACTGCCAAAATTAGCAATATCTGGATATATAGTATCTTAGTAAAGGAATCCAAATGAATGATATAGCGGGAAAACCACAGTGAGGTCTATTCTAGGAGAGGAAACAGGAAAAGTTTCTCCTGAGAAAACACTAACTAATAACGTGTTAAATAAGGTTAATGACAAAAAACTGTGCTAGAAATAGTCACAAGATAATGGGGTTTTCTAGTCTATGTGGCACATGTGGTGCCTTGGGCAGAATGAGAGAGTATATGGGCCCAGAACTGGATCAGATAACCCACAATCGTCTCTGGAAATTTAGATCAACACACACTCTTGCGCTATCACAAACAGAACACACAATTCTGACAGAAGAACCGGTTCAATCGAGTATCACGGGCATGCTTTTAGTCAGGATTTTAGGAAAGGATTTTAAGGCCCGAGTACCCGGACTTAGCTTATCTTGGAGGAACATGGAGGAGCAGATAAGGGAAAATGTTCCTTTTTGAGGTTGTCCTTATATAAATATCTGATCCATTTAAAGATAATAATTTAATTGCTAATTGTGGTCTCAGATCAGCAGCTAGTAGGGATGCTCCGATATCAAAAAATTTGCTGTTGTTATGCTGAATTATAAAAAGTATGCTTAACAATGTAATCCATAACGTTTTGCCAGATATTTTTGTTTAATTTTTTCAAATTCAGTCACTCTTAAATACATGTATATGATTTTATCATGTGACATCAAAAACATACCATAGAATATGGTAATTAAAATCTGGCAATAAAATAAAAATATTGTTATGAAAGCTTGTTTCTGCCTTTGAATAAAAACAATAAAAAAGGTAATTGCAACTTTTTATCTCACAATTCTGACTTTGTTTTGTGGGTTTATATGTAAGAGTCAGAACTGTGAGGTATAAACTCGCAATTGCAAGATAAAGAAAAGTCAGAATTGCGAGTTATAAAGGCAGAATTGCAATTACCTTTTTTATTCTGTGGCGGAAACAAGCTTTCATAGCTTCCAATATCGGCTTAATCAGACCAATGCAATATTTAAAAATCCTAATATTGGTTTATACTGATATTGTCACGATTATTGTGCATCCCTAGTAAGAACAACACTCAAAGAAACGTGTGAGATCTGAATCCAGGGATCAGGTTCAGGGTTTCGTTTAAAGATCAGGGACATGATCAGGTACCATGTTCTGCGCACGATAGCGGTGGCGAACATGACAACAAACCTTTGTCCTCCTGGCGTCCATCAGGTGCTGCATGATTGTGGAGTGCAACAAAACAGAAAAAAATGAAACACAGCAGAGTGAGTGCAGAAGGAGATGGACTAAGCAATGATACAAGAAAAAAAACAAACTGATAACATTATTCAAAGGATTCAATTACAAAGAATAATGAGGCATTTTACATTCAGGACACTGTATACTAACACATTGTTAATGGAAAAAAAAAAACATAACAGAATGGAAAATACAATTAAAGACCATATAGGAAGTCATAAAGTTAATGTGAATGGTCATTCTGGAAAGAGATCAGATATTAAATGAGATTAATACCCTGTGATTTGTTTATTTGTGTCATGGCATTGTAATGCCTGCCTTTGACCAGCAGAGGGAAGGGAAGTGCTGTTTCTGAGACGTACGAGTGAACTGTGAGCTGGCTTGTGCCAGCCTGTCTTAGTTCCAGATCAACGGGCACTCAGTCTTATGTAAGAAATGCCGTTTTGGGCTGGTACACTTCTGCCATTATACATTCTCCTCATACAGAGACAAACACACAGACTCTTCATACAGACTAGAAACACATCGAGGACTCATGCAAACAAAAGCACTGATAATGTATAATAACAATGCAAAATAATACGTCACATTTCAACTTAAAATCAAAAAAGAAAATGAGAATTTATATATATATATGTAATGTGTGTGTGTATATATATATATATATATATATATATATATAAACATGTATGTTCAGATATGTATGTGTATGTATATATGTACAGTATACTGTATGTATGTATGTGTGTATATATATATATATATATGTATTGCATTTTGTTTCTTAATATATATATATATAAATCAAAAGGAAAATTTGTATGAAAATTAAGCACATTTTGCTCCAAAATTTCCAAAAACATAATTTTTAATTACTCAAAGTATTTAATTACTGTAATACAATGATTTTTATTCTAATCAACGATGTGCTTTATTGTCATGAAAATAATAATAATCTCAATTATATCAAAAGTAATCCGATTGCATTTACGCCAAATATAATTTCTTATTCCTTTATTTTGATTTAAGGATGAAATATGACATGTTCTTGACAGGTTTTGTGAGAATTACTCATCCTTCTAATGTAACTACCAATATTCTGTTCTAAAAATGACTAATTGGCCTTTTTGACTCTCCGTCTGCGCTCATTACCTCTTAAAGAATCGAATGCAGCTGTAGGGAATCTTCTGTTTACCGCAGGCACATTAGCAAATTAATTCAGACTCCTTAAACAGACACACACGTTCACGCACGACTGCAAACACACACAAAATCAAACAAGTGCACTCATTTATCACAGATTAATGCTAACGAATCAGCTTAGATATGTATGACACAAAAACAGAGGAGATGAGAATCGGGCTAATTAAATTTGTTGACTGAATAAACTCTCTATTTCTACAGCTCTATTTTCACTCTTCCCAGCATAGATTGTGTTTCCTTCAGGACATCCGTCAGGACATTCATTGAGGACACAGGACCCTTCTGTCTACGTCTCCATCCCAATTCCTTATCCTATTCTCCTCCTCTTTCCGTCTCCGATCAATAATCTGTCTTGGCTGGCAAAGAATTCGAGGAAACGGTCCAATTATGCCATTTGCATAATTACAACAGTTTGCGAGGAACCACAATCCCCTGGGTTGCAAAATGCCGGCCAGAATCAACTCCATTCCTTACGGCCATATAGAAGATATATGGGGTTGTCTGTCACATGCATTTAAAGGGACCGTTCACCCAAAAAATGAAAACTCTGTGTTCATTTACTAACCCTCATGTGCCTTTGGAAAAGTAACATAAATTTCATATTTGGGCGAACTGTCCCTTTAAGAGCCTGAGGTTTGAGTAGAGGTAGCTGAGTCATTCAGAAGTGTTCAACTTTCATGTTGTGTGTGTGTGTGTGTGTGTGTGTGAGCAGCTCTCAGATGCACTGAAGCATAGGCAGGCATGAATATGTATCCCATACGGCAGTGAGTGATAAAGGGAGAGGAGGCATCACGCGGAGGAGAGCTGGCAGCCAGCAGGAATATTCCAAAGCATTCCGAGGAAGCCCGCATCACTTCCTCTCGCTCTCGTTACTCATTACCCCCCATTATTATCACAAATGTTTCAGCATCATACATCCAAGAGAGAAACAATTTTTCAGTCAATTTGTCATTCTGTGGACAATTCCTCTGTGTACTGTACATCTATGTTCTGTGTTTAAAACATTTAAGAGAGGAAAATGCTTTTTTTTTTGGTCATGAGAGTACCATGGTATTCTTTCAAGTATGAGTAACATATAAAATGCACTACCATTCAGAAGTGTTTTCTTAAAGAAATCAATTAGGGATACACCAATATGAACATTTTGTCTGATACCGATAACCAATAATTCTTTATATTTGAAAGCCGATAACCGATATTTACATTTTTTACATTTTTAAGTATTTGGCAGACGCTTTTATCCAAAGCGACTTACATTGCATTATACTATACATTTGTATCTGAGTATGTGCAATCCCTGGGATCGAACCCATGACCTTGGCATTGTTAGTGCCATGCTCTAACCACTGAGCCACAGGAAAGCTGAATATTATATCGGATATTTTGGCCGATAAATCTAAATCTAAATCCAAACTTTTGAATATTTCTTGATGGATTCATTTGATCAAAAGTGACTAAAATTGTTTACATTACTACAAAAAAAAAAAAAAAAATGTTCTTTTGAATCTTCTATTCATCAACTGTTTTCAACATTGATAATAAAAAAATATTTTTCTTGAGCAGCAAATCAGCATATTAGAATGATTCTGAAGGATCATGTGACACTGAAGACTGGAGTAATGATGCTGGAAAATCAACATTGCATCACAGGAATACATTACATTTTAAAATGTATCAAATTAAGAAAACAATTATTTTAAATTCTACTAATATTTCACAGTATGATTGTTTTTTATTATATATTTTTATTTTTATTATTTTTGACCAAATACATTTTCAAAAACAATAAAAAAATCTTACCAGCCCCAAACTTTTGAACAGCAGTGTAAATAATATATTATAAATAAAAATATATCAAAGTACCACAAGTACCACTTTATTGCCTTAGAACTTTTTAGTATACTAATATGCTATTTATATTATTTATTTATAGTATGCTATAGTGCTATATCACTAGGGTTAGTAACAAACAAGAAATATAAAGAGAAATAACCTCTAAAGAAATTAGTCTCTGGATGAGATTGGCTAAGTCTTTCTTTCATATTCTGAATCAAATACAATGGGCCTCATTCATAAAAACACAAGCAGAGCACATTTCTGTCTTAAGTTATTTAGAAAACCATTATATTGGATGAATTCGGCAATTTACATAAGAAGATTTATGTAACTGTAAACTGTATATTCTATCTCTTAAACCTACCATTCACAGAAAACTTTCTGCATTTTTACATTTTCAAAAAACATCACTTAGTGTGATTTATAATCTCATGGGGACCAAAAAATGTCTGCACAAGAACAAGGATTTCAGATATTGCCATCTTTGTGGGGACATTTTGTCCTCATAATGTAGGGGTTTAACAGGACCACACACGCGCGCGCACACACGTCCACCCCCGTGACAGACGCTTCATCTTTCTGCACAACATCCATCAGCTCAGTCCAAATGTGGAAATATTTCCCTCTGGCTGTCAACCTCTAACTGAATGATTACACAGAAAGCCCAAACAACAACCGGAACATAAAAAATAACATTAAAGTGATCAATTTTATACCATTTCATTTTTTCCCTAAAACTCCACTTATATTAATCAAGATGTCTTACGTTTTACATGACTATTTTCCAACCTTTCATAAGAAAATTATATGAGATATGTCATTAAACAAGTTGCTGAATACTGATATGTAGATGTGGGTGTTCATATGTTAATACGTTCATGGTTATCGCACCTATATTGTGACAATTAAAAACATTTTTGAAGGTTAAAATGCACGAATAAAACCAGTATTGTGTATAAAGTAATTAAAATGATCCATTTCATTCTAAAACTTAATGTAAACGATCTCAATCAGGGGTTTTCAAATTGGGGTCTGTGGAAATGTTTAGACTAGAGAACAAGAAAAATAATAATAATATTATAATGTAATATTTAGACATATTTATTATGTTAATTGTTCACAGTATAATTTGGGTCTTTATACAAGAATCTAAAAGATTCCTTTGAAATCTCATTTAATTAAGTTGACATTGTTCACTAATAATGTGATTCATTCCAATGATCAAAGTAAGGACTTAATCGCAGTAAGACGTTTACATGTCAAGAGCAAACATCTTCTCTCTTGTTTGCATGCACTTTTCATTATTCAGATTATTTTCTAAGAATTGTGGATATTTTCACTGCCTTTATTCATACAAATGTTACTGGCCAAGCGGGTCTTTGGTACCCGGCCTCAGTCATTTTTCTGGTGACGTGCCTAAAATGCCTCCATTTCAATCTTTTCGATCATCCCGATATTGCACTATATTCATGTCACGCAACATTGTCAACACAGACTCTTAAAACGTGCATTTTGGTCAGAGTTAAATAGATGTGATTAAAGTGTTTAAATACCTGCTTATTGCAATTAAAATCAGCATATGCCACGTTTTACATTTTTATGAGCTTAATCGCATCAATTTGATAAAAGTATTGTGTTTACATGAGGTAAAGTTTAATCGCAATACTGCCTAAATCTCATTATAATCACATTATGAAGGTGCATGTTTATAAGCATAGTAACTGACAAGAGAATGATAAAGAAAAAGAGAAAGAAATATTTCACATGTGGATAGCCGAAGCCACTAAACACCTCAGAGATTATCTCCACTGCATGCTAGGACACAACAAACACTCACACATGCACACACACGCACGCACCAGTGCTCAGCAGTACATGCTGAAGATCAATAACCACAATCTGTGCTGAGCAACTGTAGTTAATGTTCTTCCCCACAATCACCCACCTCACACACACGTATATTTATTTATAGTCTCGTTATTCACAAAAACAGTGACTAGAAAACAGCATTTATCCTCTCTTTCAATTCCTCACTTGTCTATCACAGAGTGTTGTTTTGCTAATCTGTCTTCTAATTCCCTCTGGCCACTATTTCCCCTTGCAAATGTTCTTTTTACCCATCCATCCATTCCTATTTAGTTTCCTCCGCCGCTCTAGACTGGTAATCACCATGAATGCATGAGAAAAAAATCACTGATTAAAGAATCAGTGTCGGTGCCTTGGATTTAGTTTTTAGCAATTCACTGGAACGGGGAAAGAATGCGATCGAAGATCATTACTTTGTTAGCCGTGATAACAGGAAATGGAGGACTCGTTACTACCCATGATTCCCTTCTTTTGGCTTAGTCATTCCAGAAACAGTGCAAGAAGATGGGACCATCATCGAAAAATGAATGGAAGAAGATAAAAGAGCTAAGTAGATAGGAGCTGTACTTGGGACACCAGAAGCACTGCCAAGATGGCCACTGTGTGAACTGACTTTTCTTCAAATGACATTTGTCATTCACAAGCAGTACTGAAGATTGTGATGATGTTCCTCTGCAAATATAGACAGAGATTGACCTATATATTCATTGTATTCTGCTTTAAAACACTCCATTATGCTTGAAGAAAAGGCTAATTTACTGTACATGCAGTCTGGAAGATAAATCTCATGACGTCTCATGACGCTATGTCATATGACGTTATGACGTAGTGTCTCGTTCCCTTATTCAGGGAACCAGGGTTACACAAGTAACCCGAGACGTTTTTCTGCATAAGTAACCCTGTACCAAGATTGATTGAAACTTTGAAATCTGAAAATTAAGCTTAAAACAGTAAAAATGTAGGATTTTTGTGATTTTAAACATAAACTACCATTCATTACTGTTTGGGATAAGTACGATTTTACGAAAATCTCTTATTCTCACCAAGACTGCATTTATTTGATCAGTAAAATTGTGAAATATTATTACAATATAAAATGACTGTGTTATAGTTTGAAATGTAATTTATTCCTGTAATGAAAATCTGAATTACTCCAGTCTTTAGTGTAGGGTTTTCAAAAGTACCAACTTCAGTACCAAATCAGTACTGAAATTTAAAAAATCTGATGATTCCTACCAGCATTTCCCCCTAGCATTTTGACCTCTGTTGAACGGATTTTTAAACACTTCTGATTGGCCATTGTGTCCACGCACTCAACAGATATGTCTGTGATTGGCTACAAAGATCAACGCTTCAAAAACATGTTGTAAATAGACATCTTTGACGCTCTTCACCGAGAGCTTACACAGATACACATGGGAGCGTTTGAAAGCAGGCTAATAATCCCTAATATATCCGATAAAAGCGTTGATCATTGTAGCCCATCTCAGACATATCTGTTGAACGTGTGAACACAATCAGAGGTGTTTAAGAATCCGTTCAACAGAGGTCAAAATGCTAGGGGGAAATGCTGGTATCGTCACATTTTTTAAATTTCAGTACCGAAGTCTGACATCCCTACTTCAGTGTCACATGATCCTTCAGAAATCATTCTAATATGCTGATTTGCTGCTCAAGAAACATTTTTGATTAGTATCAATGTTGAAAACATTGAAAACAGCTTAATATTTTTGTGGAAACATGCATTTTTTCAGGATTCTTTAAAGAATAGAAGGTTCAAAAGAACAGCATTTATTTCAAATAGAAATATTTTGTAACAATATATGTCTTTACTATCACATTTGATCAATTTAATGCATCCTTGTTAAATAAAAGTATTAATTTCTATAAAAAATATGGTTATATAATTTGAAATAATGAAATAATGAAAATAAAATGAAAACGCATATAAGGTCTTCTAAGTGACATCAGTTTCTTGATCCTTACCAGAGAAATATATTTTCAAAATCACATGTTTTGTCAGAGACTCACTCACAAGATCAAGCAGTGTGACGGTCTGAGCCACTTTGGTCTGATTTAGCTTAATACATCGTCTGGATGGTTGAATTTGGAAAGCTATTGCATGTTAAGCTGGCATAGAGACCCGCAAGCTTCCACAGACCTCTGGATCAGATGCCAAACGGGCTCTGCAAACAGTCATGTCTCAATTACAGCACATGCCCACGCTAGCACTGGATGAAATGAGCATGCTCATTTAAATGCTAATATTCTGTTTGTATGGCATTAGATTACGCCCTAGATGATTTATAATAGCACAAAATGTCAGATTAGATTCTTATTACTACAGAACAGACTAGACTGAACAAGATAGCATAATGCCAGCCAGAAATTTCACTCCTTACCATGGTACTCTAGTGGCACAGTGAAGGAAAAACATAATTATTTAAGCCACTGTTTGTGATGCTAGTAGCAACAGAAAAGCGGTGACTGAAAAGTCAAAACAGCTTATTAATTTTAAGCATTAAATGCACAATCAAAATCTGGTCTTTCCATTAGCTTTCTCAGTCATGCTGAAACATGCTGTGTGGATCATTATTCTCCTCGATACCATCGCGTTTAAACACAGACCATCAAATCTTGTTACTGTACAAATCAAAAACAAGTCAGCCCCCACTAATCCTTTTTGTATTGGCTTTCTTTCAGGCACCCGAGGGGCTGAGCAATTGAGAGAGCAGAAAAAAGGAGTCCGAGAAACGGAGGAGGCGACGAGAGAGAGAGAGAGAGTGAGGGAGGCAAAGTGAAAAAAAGCTCAAAAACAACCAACCACACTTGAGCTAAACTAGCCCACAGCGCCCGAAGACATTCTCACTCATCCGTTCACCTCAACCTCTGAGTCTTCAGCTACAAAAGAGCCATTAGCACCAAGCACAACCCACCCAACAGATGCACCCCGATCATCATTCATCAAAGCCCAACCATTAACATTAAGGGAAACCATCAATCCGAGGGGAGAGGATCGTTTTAAAAGAACTAGATTAAGATCAAGAGGTTGCACAGTCTATTTAGATCAATATCACTTTTTCTCGACCCACTGACCAAAAGGATTTACCAGACTTAACAGGAAGGTCACAGGCAACATTATTACAACCCTTTTCGGATGTATTTTATTCATGCGAAGCACAATTTATTCCTAAAGGGAATAGACTCTTTAAAAAGCATCAAGCGTCATGTGATGTGTGATAACATTTCCTGCTCTGACACTTTCTTAGCATTTTACTGCCCTGATGCATTAAAGGTGCCATCGAATTGAAAATTTTATTTACCTCGGCATAGTTGAATATCAAGAGTTCAGTACATGGAAATGACATACAGTGAATCTCAAACTCCATTGTTTCCTCCTTCTTATGTAAATCTCATTTGTTTAAAAGACCTCCGAAGAACAGGCGAATCTCAACATAACACCGACTGTTACGTAACAGTCGGGATCATTAATATGTACGCCCCCAATATTTGCATATGCCAGCTCATGTTCAAGGCATTACACAAGGGCAGAACGTCTGGATCTGTGCACAGCTGAATCATCAGACTAGGTAAGCAAGCAAGGACAATAGCGAAAAATGGCAGATGGAGCAATAATAACTGACATGATCAATGATATCATGATATTTTGAGTGATATTTGTAAATTGTCTTTCTAAATGTTTCGTTAGCATGTTGCTAATGTACTGTTAAATGTGTTACCATCGTTTCTTACTGTATTCACGGAGACAAGAGCCGTCGCTATTTTCATTATTAAACACTTGCAGTCTGTATAATTCATAAACACAATTTCATTCTTTATAAATCTCTCCAACAGTGTAGCATGAGCCGTTAGCCACGGAGTACAGCCTCAAATTCATTCAGAATCAAATGTAAATATCCAAATAAATATCATACTTACGCAATTAGACATGCTGAATGACGAACACTTTGTAAAGATCCATTTTGAGGGTTATATTAGCTGTGTGAACTTTGTTTATGCAGTGATAGAGTCGAGAGCTCGTGTGGAAGGGAGCATGCAATTTAAAGGGGCCGCAGCCTGAATCGGCGCATTTCTAATTATGCCTCAAAATAGGCAGTTAAAAAAATTAATAAAAAAAAATCTATGGGGTATTTCGAGCTGAAACTTCACAGACACATTCAGGGGACACCTTAGACTTATATTACATCTTGTAAAAAAACATTCGATCGTAGCTTTAAATGAATGAATTAAAGAGATTTATAACATTACAAATATATCCATTTAAAAACAAATATTTTCTTTTCATTAAAGAATCCTGAAAAAAATGATCACAGTTTCCACATACAATAGATATTAAGCATGACAACTGTTTTCAACACTGATAATATTAAGAAATGTTTCTTAAGCCATATTAGAATGATTTCTGAAGGATCATGTGATACTGAAGAAAATTCAGCTTTGTCATCACCGGAATGTGTTACATTTTAAAATATATATAAAACAGAAAATATCAGAAAATTCTAACTTTTATATTTTAATTATAATATTTCACAATATTACTGTTTTTACTGTATTTTTGATAAGATAAATGCAGCCATGGTGAGCATAAGAGACTTCTTTTAAAAAATCTTACCGACCCTAAACTTAAAGGGTAGTGTATATGTATCTACACAACTTTGAGTGCACTGAATCAAGGGCTATGTTTTAAATACCACACTGTCTGCTTCATATTAAATCTAGGATGTAGTCTAAGATTTGCTGATCTTATCTGGACTAAGCTGGTTTAAGTTCTGGTTTAAGATCTCTGAAGCTGAATTCACAATAGTATATTAGAATACTACTTTTAGTATTTCTGACATACTTTATATGGTACAAATACTGTAGTAAACATATTTTGGCTGGTTTAAGTTTTTTTTTTTTTTTTCTTCAGCATGGTACAGCAGATTTACTACCTAATCTTTTTTGTAAATAGCATGTGAAACAGTATATGCTGTATGCAAAATAAAATGCATGCTACATCGTTATCACATGACCTCACTTGATGCATGCTTAATTTAACAAGATGTGTCCAGCAATCATCTCTGAAACAATTAGAATTTTTATCCAATTTAGTTTAAATAATGTATTTTTTACATTGGAAATGGAAAAGTCAAGTCCTTCTGGGCATAGTATACCAAAACATATTCAAAAATAGCAGGTCATACGCCATTCTGAACATCCCAAGTGATACCCTGTGATGAAGGATCTCTGATTATCATCACTACGGCCCACCTATCACCTGCCCACCTCCAGACTCACAGCAGGAACATGTGGCCACGAGGAGGGGTGCGAAAATAGAGAACCGCTAACAGCATGTGATGACGTGCCCCTTATACTAATTGAGTATGGTCACCGCTGGCATAAACCCAGCATGACGTGTCTCCTTTGTGGAGCCTGTATCTTCAGTACATGCACAGTACATCAAGTGTCCTTGAGGTCCAGACGTGGTGGAGGATATGGATGGGTAGTGCAAGGTAGAAGGTCGGCAAATACAACTAAGGGAAGGCTTGCAATTGTTTTGCATTGATTTGCAAATAATCAAAAATATATTTCATGTATTTTGGCTTACACTTCCCATTGCCTCACTGTCTTAAGATCTTGCAATTTCATTGGCTGTTGTTTGCTGCAGCTAATGTATCTTGCTTATCAGAAAAAAGTTGGATGGAGTGGGATTCGAACCGGTGTCTCTGGCATGGGAGGCGGGCCCACTAACAAAGACTCTAAAGTGTGCTAACTAGTGTCCCTCTTGAGGTTTACCTGCACAGCTCCAGCTCCAGCTGGCCTCCATTACAAAAGCATATCTCACAAGTGCACACAATACCCATATGGCCCAAAAAAATAAAAAATAAAAATAATTAAAAAAAATGTATATATATATATATATATATATATATATATATATATATATATATATATATATATATATATATATATATATATATATATATATATATTCAAATTGAAAATATATTATGTTTAAACCTTTAAATGCCAAAATAATGTAAAAGTGTTTTGACAAATACATTTCAAATTTATGCTAAATATATGATGAAAAAACAGTGTTGGTTAATACGGAAGAGGATTAGGGCCAAGCAATAATAACATCTCAAGATTAAAGTTGTTACAATTTCGAGAAAAATTCGAGATAAAATGTTGAGAATAAACTCGTTAAATAACTTGAAAAAAAATCGTTAAATTTCAAGAAAAAAGTCTGGATAAAATGTTGAGAATAAAGTCATTAAATTACGAGAAAAAAGTCATTAAATTACGAGAACAAATTTGTTAAGTTACGAATTTGTTCTCATAGTTTAACAACTTTTTTCTCATAATTTAATGACTTTATTCTCAACATTTTATCTCAACTTTTTTCTCGAAATTTAACAAGTTTTTTCTCGTAATTTAACGAGTTTATTCTCAACATTTTATTTAGACTTTTTCCTCGACAATTAACAAGTTTTTTCTCGAAACTTAACAACTTTAATCTCGAGATGGTTTTATTTTTTTATTATTGCTTGGCCCTAATCCTCTTCCGTAGGTTAAGGATACTTTTCAAATTGAAAATATATTTTGTTTTAAACCAAATGCCAAAATATATATCAATATGTACTTCAATGACCAGGAAAATGCATTTTCATTCTTAAAATACATTTTAGGTTAATGAAAAATGTTTATAAATAATATTTAGATTGAAAATATTAAAAAAAGACCAAAACATAAAGTAAATAAAAACTTATTAAAATATATGTAAATTTTAATATAAAAATATAAAATATATCAATATAAAATCATATAAAAATATATATTTGCTGTCTGAGCAAAAAGAGTAAGATAAACACATATGTAAGTGATATCTGTCAGGCAGCAGGGACATTTTACGTTTATGGTTAAGCTGATGTGAACCAACCTCCTCTTTATGGACCCTTCCAAGCACATCTAGGACATCCCACTACCATTTTGTTTGTACCCACATTTTCATCTTTTTCTATAAATTATGCTTCTTTAAACTTTTTTGTTTGCATATTTTGTTCATAAAAACCTCTATGAAAAATGCCACCATGAGTCATTTTAAATTTAAATAGATTCTTTTTATCTAAAGCGACTTACACTGAATTTAAAATGCACATTTTATCAGTGATTTGCACTATTTCTATTCAAATGCATGGACAAACAGATACATAATAACATGCATCAAATGTCTGGTGGTGTAATCTAAACTCCAAGGGATTCATAAGAAACCTCTCGCATGTCTAATCTTGTTACTTTCTACCACAGGGCACTAACCGTGTCACAGTAACACTGTCACTGGATAAGTACCTACAGCTCTGCTAATGTCCTTTCCCATTTTCAGGGTGCCGCACGGACACGCACATACGCACACACGCGCACACACACAGGTGTTTGCTGGGAGCTGTGGTGACACCATCCTGATTTAACCTTGAGGACTCAGACGAAGGGACAGCATCACGGAAAGGAGAAATGAGACACGCACACTTTCACAGCATAAGCCTGCCTAACTTGCATATCCAATCTCATTTGTGTATTTCAGTATCCCTGTCCCAGTATCTTCTGCTGCATTCAACCATGATTGCATTCAACACCACACATCTGCTCCTCAATAGTGAGCTTGCAGTAATTTTATATTTATGCAAACTAAATGCAAATTTTTAAAGGCCTTTTATGGCCTTTTTTAAAAGTCTTGATTTTGCTTTTGGGCTCTACTAGAATAGGTTTTCATGTTAGAATGATCAAAAACACATTATTTTTTCACATATTTTACATTGTTGTAGCACCTCTCTTCTTAGGGCCCTGTCCTAAATGGCACACTTCTGCACTTCTTGTGGACTTACAAAGCCTGTTAAGTCCACAACACTTGGGTGGGGTGTTAAACTATAAATTTTTGTAAATTTATCTCCAACCCTAATATAACACACCTGAACCAGCTAATCAGGGTCTTCAGGATTACTAGAAACTTCCAGGCATGTGTTTAGGAGCTGGCTGGAGCTACACTGTGCATGACATCCTGTAGGGTGTCCCGTTTGTCTTTTTAGGTTCAGAAGGGTGCTCGCGAGTGCCCCCTTTGTGCCCTCGTTGCACACTTTTGGCGAGCCTGCACTGAGGCGAGCTCTGCAGCAAACTTCCACCTAACTGCAGCATTACATCACAAATGTGTGGGCACAGAGGAAGACCATAAAGAAGCTGATATAGGCTACTTCAAGCGAAATCAAAGAACGGACTGATGTGACGTTATTTTGAAGGAAATCAGGCTAAGTTCAATTGGAATTAGTTTTGGGAGTTCGAAACTGGAACTTTCTAAACTTTCTGGAAAATTTTGCTTTGGTTGGTAAACACCTTCGCCCTATCATTGGTTCATGGCGATTATGTAATAGGTAGGTGTGGCTCTGAGGCTCAGCCTTCTTTGATGTGGGAATCTTCTCTGGTTCATTTCTTCTGTTCAACTGCGAGTGAAAACATGAACACACTGGAAAGCAGCTTTATAGTAGAAAATGAAGTTGTAATTTTGATTAAATGAGCACTTGTTTTTACATTTAATATTGTAAAGCTGCTTGCTTATGTATCTATTGTATAAAGTGCTATATAAATAACGTAATGTGACTTTAATAGAGTGCCGAACTGCAGAGCTTGTGCAAACACATCCACATTGATATGATCAGATTCTTAAGCTTTTTTAAAAAAAAAAATGCTTGCTGTTTTCTCATTTTGTTGTGTGATTATTTTGTTATTGAGAGGAAAGCGTGCAGCACATATTTACATATTCATCTAAATGTTGCAGCGTCGATATGTTCGCTAACAGTATATCGCTGTTCACGTATTTCAAACTTCTTTTTACCCCTAAGCGAAGAATGAAAAAGAACTTTGCCATGAATATATGTGTGCCCATTATGGTTCTGGAATGCTCTGTTCTGATAGGTGCAACATGATCTGATTGGTCAACCACTTTGAGTGTGTTTTGGAAAGTCACACCTCTTACCATAACCTCAAGTTTCAACATAATGCAACTCAACCAGGACTTGGGTGGGAATTATGAATGGGAATGGGAATCACGTGTTTGTTCCTAGAAGAAAACTCAAGACTACAATCCATCCTTTTCAGGGAGTTCAGAAAAAGTACGCACTGATATAGAGAATAACTCCCTTTGGAGTGGAGTTTGTGACATGTCCTGATTTTGCCGAGTTAGACGCATTCCTGGGTCAACATATTTTGTTGATCCTGGAACAACATTCCTGTCCGAACATTTAATCATAACCATATCCATATGATAGGTGAATAACACTGATGTCCAGTAGAAGGACCTAACCCTGATTGTAAGCCTAAACTTGAGATAAAATATAAATCAAAGTCCCTCTAAGACAAGTCTTTTCTTTGAAACGCCTCTCAGGCATTCAAGTGCAGCTCCTATCACTTTGAATGGAGAAACATCAAACTCTCCAAAGCTGTTTGCCATGCTTTCGATTAAATTTCATATTTGAAATCACCAATGAAATCTGACAACAACTGTCTCATAAATTTTGTTTCTAAACACTCGAATCATGACAAAAAAACTGCACTTTCTCCCATTCATAATAATACGAGTGACACGTCTTGTGTTATTCTATAGTCTTTGTATAAACTTGTCCCTCACATCTGATTGGTTGATTCTACTTAAAAAGTTCTGTGACTTTATAACTTTGCAGACAATGCTCAAAACAGTAACATTAAAGGTGCCCTAGAATCAAAAATTGAATTTATCTTGGCATAGTTGAATAACAAGAGTTCAGTACATGGAAAAGACATACAGTGAGTCTCAAACTCCATTGCTTCCTCCTTCTTATATAAATCTCATTTGTTTAAAAGACCTCCGGAAAACACACAGATCTCAACATAACACAGACTGTTACGTAACAGTCGGGATCATTAATATGTATGACCCCAATATTTGCATATGCCAGCTCATGTTCAAGGCATTACACAAGGGCAGGCAGTATTAACGTCTGGATCTGTGCACAGACTAGGTAAGCAAGCACGAACAACAGCGAAAAATGGCAGATGGAGCAATAATAACTGACATGATCCATGATAGCATGATATTTTTAGTGATATTTGTAAATTGTCTTTCTAAATGTTTCGTTAGCATGTTGCTAATGTACTGTTAAATGTGGTTAAAGTTACCATCGTTTCTTACTGTATTCACGGAGACAAGAGAACCGTCGCTGTTTTCATTTTTAAACACTTGCAGTCTGTATAATTCATAAACACAACTTCATTCTTTATAAATCTCTCCAACAGTGTAGAATTAGCCGTTAGCCACAGAGCACAGCCTCAAACTCATACAGAATCAAACATAACATCAAAATAAATACTTTACTCACATAATTCGAAGCATGCATACAGCATGCATGACGGACATCTTGTAAAGATCCATTTGAGGGTTATATTAGCTGTGTGAACTTTGTAAATGCACTGTAATATAGTCGAGAGCTCGTGTGGAAGGGAGCACGCCATTTAAAGGGGCGGCGCTGCCAAAATCAGTGTATAGTTAATGATGCCCCAAAATAGGCAGTTAAAAAAATTAATTAAAAAAAATCTATGGGGTATTTTGAGCTGAAACTTCACAGACACATTCAGAAGACACCTTAGACTTATATTACATCTTGTGAAAAAGCATTCTTGGGCACCTTTAAAGAAAGTTAAAAAAATGTGAAAAAGCATAATAGGTCCTCTTTAATACAGAGCCATGAAATATTCAGAACCTTTAAATGTAATTACTCTTGCTTCTTTCATTTTTCTTGTGAGAAAAATACCTTAGTAATCTCACAAAAAAAGAATTTCAGAAGAGATCACAACAATGTCTCTCACACTGTGCTCAGATCTAGCAGTCTGGACTCCAGTCTAATTAGTATCTATTTTTAAGAATCTTCAATTGAACATGAGAACTCCATTAAATCTCTTGAGCAACAAGAGTGATTCTGTCTTGCACTTCCAGATATATTTGCTCCAGGTCATTCTGATTATTTGGATGGCACTTGTTCACTGCAATTTTCAAATAATCTATTTGACCGGGCTTTTATTAAACCACTCCAATATCAATTTGGCCTTGTGTGTAGGAACTGACCTGTTGATAATGAACTACCTCACAAGTTTCTAGCCACCTCCTGTAATACTGCACCGCATTTTGCATCATCCCTTCTTTCTTCAGTTTCAATAAGAACCAATTTCCTCTCCATGGCTGCTAATTTATGCATTTGTTTTACTTTAGAATTTTTGCACTTCTTTAGTCTTCATCTTCACAAACGTCCTTCACATACAACCGGAATACTTGAACTGGAGGGTTTTTATCCAGAAAATGTGATAGTAATTTAAATGATTCACAAGTCATTTGCAAGGAAATTATGTCCCCGCTAGGGTCATTGTTTTTTATTCAAATAAACTTCTGCAGCCCAGAAACTGAATATTTAAGCAAATGGCATATTTCTGCATTTCATTTTTGTTAAAAATCCCTTTTATTTTCTAACAAAACAGTCACATTGCAATGAAAAATTATGAGATTTAGGAGGGAATGCACTGTGCCCGCTTAATGCATTTTTTTTTCATTTGCATGCATTATCTGTGTTGTTTTAGCGGCCAATTCTCTAAAGGAATTATGCAAATCTGGTAATTGCGCAAAAGAATTGTGCATAATGCAATTTGCACCATCCAGACACCTGAACTAGCTCTTGAAAATGCCAAAAGCGCATTTGGTTGCACGGTAAATCAGGAAATAACATTCCTCACCGTTTGATGAATAACTGCTACCAAGATCAGTAGAAAATGTTCACAAATTACTCTAATAAATAAACAAATTTACTTTTGTGAATACAATGTAATCTATAATAAGCCATTTAAAAAACGAGACCTGTTTGATATGAATGTCAATGAATTAATTTAAATACACATTAAAACACACCTGGTTAAACTCAACTAATGATGGTTAGTGAATAAGACAAAGCCGAAAAACTGTACAACTGTGGATTTGCCTGTCAGCACTTTGTAATAAAATGTCATTAAATTCCAATGTGAAATGCAATTCAGTCAAACTAGCAAACTGGTAAAAGGCTTGAATGCTTTGCGAGACTCTTGATATGGTATTTACAATATACAGGATCCATATGTCATCCAAAATATGTGAGAAAATGCCATATGGTGCCTTAGAGGATAGAGTAACGGAGAACAAGATGGATGGAAAGGACACAGGGCAAGGAAGAGAGAGGAAGAAGCACAGAGTGAGGATGTGTGACAGGAAAGGAGCCAAAAAGAGAGCTGGCTGACAGAGAGACCGAGAATAAAGGACAGCGGTAGAGTGAAATGGTGGCAGAGAAGACAAGGAATCAGATGGAGGGAAACAAAGTCTCTCAGACAAGCATTTGTCCTTGACATTCCTTCGTCTCCTGGCCTCGTGCGGTGTGCTGACGGAGTGTGATTTAACTAGGCCACTGTTCCACTCTCACAGAAACACGGATAGACAAGAAGAGGTGAGACTGAGAGAAAACAAATGTCTCCAGTCCTCAACTGTTGAATACATGAGACTGATCTTGAACCGTCACCCTTTTTTGTAGGTTGTTAAATAATAAGGTATGAGAGGTTGTGCTGCTTTGTGTATACAGTCAAACTGAACACTAAAGAGATTATTAAGCACAACGCCAAAGTCCCTTTCAGGAAAGTCAGTTCACTTGGCGGCCATATTGGCAACAATACTCATGCAAGTACAGCGTATATGATTACTGAAAAGACAGAAATCTCCAGTTGTAAAGATTATGTTACAATAAACCAGGAATAAAATTTGATATCAGCTATATCATAATTTGTCTTTCTTTCTACATTTTAAAGCCAGTTTAGCTTATTCCAATACACATTCAAGAGCAAAAATCAGGTGATGCCACTATCAGACACATGATTTGCTCTTTTAACTGTAAGGAGAGGCTTCAGTTTCTACAGCCGCCGTATTCATGCATTAAGGGTTAGAATTATCTGGCAATGAAAATCATTTTCTCTGTTGACAGACATTCAAAATTAACCATCTATTGAGACAAAATACATTTTTTGCAGCTGTATTTTTTTTTTTTTTTACAGACCGTGGCAAACTTTATGTGTGCGCTTGAGTGCTGATTAAGGCAATTATTATTATGATTTATGGCTAATTAATATAAACACATGATTAGTCGACTAGAAAAATCTTTAGTTGAGGGCAGCCCTAGTTGTTTCTTCATTAATTTGGAGATTAACTTTTAAATGATTACATTAGAAAATATATTAAAAAAAACATATAAAAATGTATTTTAATAGTGATTAATCACAGAAAAACTTTGTAATTAATTTAGTTAATTTTTTTAATCCATTGATATATGACTATATATATATATATATATATATATATATATATATATATAGTCACACGTATCTGAATGTAAGTTATTCTACAATAGCTTTGAATGTGGGTTATCTACTTAAATTTTAGAGTCAGAACTGTCTAAAATGTGTTCCAGTATTTGTGTCTTTGGCCTGTCCATTGACAGAGTGCCACATCCGATTAAATTTTGAAATATTAATGAATATAAGAGCCTCTTTCCAGAAGTGCCACATAAAAGACAGACAACCCAAAAAAGAAATCAGCTGTGAAGAGACTTAAAGAGCAGGAGAGTGGGTGGAAAAAAAGGAGTGAGAGTGAGAGCGTGATTACACAGTTGAATGAGACATAGAATGGAGGAGAAGAAAAGAACACAGCCCACAGATGACACCAAAACTGGAGGCAGGAAGAGCAACCTTGGCAACACAAGAATTCATAGACTAGGCGTATCCCTCAAGTAAAGAACTTTTACTGACAGCAAGCTGATAAACTAGTCTTAAAGGGATAGTTCACCTAAAATGAAAATTCTGTCATCACCACGTTGTTTCAAACCTGTATGACTTTCTGTGTGCCGTGGAAAAGGAATAATTTTGCACAGTGTTCACACTGCTTGTAGATTTTAAGAATACAATTTTCAGTTCCACATTTTGAGCATTTTCCATGCATGAAAGAAAAATAATACTGATTTGACCAACATGAGGGTGAGTAAACCAATGACAGTTTTCATTTTTGGGATAACAGTTGTTGTTTTTTAAATGTAGTATTATACATAACCTTTCAAAAGTTTGTGGTCTTTGAAAAAAAAAAAAAAGAAGTCTCTTTTGCTCACCAAGGCTGTAATTATTTGATCAAAAATACAGTAAAAACAGTAATTTTAAAGTAGATTTATTTATGTAATGGAAAAGCTGAATTTTCAGAAATCATTCTAATATGCTGATTTCTTATTACTATCAATGCTAAAAACATTTGTGCTGCTTAATATATCTGTGGAAACTGTGAAACTGTACATTTTTTCAGTACTTCTTTGATCAATAGAAAGCTCAAAGGAACAGAATTTGGAATATAAATCTTTTGTAACCTCATAAAAGTCTTTCCTGTCATTTTTTATCTGAATAAGAGCATTAATAATAATAAAAAAAAATCTACTGACCCCAAACTTTTGAACGGTAGTGTACATCAAACACTACTTGCTAAGCTTCAAAAGTCTTGAGAAGACAATAAATTATCTATAAATGCCACAATTTAATATTTATACGTCTTAGCAAAAGTCATTCTTAAAAATAAAGGTTCCAAAAAGAGTTTTATAGCACAACCAGATATAATTTGAGAACCTTTTTCATTTCTATGGTTCTTTAGAAAGTTCTACATATTGGTGGCACAAAGAACAAAAAACAGAAGTGCTTTTGCTCTGTGAAAGGATGATATCTAGAACCGATGTACTGATCTGAAGAATGTATAATGTAACATCAAGAAGTTTTTCTCCAAAGAACCATATAAACATCTTAAGAACCTCAGAAAATGGGTCTTAATATGAAGAATTCCTTAAAATAACCTCTGAAGAACCTTTATTTTACAATGTACAAGGCTATTTTTTACTCAACCATAGGGTCTTATTCATGTCAAGTAAGGTAACAATCCTTACCTGATTCTCCTCATGGGTCACCCGCATCTGTTCTTTGAGGATAGACGTGCGCGCTGCCTCCTCTTTCCTCATCACGCGTTCTTTCTTCAACTCGGGGCTCCAGAAGCTCTTGATGCTGTTGGTGGAGGAGCCCAGCTTGCTGTCCTTCAGGTCCAGCTCCCTCCGAAGGAGATCGTTTTCTCTTTGCATGTCCCGTAGCTGCGCCTGGAGCTCCAAAAGTTCACCGCCACCGCCCCTGACCGCCTGCCGCAGCAGGGCAGACGGCGTCCCCTGGTGGTGGAGCATAGACAGCGAGCCCAGGTCACCGTAAGACAGCAGGTCAGCGTGCGGGATTCCTGCCGTGGCGATGTTAGGGGTGCTGCCCATGGCCGTGACCCGAGCGCCGTACATCGCTCGACTCGTGGCCCGACCGAGCGTCATGGTGCCTTTGGGGTAAGTAGCCGTGGAGCCGACGGCTTCGTGGTCGCTCAAGTACATTGGGCCGGATGTGGCGTAGGCAGCATTGAGGGACTGGATGTTCTCCATGGATAAGGTCTTGCAGCCCGAACTGCCACTGTTGGCTCGACGATGGCCCAACCGAGGAGAGCGGGGCAGCCGCGGGGAGCGAGCGGGGCTGCCCTCAATGTGGCCGACGGCGCGCGCGCTGCCATACATCTCCCAAGGTTCCCAAGAGCCTTGTGTCCGTAAGAAAAGCCCCTCACAGATTGACAACGGTTTTTAGTGCATCCTAGAAAGGAGAACAGAAATCACACACTTCAAAATGGCTGTTGTCTGGAACAGTTCTTTAACCAAGACATTTATGTTCAGTGCATGGTTTAAAGGGTTAGTTCACCCCAAAATGACATTTCTTTCATTATTTATTCACCCTCAAACCTGTAAGACCTTTGTTCGTCTTCAGTACACAAATTAAGATATTTTTTTGATGAAATCTCTCTGACTCCCCTATAGACTGCTATAAGTTATAACAACTTTCAAGGCCCAGAAAGGCAATAAAGACATTGTTAAAATAGTCAACGTGACAACAGTGGTTCAATCTTAAAGGATAAATTCACTTTCAAATAAAATTTTCCTGATAATTTACTCACTCCCATGTCACCCAAGATGTTCATGTCTTTCTTTCTTCAGTCGAAAAGAAATGAAGGTTTTTGATGAAAACATTCCAGAATTATTCTCCTTATAGTGGACTTCAATGGACTACACTGTTGAAGGTCAAAATTAGTTTTAGCGCAGCTTCAAATGGCTTTAAACGATACCAGATGAGGAACGCAGGGGTCTTATCTAGAGAAACGATCGGTCATTTTCGGAAAAAAAAAAGTGTAAATGTATATGCTTTATATAAACAAATGATCGCCTTCCAAGTGGTTCCGCCAAAACCACACTTTCGTATTCTTCAAAAAACTTACGCTGTATGTCCTACACCTTCCCTATTCTACTTACAGAAAAAACAGAACTAGGGCTGTGTTCGTTCCGTAAGTAGAATAGGGAAGGCGTAGAACATACAGCATAAGCTTTTTGAAGAATATGAAAGTGTGATTTTCCCGGAACCACATGGAAGGCGATCATTCGTCTGGTATCATTTAAAGCCTTTTGAAGCTGCACTGAAACTGTCATTTTGACCTTCAACCGTTTGGAGACCACTGAAGTCCACTATAAGGAGAATAATCCTGGATTGTTTTCATTAAAAACCTTAATTTCTTTTCGACTGAAGAAAGAAAGACACGTACATCTTGGATGACATGGGGGTGAGTAAATTGTACTTTTTGTGCGCAAAAACAAAACAAAAATAACAACAATTATTCAACAATTTCATCTCTTTCCTGTCATTCTCCTACACTGTTGATGTTGTCAACACAGTGCAGCACTTCCGGGTTCTACGTCAGAATGCCAGCTCATTATTGGCTCACGTGAACTGCGTCGGCCAATACTGAGTCGGCGTTCTGACACAGAACCTGGAAGCACTGCACTAAACTACATAAGAGAATGACACAAAAGAGAGGAAATTGGTGAATAAAGTCGTTTGTTTTGTTTCTGCGTACAAAAAAGTATTCTTGTCACTTCATAACATTAAGGTTGAACCACTGTAGTCACATGGACTATTTAACGATGACTTTACTACCTTTCTGGGCCTTGAAAGTGGTTAGGATGATGGTCTCTATGGGGGAATCAGAAATCTCTTGGATTTCATCACAAATATCTTAATTTGTGTTCTGAAGATGAACGAAGGTCTTACAGGTGTGGAACGACATGAGGGTGAGTAATTAAACAGAATTTTTCATTTTTGAGAAATCAGTTCAACACAAGTCAATAATTTCTACATGGATACAACATACTTTTTTCTCACAGAACTTAAGCTTTTATTTTATGCACTAGAAGTCTATCTCCACAAATTGAAACAGATCACTTATTGGCATACGTCATGAATTGAATCAACACGGAACTGACTTGAACTGAATAATGACACTGTTGTCTTTTTTGGAGCTATTTTACAGCAGAATTTGAATTTGTCTCATATTTGAAGTTGTTTTTTCTGTTATTTTCCTGTTTATTACTGTGAAGTAATACTGTTATTACTTCTATATCATTGTGCGCTATATAAATAAAGGTGACTTGACAAATGCTGAAAGTACTGTTCTTCAAAAGTGAATTCATTTAACCTTAAAACCTTTTTTTCAATCCTTTTCTAGTCAGTAGTAACTACTGGATAAAAATATTGCACAGACAAAGATAGATTTCCAGCCCATTAATATTTTAGAGCTGTGCATATCTTTTTCATTCACAACAGCCTAGAGTTAATCAAAATGCAAAGATGTATTACGTTCCTGAGAGACATTTTGTTCTTTTTCATTTCGGCAAAAACATAACTTCCTTCAAATTTTGTTCAAGATAACGTCTATTCTTCAGAAAGATGAGTCGAAATGAAAAGTGCCCTGCAGTTTTTCTCAGAGGTGGGGACCACTTGCTGCTCGCGGGGATGACGCTGATGCTGTGGAGAGGGTTGCTATGGCAACAGTGACTGAGATGATGAAGGAGAGCGCACCTGTTTTCACGCGTATGAAAAGTGAGGATGTGTGGGCATTCATGGGCGTGTGAAGGAGAGAAAGAGTGAGAAATGTACATTTATGCTGAAGTGAAACAAAGCCGGTATGCAGATGGCCTGGTCATCTGTGCATTTCCGTGCCAGAGAAAGGACATGTCCGGCCCTCATCTTTCCGGCCAAAGACCATATATAGCACGCCATACTGGACAAACGAACAAAAAAGAAAAGAACTGTACCCAAATGTCAAGATATTTACATTTTCTGGTGCCTGCCTGCACTAAAAAACCACATCACTCCAAAAATATCCTGTTAAATTTATAGTAAAAAAAAAAAAAAGTGACTGCGTTTGCTAGAAAATCACTGTAAAAATATGATGACAATATTATGGGATTAAATATTGATGCCTGCATATTTTACAGTTTATAACCATATTTCATCATCTGAGATCATGTTAAATTACCAATCTTAAACTACCAAAATTGGCTTTTTACCTTAAAATGAACTGATAACCATAATACAGGTGGTGAAATAGAAAGCCACATGAAAAAACACTAACTAAACAGAAAATGAAACACAAAACACCCCAATGTTTATTACTGATAACAAATATTAGAAGAAACAACTATTTATACTGTATAAAATATAATAATATGTGATGTGTGATGTCTTTTACTGTTGCTGTAAATGGTCCAGTTTTCAATTGTTTTTACTTGTGAAACCCATACATTTGACAGTGTTTTAATGTAAAATTACTTGTTAACATCTAGCGTTAGCGTCAGTTCTGGCGGGTCACGTCAGTCAAGCTTGCATCAGCTGACTCCCAGGTGACTTATGTCTACCTATAGGAATACGACGCCTATTACGGCATCTATATATAAGCTCAGTATTATCAGCAGCTAGATAATAGATGCGCAGGGAGTTCTTGGTCCTGACAGAACTAGGGTGTGTTCACACTTGTAGTTCGGTTCTCTTAGTTCTTTTGGTCTGGATCAAAAAATAAAATTATACATTTAGTCCTGGTTCTCTTAGGTGTTCACACTGCCATTTCCAAGACTGAACATAAAAATACACAAAAAAATAAATAAATAAAATAAAATTATGATGTATACTTTTGACAGAACTTATCAAACATCCAAAACAATGCTGTGTGATGAGCTAAACGCACTCGTTGTAGGTCTGTACATATGATTGAGTTATAAATTGTGTACAGAAATTCCCGTTACACACAAAGAAAGATCTGCTGCAAAGAGACAGGGTTTCCGAGGCCTGTACTTAACTGTAATGGGCAAGGTAGCTCCTATGACGAGAAAAAAAAGGTACACTTGAGTATTCTGTTCTTTTTAGGGTCACATCTTGTGACATCACGCCTGTTTTTGGTTTGTTTAGATGCGTTTGGTCCGAGTTGCGTTCGTTTTTCAGTCGAACCACATCAGAGTTTGTTTTGAAGCGGACCAAGACCCTCCTTTTCAGCTTGTTTGGTGCAGACTGCGCTGTTCACACTTATTCAAATGAACTGCACAAACAGAGCAATCACACCAGAGTTCGCTTTAATTGAACCAAACCTGCCAAGTGAGAACACACCCTTACAGTTAATCAGTTAACAGGTTTTACTGTAGTATTTTTCTGTAAAAATCACAAAGATTCCAGTGTAAAATAACACCGGCAGGATTTGAGGTATCATTCATGTCCATAGCACAGACGCTGCAGGATGAGTTACGCCCGGAAGTTAGTTCAAACCCGCAACCCTTGGAACTAGAAACTGTGTGATGATAGGGATGTTTGCCTCGGGAAACACCATTAATTAAACTAGGCTTTCTGAAGCTTCGTCTTCTGTTCATTTCCAACACCAAGGTCATGGGTTTGATTCCCAAGATGTACACCTTGAATACACTCCAAATCACTTTAGATAATAGTATCTGCCAACAGCATAAATTAACTAAGCAAATCTAGCTTTTTGGATGTTGCTAACAGACTGAACTGGTTAATGTCAGCATTGAAAAAACATAAAACTCTCCTGAAAGAGAACTTAATGACAGAAAGGGCTTTTTGGGTAAGTAATATATAGAAGCCAGCTGCTCTCCAGCATAAATGGCTTAATCAAGGTGGTAGGGTGCAAATCACAAGCCACTGACTCTCTCTCTCTCTGTCACCCACTCTGATGCTCGAAACAGGGTGTTATAGAGGCACAAAGGGGAAATTACCCAGACTTCAATAACACAACATGTTAAAAGAGGAACTGGCCAAGCGATACATCTGTTGAGGAATGCGGTTTAACCAAGGTGTTCAGTGCACGGTTTGATTCAGCTCAAGTCAATCTTTGTTTCACAGACCTTACCCTGGTAAAATATCTTATCTATCACCACAAATCACTTGTTGGCAGATGTAAAAAAGAAAAGCAAATGCTGAAACTATTCATTTAATCTTAATCTAACTTTAACTAATGAACATTAATCCTTATCTTACAACTTCTGGATAAGGATTTTTTTTTAACGCAAAAATGCATTTGTATTTTAAAGCTATATCTATATCTATAGATATGGTATAAAACACAGTGATATGTTTCTCTTCTGAATTATGTCTTAATAGTATTAATAATAATATTAAATAAAAGGATTTCG